>NC_045426.1:92567478-92896645 GCF_902635505.1 Sarcophilus harrisii
AATAAGGCCAAGATGTCTTCTCTCTCTCTCTGCAGGACACACTGTACCTGACATGGGACATGGATAGGGTGGTGGTAGCTTTACTGGCTTTTCCACTGTTTTGCAGCTTGGTCCTCAATTCATTCATCTCAGCATCTTTAAACTGAAGTTCTGACTGCAGTGACTGGAGCTAGAAGGCAAGACACAGTCCATTCAACAAATATTCTTTAAGCATCTATTAGGTACAATTATGTGGTGACGGGAACACAAAAGATATAAATGAAAACATGTTGTGGATGAATGTGTTCATGTGCCCAGATCACCTTTAATACTGAACTCAAGATTTAACAGTTAACTAGAAAAGGGAAACCAATAGAAAATGACGATAGGTATTTTGCTATAAGGCAACTAGATATATATATATAACAATCTCAAGTTCTAGCCTTGTCCCTGAATCTGGGCAAGGATTAATACATTATAAACCATCTCATATATTAAAAAGTGACTTTCAAAGTCCCCCTTGATATATATAACTCAAATATCTAGAATCTTTGTGTGCTGCAGAGAGCTACAAGTCCATTCCATGGATGGCTTAAATGAAATGAGGTAGCTCAACTGCTAGTAGTTTGAAACTGCTGATAAAACTAAGTCTGTATCACCTAAGTTCTATGCAAAGAGGACAACTAAAAAGTAGGGAATCATTTCATTCAAAAGCCCTGTATATATCTTTATTGGTGTGGAGGCCCCTTTAGGACACCATAAAACTGGAACTTTATATGCTCAATGTGATTTTAACAGTAAATAAGAAAAAGCCATAAAACTGCAACCAGAGATTTTAAACTAAGTTCAGGAAGACACTGTCATGGAATGGAAATAACATTAAATCTGAACCTAGGAGATTTGGGTTCTGACATTTATTATCTGTGTGATCATGATCACATGGTCAAGATTCTTAGCTTTCCTGAACCTCATGAAAAATGGAAGTGATGACAAAGAGATGATAGACTCAAAATTCAGAATAAGACATACATTTGTCCAGTGGGGGAATTTGCTTTATTTGACTATATATTTGTTACAGAAGTTTATTTTGTTATCACTTAGTAGGATGGAGAGAGAAAGGAAGGGAAAAGGAAACCAAAAAACAAACAAACAAACAAAAACTTGTTAATTTATCTAATAGAAAATAGCAATTTTCATTTTGCTCTTAAATCTTTATGGATGAATGTAATGTCCAGGTTTTTGTGGTCAATGTTTTTTTCTGTAATGATGCTCTGAGCCTAGTACATCTTATTTGTTAAATTTCTCAAGGATATTTTGGTGTTTGTAGTTGTAATAAGATTTGTTCTGTTGGTGATAGTGAGTCTCTGGTATATTATTTTAAGCCACTTGTTCATATTATTCTAGGTATTTATTAGGTGCTAAATTTTCAAAACAGGAGATTTCTACTATTTCTTTGTAATACCTGAATCAACAATAAATCTGGGCTTCTTTTTATCATTTCTCTAAGCAATGAACAGATTCTGAACTGGTATCACAATTTCTTGTTTCTATAAACAAAGATGCAGGACTCTGCCATTTGTTTAATATTTTTTGGTCAAAATACAATTGCGTTCATGTGAATGATGCCTATGGATTCTACCTGTTTTAAGTGATTTCATAGCCTGCATCTGAGGTTAAACTAGTCTCCGTTTCATTCCACAAATACAATGGTAAATATATATCTGGCATCAATTCAATTCAATAAACATTTACTAAATGTCCCACTATGTGTTTGATATTGCGTTAAGGCTTGGGGATACAAATGAGAAAAAAACAGTTCACATCCTCAAGAAACTTAATTTGATTGGGAAGACAATATTTTTCTGCTCTTAACCCTAATGCCTTTTCTCCTAAAAGAAATGTAGGAATTATGGGAGGACTCTAAATAAAAGAACTGTTCTGACTATATAAAGCTGACATCAAAAATATAGGCAATAGACAATAAATTACCTTTTTGGAGAATTCTTTTTCTTTGTCATTAAGGGCCTGAATTTTTTCCTGTTCAAGAAGAAAATGTGACCGTTTCTTTTCTTCTAGATTGGACTCTGTGTGATGCAATGAGTCTCGTAAGATTTTAATTTCTCCATTTTTAATAAGGATTTCCTCTTGCATTGCTTGCATCTGTAAATCCCAAATTAATCTGTGAGAAAATACCATCAGAGGAAAAGAGGCACATATGCTTAAAAGCTAAATGTAATTATGATCTCAGGTTAAGTACAATGAAACATATACACATTAGCAGAAACTAAAGAAGCAGCTCAATGGCTCAGAGGATAGAGTTTGGGGCTTAAGAGTCAGGAAGATATGAGTTCAAATTTAGCCTTAGTTATTCACAGGCTCTGTGAACTTGAGCAAGTACCTTAACTTCTGCTTGCCTTCATCCACTGAAAAAGGAAATGGCAAACCATTCTAGTACTCTGCCAAGAAAATCTCATATAGGAACATGAAGGGATAGACATAACTGAACAACAGCACAAACTAAATGTTGATGCATTGCTTGGGGTGCCATAGACTGAGACTGTTGAAATGAAAAGTTTCTAAGTCACTCAGAGAGCTCAGCTTCTCTAAATCAGAATAAAGAGACAAAAGATTGGAATTGATGCATAAAATGGTAGAGAATAGTGTTTGTCTTTGTTATCCCTTCATCAAGGTAATGTTCTGAACTGGCTTTACAGATGGGCCTGTGTCCAGTTTTTCTTTGATTTGAAAAACAATCTGGTATGCTGGAAAGAGTATTGGAATTGAATCTAAATGACTCAAGATCTACTATGCTTTCAGGAAAGTCACTTTATCTTTTAGAGCTTCAGTTCTTGTCATCTGTAAATGGGATTAATAATTCTTCCAATACCTATTCTGTATGGTCTTTGTAAAGAAAGCATTTTATAAAGTTAAGGCCATATGCAAATATGAGCTACCATTATTTCTTGAGGCATCCTAACAAGAGGGCAAGAAATAAATGCACAAGCATTTCTGTGTTTACTGTGTTCCAGGCACTAAGTTAAAGAAAATGTAACACCCCCAAACCAGTTTTTCAAGGAATTTGCATTCTATTGTGTACAGTACATATATGGGCCTATATACAAAATATACACAGTGTAGATTCAAGGTACATTTAGAAGGGAGGCACTAGCAGCAAAGAGTATCAGAAAAACTTTCCTGTAGAAGATGGCATTTGAAAGTGAGTCTTTTTTATTATTATTATTTTTTTTATTTAATAGCCTTTTATTTACAGGATATATACATGGGTAACTTTACAGCATTAACAATTGCCAAACCTCTTGTTCCAATTTTTCACCTCTTAACCCCCCCCCCCCACCCCCTCCCCTAGATGGCAGGATGACCAGTAGATGTTAAATATATTAAAATATAACTTAGATACACAATAAGTATACATGACCAAAACATTATTTTGCTGTACAAAAAGAATCAGGCTCTGAATTATTGTACAATTAGCTTGTGAAGGAAATCAAAAATGCAGGTGTGCATAAATATAGGGATTGGGAATTTAATGTAATGGTTTTTAGTCATCTCCCAGAGTTATTTGAAAGTGAGTCTTAAAGAAAGCCAAATATCTTAGGGTATAGAATTGATTAGAGAATACATTCTAGTTATGGGAAATAGTAAAGGAAGGGGAAGGGGGACAGTAAGCAGATCAGTATGGCTAGACTAAAGAATTAGAGAAATATGAATACTAAAAAGACAAGGGGTCAAGCTGAGAAGTTTTACATGTTAAATGGAGAACTGCATATATTCGATGCTAGAGGCAAAAGAAGTCACTAGATTTTATTGAATAGGGTTGAGGGAGGCAAGAGAGGAATGAGTGGTCAAATCTGCACTAAGTGGCAAAAAAGATTCGGATCACTTACCTTTTCCTTTAGTTTTTCATGTTGTGCTTTAAGTTTTTCAAATTCAGAAATATCTTTAGCTAGAATCTTTTCTCTGTTTTTCTCTGAAGGATTTTTACTTCTGGACATTCCATCTTGTTCAGAAAAATTAGGGATTTCTGCCGGTTAAGAATTTACTTAAATTATATCTGAATCAAGATACGCTGAAAAGAATCACATCACTATGAACAACCCGCAAGGAACCCCCAGTTTAAGGAAACACTCAATTTATAAATGATCCCATATATTAAATACCCCGACCCCACAGCCATTTTCCTGACAGAGACAGATGGAGCTGGAGCTCCTACTCTGCTGTCTGAAGGAGTCAGCACCCTAGAAGTTCCAGCTCCAATAAAATCAAATAGCGGCTTGATTTTATGGCACCATTATGTTACACATTAGGCTTTGGAGAGATGGTCTGGATACCTTATTGCCTCCTTAAAACCCGAGACAATGTATAGAGGTAAGCTGTTGAAGCCTGAAACACAAGCTTGTGAAATCCCCAATTTGCAAACTGCCTGTATGAGAAGAAAGGGGTCAGGGAGGTGAGTAAGCCTATGGGAATATGCTTAACTTAGTTTTCAGGTAAAACTTGTTGCCCTGTTTCCCAGACTGTGAATCAAGAGTGCTTCCACATCAGGGAAAGGATGACTCGTTCCAGTCTGTCCCTGAATGCTGACATCACTGAGGCATAGCTAGTCCCAGAAAGAAAGCCGGGCAGAGAGGACCAGCAGTCGGAGAGACCTGTGTTCAAGTCCTGATTCTGACATACTTACTAGCTGGGTTACCATTGGCAAGTCGCTTAAGACCTCTGGCCTTAGGCTTCTTCACCTGAAAAACGGGAATGACACCTGTAGTACCCACCTAACGGGGCTGCCTAAGGAGACAGCGAGCACGTGATTTCCTGAGAACGTGCCAGGCCGCAGAAGCGCGCTACTGTGGGTGTTACTGGCTTTCCACCCCCCGGCCAAGTTCCCGGCACGTACCCAAGGCGCACGTGGTGCCGTCATTTCTGGGGAGCTCCGGGCGGCCCGCGCTCTGACCGGAGCTCCTCGCGCCCGAGGGGGAAGCCGCCGCCAGGCCCTTGCAGTCTAGAGCTTGCGTCAGAGCCTGGGACGCCAGGATATCGATTTCCTCCAAGTCGTCGGCCGTGAACTCTTCGTGGTAGCCGAAGGAGTCTTCCGTCTCCTGGAGCTCGGCCAGGTCCAGGCTCTTGGACCGCTTACTCGGCGGGGACCCCCCCGGGGCGCGCTCCCGAGGCTCCCGGCCCGGGGGCAGCCGCAGCTCTTGCAGCTGCGCGGGGCTCCTTTTCTTGCTCCCCAGGAAGCGGTTCCCCGAGTTCCCGGCCATCGGGGCTCTTCCGGAGAAATGACCCGAGACCCCCAAGGTGGCTGTGTGGGAGGATGCGGCGCCGCCTGGAGGGAAGGGCGGGACAGAAGGGATGGTGGTTCCCACCTGCGCCCCCCCCCCCCCCCCCCCCCCCCCCCCCCCCCCCCCCCCGGGCATCTCTCCTTCCCCTCCCCCAGCCCTCCCTTCTCCTGCCGCCCCTCCCCCACCGCTTGCCTCATCCTGTCCTCGGGCACCCCTTCTCGCACCTGCCCTCCCTCCCCCTCCTCCGCCGGCAGTCTCCTCATCCCTCCCTCCGGGCACTTCTTCCCTACCTCTCTCCCCATCCCGAGACACGAGACCCGTTCTCGGACTCGATCCGGCCTCCGGCCACTCACCTCAGTTCCGCCGCCGCCGCTACTACCCCCTGCCAATCATTGCGCTTGACCCGCCTCCCAGCCGCAACGACCAATCAGGCCCCAGGCTCCGGCACGAGGTTGCGCTCCCGGCAAGCCTGGGGATTAGTAGATGGGTGCCTCCGATTGACGAAACAGCGTCGCCGGCGGCCTGGTCTTGAGCGCGCGCTGATGACGTAATCAAGTTTAGACGCGGGGTGCAGCTTGAGAGGTGGGCCTAGGGTACCTGGGACATGGAAGTTTGGGAGCTATGGCGGCAAAAACTGTGGCGGGAAGGATTGTGGGAAATAGAAGGAGGAGGGGAGAGAACAGACGTCCGGAGGAAGGCGCTTAGGGGCCAGCGGAGCCCTCCGGGGTCGCGACCCCACGCGGAGCCCAGCCAGGAGGCCTGCGCCCCGAGCGGCCCTCCGAGAGCGGGCCGGCGGCCTGGGATGTGGGCCTCCTGCGGTATCCCCGCGCGCCCCTAACATCCGTCAGTGCCTCATTCATCCGTGACTTTTCGGGATTTACTTGAAGCACGAATGTAGACAAGGGAAGGCAGCGCGGACCTAAGCGGCGTGGGGTGGGCAGGGGCTGTTCCGGCTGAACGACCCGCTCTGGTAACCGGCCTTGCAGCGCCCCGCGGCAACCCCAATCCAAAGTGCGGGGGAGAAAGTGGTCGTTTGGGAGGCGGACCCTATAAGTACTGACACATCCCTCCTCCTTTCGTCCCTCCCCCGCGAAGTTCAGTGCCGCGTGTCTGTCCTGGCGCGAGTTCCTCGCCGGTAATACAAAAGCGTGCCTAGATTTTTAAAAAATGTTCAACAATATTTTATTTCCCTGCCTTCTTTTTTTCCTCCCTCTCCGAGACATTTGATATAGGTTATCCATGGTGCAACCACGCAAAACTTTCCCATTTAGTCATATTGTGGAAGGAGACAAAAGGCTGGGGACGTTGCTTTTGATTTTCATCTTCTCTGAGAGATCTTCCTGCTTCCCTTCCCAATTCTTTCCCCAAGATGACTACTCATGTACTGTTTATCTGGTATGCACACGAGTCTTTGTATGTTCTCCACTTCAGAACGCAAGCTCGCGATGACAAGTAACTTCCACCAAGCTGGAAGCCTGGCACGGATTAAGCACTAATAAATGTTTATTGACTTGCTGTATGCATTTAAAATTTTTATTGAGAAGTGGTCCATCAGTTTAAACCAGACTGCCAAAGGAATCTACACTACCAAAAAATTCCAAGATCCTTTGCTATAACAGCTCCCTATTGCATCTAGGATCAAATATGAAATTCCGTTTTGCTTTTAAAGACCTTCAAGATCTGATCCATGGTGCCTTTCCGGTTTGTTTATTCTCCAATGACACTGATCTTGTAGTCCTTGAACTCAACATTCCCATCTAATAACTCCGGGGATTTTCACTTGCCCTCTCCCACTTAAGCTCAGAGCTAAAGTTCCCTCTTAGGCAAAATGCCTTTATCAGTCCTCAAGTGCCTCTCCTCTCCCGATTTATCCTGTCTATACCTGATTTGCACTTTGTGATTTGTTTGCATATTGTCTCTCCAATCAGACCATGAACTCCTGACTGCTTCTTGCCTTCATCTGTATTCCTGGTGCATAGCATAGTTACAGACTATTCAGAGTAAGCTCCTCCACATATAAATGCTTGCTGACTGAATACAAGTCAAGATTTCTGGAACCGAGTTCAATTTAAACTCATGTGAAATGATCTCGACAAAATACACAAATTCTTCCCAGAGTACCTTAATTTCCTCTCTTCAGGAACTAGAGGCTTTCAGATATTCAGGGCTGGTTTAGATAGGCTCCAGAATTTAGCCATTTTTCATCTCCATACCTATAGTATCGTATACATAGCAGACAGTTTTAGTTTTACTCCTTCATGGTGTGTGGTTCAACAATTTGGTTTCAGCCACAACTCCCAAACCAGTTTCCCTTCCACAATGGTCCTTCTTTCCCCCTTTAGCACTTCTCAGCTCCATTACTAGTTTAATATATCTCTCAAAATATATTTCATGCTGGGGGCCATATGTAGCTCTCTAGGTCTGAATGGGGATCGGCATTTCTGGTTGCCTAGCTACTACCTCCAGGTTTACATCGTGTGACTTTCTTCATCCTTGTCTTTTCCATATCTCATATCAAATCTCTTATGTGAGTAGTTTAGTTGACTGGAAAGAATCTAACACCGAAGGGAAAAAAAAAGTACATTCGACCATCTGGTTTAATTTTGTATACACTGCTGTTTAAACCAGAGATATATGAAGCAGAATAAGGCAGAGGACAAATTCTAGACTAGGACAATTCATCCTAGCTGAATTAGCAAAAGCTGACATGGAAAAAGGAATATGAGCCATCACTATAATTTTTAAGAAAAAGTTTATTACAATGTACAATAGATTCACTTAATCTTGGCTGAAAGGTGGCAACAGATGTTGAAGTAGGAAATGCAGATGTCACAAAACAAGAAAGAAACCAGGAATCACCATCTTATCTACACAGGAACTTCTATTTTTTGCCAGATTTCTTAATCCCACCACTGGCTGTAAGAAAAGAAAATATTATTCTAGAGAGGGAAAAATGTTGGGGACTCTGGCCGCTAAGCCCCAAAGAATTATCTTGCTTTTTAGCCAGAATTGCAATTTTTTTTACATCTCACTAAGAGAGCTCAACAGCTCTCATATCTATTCCCTTTTCACTGCCCATATTACAGATCCTTGCAACACCTTTCCCCTGGTTTATTGTTACAGCCTATCAGGTCTCCCAATACTTAAATTCTTCCTTTTCTCCTCTGGAGGAGAAAATCTCTCTGAAATGCAGGTGAGCATGTTATTCCTAGCTATAAGAATTAAGCAGTTCCTCATTGTTTTGGGAATAAAATACAAACTTGTCTGTTGTGAATTTGATGTTCTTCATAAAGTGGTTCCAGCCTTTCTTTCCAGCTGATTATTATCCCTTAGGACTTATCACCACTGATAAATTAGCTGATATTTCCTCTTTAGAACATTTTACTTCCTGTCTCCTGACTTCTGCTAGTCTGTTCTCCATGCTGACATGATCTCATTCCTCAATTCTACATTTTGGAACCTCTTGCTCCTTTAAGGATCAGTTAAAGTGCCATCTCTTTAAAGAGATGTTTTCCTTTTTCTTATTGAAGACCTCCCTTCTCTAATTTATTTGTTTTAATTCTGCATTATTCTGTACTTTTCTGTAAGCATACTGTTTCATGCTGGTAGAAGATAAGCTCTAAGGATGGGACTATCTCACTTTTGGTACACGGTTGGCACTTTAAAATGTTCTTTTACTGCTATAAGTTGAAGATAAACATTTTTAACATCACTTACAATGCTAATAGAATTTTGAAATACTTTAAAATAATATCCTACGTATTGGTATATTTAGGAAAATGGAGAAAACAGAAGGCCTTAAAAGTTATTTAAAATTGTGGAAAACAGGTCTTATGAGGAAAGTTACTGGGATTCTTTGGCCCAGAGAATCCTTTTGAAATGTGATCACTTCTATTTATCTCCCTTGGGGCAGCTAGGTGGCTCAGTGGATAGAGCACCAGCCCTTTAGTCAGGAGGACCTGAGTTCAAATCTGGCCTCAGACACTTAACACATCCTAGCTGTGTGATCCTGGACAAATCACTTGACCCCAATAACCTCAGCAAAATAATAATAATTTATGTCCTTGACAAAAGAAATCTAATATTCTGTAGCACTTTACAATTTATAAGATGCCTTCCTCACAGAAATCCTATGCAAAATGTATTATCCCCACACAAAAGAGGAAATAGGTTTACAGAAGTTAAATGACTTATTCAGAGCCATACAGCTAGTTAGTAAATAGTAGATGATATTTGAACCCAGATTGCTCAACTCCAGATCTAAAGTCTAGATGTGTAAGACCCAGTCATTCCTGAAAGAAATTTATAATTTGGTTGGGAAGACACACAAAGTTTATAGAAGATGTTATTTGGCAATGGCAAATAAATAGTGAAACATAGTAGGTAAGAATTGGTAGGAAGAGAGAGAAGTCTATTGATTGGTGTGCTCAAATAAGGCTTAATAGAAGAAGGAACAACATAAGCAAGGATGTGGAAAGTACCATGAGGGAACTTAAATAGGGGAGCAGTGGGAAATGAACCTGTAAAAGTATACAGATTGTATGTCAAAGGACCTGAAGACTAGGCTACAGAATCTGGACAAATAAAATGTATTACTTATAAGCATTCAGTTAGCATGGTAAGTCCAAAGGCAAAAGAACTTGGGGGAAAAAAAACATTTATGAGGAAAAATATAATTTGTAATTTTTTTTACATGACAAGTGTTTGGTATTAATATGTAGAAAAAATAACCTATTGAAAACAAAGAGCATTATAAAGGCTGTATGATATATTGAAAACATTGGATTTGCAGAGAAATGCAAATTAAGACAACTCTAAGATACCACTACACACCTGTCAGATTGGCTAAGATGACAGGAAAAAATAATGATGATTGTTGGAGGGGATGTGGGAAAACTGGGACATTGATTCATTGTTGGTGGAGTTGTGAACGAATCCAACCATTTTGGAGAGTAGTTTGGAACTATGCTCAAAAAGTTATCAAACTGTGCATACCCTTTGATCCAGCAGTGTTACTACTGGGATTATATCCCAAAGAGATTATAAAGAAGGGAAAGGGACCTGTATGTGCACGAATGTTTGTGGCAGCCCTTTTTGTAGTGGCTAGAAACTGGAAACTGAATGGATGTCCATCAGTTGGAGAATGGCTGAATAAATTGTGGTATATGAAAATTATGGAATATTACTGTTCTGTAAGAAATGACCAACAGGATGATTTCAGAAAGGCCTGGAGAGACTTACACAAACTGATGCTGAGTGAAATGAGCAGGACCAGGAGATCATTATACTTCAACAACAATACTAGATGATGACCAGTTCTGATGGATCAGGCCATCCTCAGCAACGAGATCAACCAAATCATTTCTAATGGAGCAGTAATGAACTGAACTAGCTATACCCAGAAAAAGAACTCTGGGAGATGACTAAAAACCATTACATTGAATTCCCAATCCCTATATTTATGCACACCTGCATTTTTGATTTCCTTCACAAGCTAATTGTAAAATAATTCAGAGTCTGATTCTTTTTGTACAGCAAAATAATGTTTTGGTCATGTATACTTATTGTGTATCTAAGTTATATTTTAATATATTTAACATCTACTGGTCATCCTGCCATTTAGGGGAGGGGGTGGGGGGGGTAAGAGGTGAAAAATTGGAACAAGAGGTTTGGCAATTGTTAATACTGTAAAGTTACCCATGTATATATCCTGTAAATAAAAGGATATTAAATAAAAAAAAAAAAAAAGAAAAGAAAACATTGGATTTGGCTAGAAATCCTGGGTTCAAATGTAGGCTTAACATATGCTAGCTATATTATCCTAGGCAAATCAAATCACCCAATCTAGTTGTGAGGATCAAATGAAACAATGCAAAGTACTTCAGATCAGTAATTGAGTGTCTAAAAAGGAACAGGAATGGATGGCTATGTGTTTTGCTTGATTGTATTTATGTGTTATTAGGAAAGGAGCAATTGAAAAGTGACATAATATGTACACATATGAAAGAAATGTATATTAATAAAGCATTTTTTAAAACAATTGATGATCAAAGATTGATTTGGGATATGACTGAAAATTAGAAATCAAGGGAAAGACTAAAGGATAGGTGATAGGATGATTAAGACTGAGGGAGATTGCTGTTTTATCAAGAGAAATGTTTTAACATGCCATGAGGCAGTTAGGTGGTGAAGAGTCTATGATAGAGCACTGGTCCTGGGATTAGGAAGACCTAAGTTCAAATCGGACTTCAAACACTTACTAGCTGTATGACCCTGGGCAAGTAACTTAATCCTAATTCGAACCTCCTCCTCCCCACAACATGCCAAGTTAACATACCAAGGAAATTAGGATTTACTCATGTGGAAACTCTTAGAGAGTTTGTGACTTCCCCTTCATTACATGGTAGGTAAATTTCAAAGATGTTTCTGACTCTGGATTCTTAACAATGCTTTTTTACAATCAGGATTTTCAATTGATAAAATGTAGACTATTGAAAGGGCCAGTTAACTGTCCCTCCAGTTTCTGAAAATAAGGTTAAAAAAAATACAACTACAGCAACCTACAAATTGTTTACATTGTCAGTTAAGAAGATTATATAGTTAACATCTACATGTGTTGGGAAGAGATGTGATATATTGCAAAGAGCAACAGAGAGGCAATTAGCCTCATCCTATTCACCTTATTTCTACACTTCCCATGACCTGTTCTGCCCTCTAGTTCTAATGTGCTCCCTTCCCTAGAATCTCAGTTCTAGAGCTAAGTTTCCTTGTGTCCTATATATTTCATGTCTTCATGTTCTTTCCATCTTTGAACACTCAAATGAATCTGGTTCCCTCAAGAAGAGACTGCATTTCTACACATCTGATCACATTACCCAGGACTGGGTTACTCCTATTATAATCTTTCACCTCAACAATGAACTGGGAGAAACATATTCCTTGCCTCTCAATGACACTTCCAGACTCTCTGCCCGTCTTGTCTCCTCTCCCCCCCCCCCCCCCCCATCATTTGATAACTTCTCTTTCTTTTAGGTTTACTTTACTCTCCTTATCATAAATGCAGATTTATTAATCCTCTAGACCATTCTCTATCTCTTCTCAAAAAATTTGGAATCTGTAGACTTCCTCTCCATGCTAAAACCTGCCCTCAGATTTGAGAGCTTCATTATATATTTAGATGTTCCCTCAAGCATCCCAGTGTGCCTATCTACCAATCTTTTCAATTCCCATGGCCAGTCCCATTTATTCAATGCAACTTCACTTTCAGCCACAGAAATGGCCATTCACTTGACCTCCTTGTAACTATACTGCTCTACCTCTATGGTTTACACAATGAAATTCTTTCTGACCACCTTTAATTTTCCATTCTTTCTCTTTGCCTCTTTTCTCTTCAGCCTCACAATGCCAGTTACTCCAATTTCCTCTGCTTTCCCAATCTGTCTTCTTCAACTTTACTTTTTTCTTTTTGCTCTTGACCTTAAGGTTAAGGAGCCCACCTATACAGCCCTCTATCCTTGATTCTCTTTCTCTCTTGTCCTATTGTTGCTCATGTCTTGCCAAAACTCTAGCTCTGGGCCTTGGTGAATGTTCACCTTGTCTAGCCAGGACCTAGAACCACCACTCATTTTCATGTCAAAGCATTTTGGGATTACCCTATTTCCCTCCTTTCTACTCCTCCTCCCACCCCTTCCACATTCCAAGTCTGAAAATAATAATCAACTCAACATAACCACTCCTGAAAATGAGTGTCAATTACTTGCCCTTCATTCTAACCACTACCCTTCCAAACACTCCTTTCTGGCCATTACTTCTTTCCTATCTCCATTTCTTGGGTCTCAACCCCCTTGTAACTGAATGTGGGGGTCATGATTATCTGCATTTATCATCATCAATAAATGTTTGACTTGTAGAGTCATTTTATATATCTATATGCTTAGGGTAATGTACAAATTTCTCAGGTGAAAAGAGGTCACAGCTGGAAAAAGTTTAAGAAGCCCTGAATTATATGTTTTCTTCTTTCTCAGAATGTAAGCTGCTTAAAAGCAAGAATCATTTGGTTTGCTTGTATTTATATCCCAAGCACTTAACACAATGCCTGGCTCAGAATACTTAAACTAGGGGTCCTCAAAACTTTTTAAATAGGGGGCCAGTTCACTGTTCCTCAGACCGCTGGAGGGCCGGACTATAGTAAAAACAAAAACTTTGTTTTGTGGACCTTTAAATAAAGAAACTTCATTGCCCTGGGTGAGGGGGATAAACGTCCTCAGCTGCTGCATCTGGCCCGCAGGCCGTAGTTCGAAGACCCCTGACTTAAACCATTCATCCATTCATTCACTCATCTATTCTCAACTAGATGGTTACTATTGCACTGCTATCTTTCTATTCTTCTAACACTCTATCAGAATCCCTATTGTTTTCTGACTTCAAGTGTAACACTACTCCTTCCCTCTTGGCAACTCTCTCCTTCCTTTATAACATAAAGGCCATTTTTAATGAATACTCTTTCATCCCTATCTTATACCATACATCTCTTCATCATTCATCATTCTTATTTGCTCCTTCCCTTTGACAAGGCCCATTCTCTTATTCTCATTCTCTTTTTATTTTACTTCTTTGAGCACTCAATCTCTTGTCTTCATCTTCTTTCTACTTACTATCTTCTCTGTGTCTGACATAGGTATTTGCCATCTTTAAAAAAAAAACAAACAAAAAAAAAACACCTTCCTTTGATCCTACCATCCCCTCAAGCTATGTGCTGATATTACTCATCCTTTTCAAAGCCAAAATCCCCTCTCCCCCTCACCCAGCTTACATTTGTTTCCTTCCTCTCTTCACTTTTTGCTCTTTCCCTCCTTTAACCCATTTCAAACCCTTGTAATTTGATTTCTACCCTATTATTCAACTGAAATTGCTCTTTCCATGGTTGCCAATAATCGTCAATTGCTAAAGCTAATAGGCTTTTCACTCCTTAGGCTTCCTTTGTTACTTTTGACACTCCTGACTGCCCTCTCTCCTCAGTTTCTGTGACACAGCTTCTCTTCATCATTCATGTCTTGGGCTTCTTAAGTTCTTTTTTTAATGATTTTACCAGTTCCCATGGATTCAGTGATCATATTTCTTTGCAGATAACTCCCAAATCTATGTTATCTAGCTGTTCTTCCTGTGCGCCATTCCTTGATTTAAAAGATGCACAACTTCCAGCTGGGTAATTTCACCTAAAATCTCACAAGCTATCCTAAAATCAACATGTTCCCCAAAGAGGACTATCTTTCTCCCTAAACCCATCCTTCCCCTTAATTCCCCTAATTCTACAGATATCCTATTATTCAGCCACATTTGCAATCTCAAGGTGGTCTTCAACTTTTTACTCTTTCAAACCTTCATCTAGCTAATCAGTTGCCAAAACTTGTCTATTCCACCTCCACAATATTTTCTTGCATCCAGGCCCAACCCTGCTTCACTCCTGATATCAAGGACATTCAGGGCAGTACGGCTGCCTTTCTATTCACATATCTACCTCTTTAGTTCAGGCCCTCATCATCTTTTCCATGAACTATGGCAGTAATGTCTTAAGTGGTGTTCCTACCTATTCTCCTCTTCCACATATCTAGCAAAATTTTCCTAACACATAATTCTCATTTAAGTCTTCAAGAATCTTCAATGGCTTCTCATTGCTTTTAGGATAAAATACAAATTCATCTTTGTGGCACAAAATGTCCTTCATAGTCTGGCTCCAGCTTATCTTTCTGGGTTTATTACTCCTCCTCATAAACACTATACTTCAGCCAAACTGGCCTAATTACTGTTCTCCAAACATAACATTTAATCTTTGAACAGCTGTCCTTCTAATATACATATAATCACTCCTCATTTCTGCCTCTTAAAAATACCTAACTTTCTTCAGTTCCCACTTACACGAGGCCTTCCCCCCTCCCCCGCCCCCCCCCCCAGTCTTCCAGCGTTTTTTGAAATTTCTTTGTACATTTGGTATCTCTCCAGTCTTGGGGAAAGGGACTTTGTCTTTTTATTCCCAGTACTTTACAAAATTTCTCATAGGTTTTTAAATAAATGCTTCAACTGAATTTATTTAGTTTCAAGACTGGTTCCACCACTTACTTGCTATGTCCCCAAGCAAAAATTTCACTTTTCTGAACTTTGTTTTTCCTAATTTGTAAATCGTGCATACATTCTACTTACAATAATTACCAGATTGTTGTTTGTTATGACAATTAAAAAGAGATAAATGTTTCAAAACATTGTAACAACACTAGTTATCATCATTCTGTGCTTATTATGCTAAGATTTAGTTAAAGACTAAGAAAAAATTTAGAGATGCTGTAGTTGTGTTTTTTGCACTAGGAATAACAATTTCTGAAACTGCTTTTTATCTTTGCTAATGATTACTTTCTACAGATATTCAAAGGACTAGGCTTTTTAACAAAACTTACCAAGTGGTCCCTTCCCAGCAGCTTTTGCTTTTAATTCTTCCAGTTTTTTCTGTTCTTCTTTTTGTTTTTGTTTGAAAGCTATATCTTCCTAAAGAGAATGTGGAACACACTATTGAGGTCCCAGCTGAGCTCGGCTGGGAGAGTGTAACTACTGGCGCTTGTCCTTGAAAACGCCGATGGCTGGAGAGGAACAGATTTGGGTCACACCCTGCCTGAGCACTAGGCAGGCCTGGCCTGCGGGGGAGGGGGGTCGGCCATCGGCGCTCTCTCCCAGCTAAGCTCTCCTCTTTCAGAAACTCCCGAGCCAGGAAACTTACCCTCTTCCCCTAAGCAGAATCGCCTTCCGCGTGGTTAGAGGTAAGAGAATTACACCGCAGTTCCCTTGCTTATTGCCTCCCACTGGGGTCCGAGCGGCATCAAGCACATCACCGACAACCTCCGCTGCCCGTCCCCTCCTACCGGCCCCCGTTACCCCCGCCCAGGTCCCTCACCTCGTCCATTTCCTTGGTCTGCTTCTTCGGCTGCTTCAGAGGCTTCTTCTTACCACCTGCCGGAGGAAACGAGAAGCCCTGTGAGCAGGCGATTCCTGTCTCTCATCAGAGAGACTAATGGTCGCGGAGGCGCACGGCCTCCTTCCCGGCTCCTAGCCCCGGGCCGGGGGGAAGCGAGGCCCTCGAGATTTTCTTCCTGGGAGTCGGCCGGGCCCCTAGGCCGGGGGGGGAGGGGGGACGGGTATCGGGACTCGGTCTCCTCGGGTGTTCCTCTGTACCTCGGCCTTGAGAAGAGATTTCCGACCCGGGACCCCTCCCCCCCCTTAGTCCCGCCACATCGGTGCCCCCTCCCCGGAGCGGCCGGGCCATGCACGCCCCGGCGACCACCTCCATCCTCCGGATCTTTAGGCCACTCACCCTCGCGACCGGACATCGTGCCTACTCTGCTACTCCGCTTCCCCGAGCACCGCTCGCTACCGGAAACGGAACCTGAAGGCACGCCCCTTCCGCCTCCATCAGTCAGGCTGATTGGTTCCTAGCTTAGAAACGAAGTTGCGGCTGTCGCATCGAGGTCAGAGGTCGCAGCCGGCTGGAGGTCTGGTTTCCCCAGGGCGGCGGTTGCCGGTTCGGTTCCCGCGCGCCAGGTGAGGAGGTGGCGGCCTGTGCCCGCTTGCTTTCCCAGGGGCCTTCGGCGGGGGAATCAAGGTTGGAGGTCCTGGGCTGCTTGGGGCGTCAGGCGGGACCCGCTGCGGCGGAGGGCCCTCCCCGGCGCCCGGTCTGCGGGTCCGGAGGCGCCTCTGCCCCGCGGCCGTGCAGGAAGTCACCGAGGGCCCGGCGCTAGGGAGAGGCTGGAGGAGAGGCGGGCTCTGTCGAGGAGGACAGAGGGGCCGCATAAGAAGGGCAGAATGGAGGAGGGAGGCGGGATGAAGCAGTCCGGCGCCCACGACTCCTCCTTCCCGAGCGCTGCTCCCCTGCCTGGCTGGCCTGTGTTCCCCTTTTCTGAGACTGTCTTCCGAGAACTGTGATCGTGCGGTCACAGGCGTGGGACAATCCTCGGAGGTTGTAGCCCACTCTTGCTTACAGAGGAGGAGACGTGCCACAGGGGCTTCGATTACTTAGAACGTGACCCGTCGTCAGTGACAGGGCTGCATCTATTTCCCTGGAACTCGCCTGCCCAGCAGCGTCCCCCGCACGGATGGAACCGGAGCCCTCCTCCGCAGCCCCAAAAGGTGGCGTCGTCAAGGCCTTGGCCCCAAGCCCAGCCGGTCCCCGGCGCTGCCCAGGGCCCCGCCATCCGGGCCCCGCCATCCGGGCCCCGCCCTGGAGGCGGCCGCCTCGCTCTCAGCCGCCGCGGTCTGCCCAGGGATGCCTCCCTACGTGACCCCCCCCCCCCCCCCCCCCCCCCCCCCCGGCCGGGCACAGGGACGGGTTTTTTCCTTGGTTGTGTTGCTGGTGTCGAGCACACTAGAGGGTGCGTAGCGGGCATTCTAGAAAAGCTAGTTGGCAGCCTGGCAGATAAAGGCACAGATAATAAAAAGTGACAACTGCTGTTTGCTTTGTGACCCCGTTTGGGGCCTTGTTGGTAGAGAGAACTGGAGTGCTTTGCTATGTCCCTTTTTACAGGTGAGGAAACTGCGACAAATGGGTCTCAGTGCTTGCCCCAAGTTCACGGATCTACTAAGTATCTTCGGGCAGATTCGGCCTTGGGAAGAGGAATCCTACCTTCGGGCCATACTTTATCCCCTTCACCACTTGTAGCTTCCCCCACAGTGACAGTGCCCAAATTCGGTGAGGTTGTATTATGCTGGGGGAAGATTTGAGGAAGGCAAAGCAAAGACAACAAGTTAGATGATGTTGGTGCCTAACGGAGCTGTACTGACTTATTAATAGAGGAACTGAGGGAGGGGAGAGCCACTTTTAATTGGGATATGAGCCTGAATCCAATCTGAAGAGGATTCTGAAAAACAGATAAAGAATTCACTCCAGGCACATAGGATAGCATGTTTAAGGAACACCTAATAGTAGTTCTTTTCACTGGATCAGAGAACATGAAGAAGAAATCATCTGAAATAGGGTGGAAAGGTAGTTTGAGGCCAGATTTTATTGGGTCATGCTTGGTTAAGGAGTTCATTTTATCTTACGGGCAACAATGAGTCACAGAAAGGTGTTGAGCAGAGTAGTTACAAGCATCAAATCTGTACATTAGGAAGATTACTGTGGCAGGATGGAATAGAGAGTGGAGACAATATTTTTTAAGGTTTCTGAATAGTATTTAATTTTTTCCAATTACATGTAAAGATAGTTTTCAACATTCATTTTGGTAAGATTTTAAGTTTCAATTTTTTTCTTCTTCCCTCTCTTAGCTTCCTCCCTCCCCAAGACAGCAAGTAGTCTGATATAGGTTTTTAACATTTCCATATGAATATGTTATAAAAGAAAAATTAGTAAAAGGGAAAAACCATGAGAAAGAAAAAGTAACATCCTCCCAAAAGGTAAAAATAGTATATTTCAGTTTGATTCAGTCTGTAGTCCCATCTGTGGATGAAGATGGCATTTTTCTTCCCAAGTTTACTGGAATTGACTTGGATCACTGTATTGTTGAGAAGAGCTAAGTCTATCATGATTGATCATCACACAGTCTTGCTGTTACTGTGTTCAGTAAACTCCTAGTTCTGCTTACTTCATTAAGTTCATGTAAGTCCAGGCTTTTCTGACATTAGCCTGCTAATCATTTCTTATGAAACAATAATATTCCATATACTATACAATATATTATAACTTATTCAGCCTTTTCCCACTTAATAGACATCCACTCAAATTTCAATTTCCTTGCCACCACAAAAAGAGCTGCTTCAAACATTTTTGCACTTATGGGTCGGGTCCTCCCTTTTCTAGTTTCCCTTTAAGATTCCAGTGACACTGCTGGATCAAACAAAGGGTATGCACAGTTTGATAGCCTTTTGGGCATAGTTCAAAATTGCTCTCCAGAATGGCTAGAGCAGTTAACAGTTCTACCAACAATGCATTAGTGTCTCGGTTTTCCACATCCTTTCCAACATTCATCTTTTCCTGTCATCTTAACCAATGTGATAGGTATAAAGTGGTATTTCAGAATTGTTTTAATTTGCATTTCTCTAATCAGTTGTTGTTTGGAGGAATTTTTCATGACAATAGATGACTGGAATTTCTTCATTTGAAAATTGTTCAAATCTTTTGATCACTTATCAATTGGGAAATAACTTATTTTCTTATAAATTTGACTCAGTTCTCTATATATTTTAGAAATGAGGCCTTTTTCAGAAACACTGGTTGTAATTCCCCCTCACCCCCCAGCTTTCTGCTTTTTCATCTAGTTACATTGGTTTTGTTTGTACAAAAACCTTTAATTTTAGTGTAACCATCTATTTTACATTTCATAAGTCTCTTGTTTGGTCATGAATTCTTCCCTTCCCCAAAGATCTTACAGGTAAACTATCCCTTGTTTTCTTAATTTGCTTATAGTGTCACCCTTTATGTGTAAATCATGAACCCATTTTTGACCTTATTTTGGTATTTGGGTACGAAATATTGGTCTATACAGATCTGAACTAGGGTGGTGACATTGTGAATGGAGATAAAAGGATATGGATGATTCTGTGCAGGTTGGTAAGTTAATAAATTTCTTCTGAGCTTGCTTTGAGGATATTCCATATTATTGGACACCTTAAGTATTAGGTAGTATAAAATTAGTACCCCATTCATTAGTAGGCCTTGTTGTGTTCTAGAATATTTTTTTTCCACAAGCTTGTTCCTCAAAAATATTTTGACTAGGATAACTTTAAAGTAGGTAGAAATGGGAGGGGTGGGTAGGAAATCAAAATAGTTATCTTTGCAAATAAGTGAATAATACATAGGCATTTCGTATTTATCACCCACTTATACTTCTCCTGAAAACTGAAGAGATAAAGGAGGACATTTTCTGTGTCTGTGCATTATGTGTATAAATGTGAATCATTACAACTAATCCTCTTGAGTACTGGATTCCTTCCTGCCTTTTTTGACCTATTATTTTTCTTTGCCACCAGGTGTCACTATAACTGTCTTAGTGATCAGATTTTCTGTTTGGACAGTAATTTGACCAACAGCAATTCCATCTTTTGGCAGGCTTTTAAGAACATGAAAAGGCAGGACCATATAGATAAGGGTAGAAGAAGGAGCTCTACTTGTTGGATAATGGGGAAGATTCTGTGTTTAAATAGCCCTCAGCTTCTCTCCATTTGCTTAGGACAAACATCCAAAAGACTGAAAAAAAGGAAAGATTAAGGAAAATCAATCTGTTGAGCCTGACTGAGCAGTGACTAAGAGAAATAGTGGGGGAAGGGGGAGATTAGAGTAGAGGACTGAAATGTGAGATCCAGGAACCAAATAGCCAGGGAGTCCTGTGATTAAATGAAATTAAGAGGAAAAAATTGAACAAAGGACGAGGAAAAGAAATAACTTTGTGTGAAGACTTGATTTTCTTATAAAATTGTCTCAAGGGAAAGGCAGAAGCCACATTTTCTTGAAACTATGCATCAGTAATCACTGAAGTTTCTTATTGTGTACATGAACTGCCAGTCTAAGAAAGTTCCCTGATTTTTTGAGGGAAAGTTGGATTCTGGCAAGGAGATGAGGCTTTTTTCAGAAATGAGACCAGATCCTAGGTGTTTCCTGAAATCCTGTCTCAGGTTTACCCAGGGGATTTTTATGCTTCACTCTGTCTGCTGAACTGCTGTCCCCATGTTTCCCTTCAGTTTGTCATGTTTTTTTTAAATAGGAATTACAGTCTGAGCAGGCCTGGGCATCCTTTTCCTCAGGCATAAGATTCATCCAGTTCATTAACAGACACATACCTATTCTTGGAAAGTAGCCAAAGTTTTTGTTGGAAGGTATAGATTGTAGAAGTGAGGACAGTGTATACTATTGCTGTTTGTGTCCATTTAAAGATAGGTAATGATAAAAAGACAAAATGCATCAATAATTTTTTTTAAATTAATTGTATCATTCCTCTTTAGAAGTGATAAGTTGTATACTATTTTATCTATACTGACAAAGTGATCATTATGTTGATTAATTTTTCTAAAGTTTTTTTTTTTTTTCTCTTTAAAACCTTTGTTATAAGAGAAATTTTACTGAATAGGTAAGAGAGGAGGAGCGATATATTTGGGACTTAAATGTGTTTTTTAAAAAGATATTTAGTAGAAATTCTAAATGAACAGAGGCAACATGGCCTGCTATCTACTGAATTGGCCATGGAATAATGAAGAAAGATTGGGTTCAATTCCTGCCTCCAAGTCATGGGCATATTTGTGAGCATGGGCAAATCGTTTATCTCCTTAGTATCCCAAGCAGCTCTGTGAGACAAAGAGTTACTGCGATTGACAGGTCTGGATAGGTAGGTGGAGGGTTTCCATGTTGATGAAATCATGAGTCTGGACCAAAACAAAACAAAACAAAACAAAACAAAAACTCAAACCAAGAAATGTAAGAAATCTTTCCATTACTTGTATGATTACCCATCAATTGGGGGAATGACTGAATGTAAATGGAATATGTATTTTGTATATGTAATTGTACATGAATTTAATGGGATATTGTTGTTCCATAAGAAATGATGAGCAGACTGATTACAGAAAAGGCTGGAAAAACTTAACATGAACTGATGCTAAGTGAAATAAGCAGAACCAAGAGAACATTGTATACAATAACAACAAAATTATGTGTTGATCAACTGTGATGCTTTACAACGGTGAAGTGATTCAAGGCAGTTCCAATAGTCTTGAGATGGAAAATGTCAGTTGCTTCCAGAGAGAGAACTATGAAAACTGAATATGGATCAAAGCGTAGCATGTTCACCTGTCTTTTTGGTGGTGTTGTCATAGTTTGCTTTTTTCTTGTGTTTTTTTTTTTTCCCTTTTGATCTGATTTTTCTTGTGTAGTATTCCATGAATATGGAAATATGTATAGAAGAAATGCACATATTTTAATTTATATTGAATTGCTTACTGCCTTGGGAAAGAGAAAGAAGGAGGGAAAAAAATTTGGAACACAAGATTTTGCAAAGGTGAATGTTGAAAATTATCTTTGCATTTATTTGGAAAAATTAAATACTATTTAGAAAAAGAAATCTTTCCATTGAATCAACTGAGAAAGAATAATCTATAGCCCATCATACTTAAGTTAATACTTAATGAAATGAAAATAATTTGTTCAGACATTCTTCTTGCTCATGATTTAGAAATACTTGAGTGTGGTTTTATGCTTTTTTGGGGTTCTGAGTAGATATCTTTTGTGTCCCTTTTCCAGCATTCCTCACTGCCTTGCGTGAATTCTCAGTCCTAATGATGGGACATACTACCATTTTTACAATGCACTACATCATGAATTCGCCTCAGAAATTGGGTCTGAGAAGCCAAAGAATGAAACTCCTTATCATGAGGACCTTCTACAGCCCAGGGTCCTTCCAGCCCAACAGAAAAACTTCAGCAAAAACTGCCATCAGACTGTATCACAGACTCACTGAAATGGGTCGAGCCATGGGGCAGAATTTCCAACAGAAAATATCTTCTGTGGCCAAAACTTGGTGGGATAGTTATGAGGAGTTCGTTGGACTAAATGAAGTTCGAGAGGCCCAGGGGAATGTGACTGAGGTAAATACTACTATGTTATATGGATGAGAATCTAGAGCTCTTATTACTTTTATAGTAGATTGTATAGTAAATCCTGCTATGATGTATTATTAGTGACTAATGCCATCCCCAGCAATATTCTTTAAACCACGTCCAGCCTTGTCTTTCCTGGTTATCAAGATTCAGCTCTTTAGTGCCACTGGGTTGGAAATAACTGAATGTGGTTTAGCATTTCACTCAACCAAACCATTGCCATTTTTCCCTTTTAAGTCCCTGGTCCTTACTGGTTTATACAGTTAGGTCTAGTAGCAGACTCCTTTTTTTTGGATGTTGAATTGGTGGTATGTGTTTGCATTTATAATGATTTTATAACATTATGATTAAAGAGCTTTTGTGAAGAAAAATATTGATAAACATTATACCCTATAAAGGGTATCCAGAAATTTTAGTGCCAATTAAACTTTTAAGAGTTTAAAACTTCACTAACAAAAGTCAACTCCATCGTACATTTATTCTTTCCACAGTGGCACTGAGAATTGTTTATTTACAAAAACACTAGACTTTATGGTACTTTCTACACAGGCAGAGAATTGGGTAAATACTTTTCTTTTGCGTTTTCTACTTTTCATTGTATATATCATGAATATGTGTGTATATATTTACATTATATACATATATGTATATTCATATGTGTATGTGTATACCATTCCATATCAGTGTTTTTTCTTTTAAGTTTCATTTAACCTTTGTTACTTAAATTAAAAATTTTAATAGAAAGCTTCTCTTCCCCTGTTTGAAAGGAGAAACATGACTGAGGAGCAGGGAGACAGCAGACAGCAGATCCAGGGATAAAGTCTGAGGTCTAGGTTTCCTCTCTTGTGGTTAAGTGCTATTATAACATTGATAATTCAGAATGTTGAGCTGGAGTTAGAAAGACCTGAGTTTGAAACCAATCTCAGACTTTTACTAGCTATATGACCATGGATAAATTACTTAACTTTTCCCTGCCTCGTATTTTTTCCTCTATAAAATAAACATCATAATAATACCTACCTTTTAGAGTTGTACAGATCAAATAAAATGATATTGTAAAGCATTTAGCACTATGCCTGATATATAGTAAGCACTTAATAATTGCCCATTCACTTAATAGCAGTGTAGAAAAAGTTATGCTTGAATTTTGTTCTTTTTTACATTTCTGTCTTCTACTAGAATAAAATAATAGAAGGAAAACAATTATACTAAGGCAACCAGACTGCCATTATGTACCCTCTATGTGTAACTATGTCCTTCCCCACTTCCAGTATTTTAGGAAGGTAGTTCACCTTGAAAATGGGTTTAGAATTCACTTCTGTTTTCTTTTCAGGCAGAGAAAGAGTTCATGGTGGCTCGAGGAATTGTCCGAAAGGCTAGAGATGACTTGGAAGTTCACCAGGTTAGACTAAAAGAGATTCGGGATCGTTTGGATCGAGTTTCCCGGGAAGATACCCAGTATTTGGAACTTGCAACTCTGGAACACAGACTGTTACAGGTAGGATGAATCTGGAGGCAGCTGGGTAGCCAGAGCTCCTGATCTGAGGAGCTTTCTTGAGAACAGGAAAGGAATCACTGTTGTGCTCTATTAGTATCCTATTGTCATTAATTAATGTAGTAGTAACATCAATGTAATAACATTAATGAGAAGCTTTGAACACTTATTAACCAGTTAAATTCAAATATTTTTGTTTTCTATTGGCTCGTTTCCTATTGCCTAAAAACATAGTTTAATCTCATCTATCAAAAAAACAACCAACCAACTCTTGTCTTGATCTCGTTAACCCTTCAAGCTATATTGTCTTTCTTTGTTAAACTCATGAAAGGAACCTATACTTGTAGTTTGTACTTTCTCACCACCTATTTCTGTAGTTGACTTTCATTTCTGTCACTTCATTGAAACAGCTCTCTTCAAGGTTACCAGTGGCTTCTTAATTGTGATTTCTAAGCTTCTTTTCAGTCTTCATCCTTCTTGACCTTTCTGTAGCATTTGACACTAGTAGCCAACCTTTCCTTCCATGATATTTTCTCCTGATTCTCCTCTTAACCATTTGATTTCTTTGTTTTGATCTTTCCTGGTTCATTGTTTTCTTATGCGTGTTCCCCACGACTTAGTCCTGGACTTTTTTATATTTTTTCTTTTCTTTAGCAATATCATTTATTCCTTTGATTTCAGTTACCATCTGTATTCCAATCTCAGTCTTATGTTTCTAGCTGCCTAGTAATAAAGTACATGTGTTTCAGATTCAAGATGGTTACAACTAAACTTATTTTCCCTTAAAACTTGTAACTTTCTGCTTTCTCATTTTTTCTTTTGATTTTACCACCATTCCTTTAGTTTCTCCTATTTCAAATCTCAACGTTATCTTTGACTCTTCTCTTTGTCTTTCCATAACCAATCAGTTGCTAAGTCCTGCCATTTTTTTTTTTTTTTTTAGACAGTATTGTTTATATATGTCCTGTCTTCTTTACCCATATTGCCAGTATCCTATTTTTGGTTGTCATTTGTGATAGTATGGACATTTGTAATAACCTAAGTGTTCTGTTTCAAGACTTATTCCTCACAAATCTGCTCATCACACACCTACTGAACTAATATTCCTAATGTATTGATTGACCTGATCATCCTCAGAACTTCTTACTAAAAAACAGATTGCTTTACCCTGGCATGGAAGACCCTCTATCACACAACTCCATGTTGTCTTTTCAGCCTTATCTCGCTCATGCTTTTTAATTTTTATAAGGACTCTAAACTGGCTCCATTTATAAAATGAGGAAGGGAGATCCTTAAATTCCTATAGCATGATCTCATGATCATGATCATGATTTTCCTACCTCTGTATATTTGTAAAAACAATCCCTCATGCTTGACGTGTATTTCTTTTGAAATCTTTTTCTTTCAAAACTAACTTAAGTGCCACTTCCTCTATGAAACCTTCCCAGTCCTCTGCTGACCAAAATCGATCGTTCAAGTTTTCTCAGCCCAAACGGTTGTACCTTAACTCTCATGAAATAAGCTTTGTGAGAGCAGGCATTGTGTTATTTTTCATTTTATTCTCAATACCTACTCTAGTAGGTACTCTTGATCATAGTTGACACTCCACAGATTTTTGACAGGGTAATTTGTATCTCTTATCTTAGTCCTTAGGGCATATATCCTCTCTACCCTCTCCCATTTATGTCCTAGATAGAAGGATGAGGGACAAAGTTCTATATTCATAACCCTACTTCTTTGGGTTTGCATTGACATAAACTTTATAGCTTTATTTCTACTTCTTGTTTCTGCAGGAAGAGAAGAGGCTTCGAACTGCCTACATTAATGCCGAAGAATCAGAACGAGAGAAGTTTTCCTTCTTTTCTGCAGCAGTGAGAGAGAGTCATGAGAAGGAGCGAACAAGAGCTGAAAAGACAAAGAATTGGTCAATCATCGGTTCTATTCTAGGGGCTGTGATTGGTGTTGCTGGCTCCACTTATGTGAATCGAGTACGGTTGCAGGAACTGAAGTCTTTGCTTCTAGAATCCCAAACTGGACCAGTGAGTCTGCAGGAAGCTATAAGAGAACAAGCTTCCAGTCACATCATGCAGAACAAGGATCTTGGTAACCTTATTGAAGAGCTTAGGAGCTTGGTGAACACTGGAATCAGGGTATCTTCTGGAGCTGAAGAAGATGCCACATCTACTAGAGAAAGTCTCATGTCTCATAAAGATACATACTTACTTTCAGCCTCTTTGAAAGAACAGCTCAGCCATTCTCAGCAGGTTCGTTCATGTCTGGAGAGTTTACAAGAGCAGCTTTCTGACCTGGACAAAAAATTCAGCCAAATGGTTGCAGAGATTCAGCTTGTAAAGGCTACAGCCCGTTCTCAGTTAATCGAGCAAGCAGACCAAACTTTGTTAGACCCTTCACTGGATACCAGGCAGTCTCTGGTTGCCCAGGGCATGATTCTGGAACTGTCAGATATGGAGCAGAGGTTGGAGGCCCAAGTCAACAGGAACTCTATCTACAGCACTGTGCTAACATGTACCATGTTTGCTGCTATGCTGCCAGTACTATACATTCTTTTCAGAGCCAACTAGCTTCTTTGGAGGGAAGCTCCAGTGAGGAAGAGGAGTTGTTACTTTTAGGAATAAGCTGGCCAGGCACCTTGCTGCTTTGTCCATTTAAGTCACTTGGAGGTTACTAATGATGAAGCCCTACAGAACTGCTGAGACTGGCTCCTGAAAGGGGAAAGAGATAGACAACAGGGTTCTCTTTTTCACACACAGATTTACCTTTTTAAAATTCCAGCTCACATTTTACATTCATTTATTAACTTTGCATTTACATGACATGTTCCACAGAAGAAAAGAATTACATTTGAGATTATGTTATTAAAAATAACTTAAAAACTTCAAATTATGATAGTAGCTGAAATTTACATGACATTTTACAGTCTGCAGAGCACTTTGTATACATTATCAATTGATCCTCACAACAATTCGATGTAGTAATGAGAGTTTCTAAGCTAATTTGGTGGAAAAGATTGAGACAGCAGTTCAGCAGTATGGATTTAGAACCTGAAGTTCTATTAATTTAAAAATTTACCTTTATGGTCTCTCTGTTCTCTTTGTTTTCCTTAATGTTCTTTCTCTACTATTGTTTGCATTCTATGACATTTTTTAGTATCATGTTACTTTGTGTTGAGATTATTTTTGATGCTTCATCTGTCTACATTTCTAAGTTTAATTTTTATTTGTCCTACCTAATTTATATTTCTCAGACCATCTTGTGTCTTAAGTGTTTATGAGGTGTCTAGTCATTAGAACTTGGGAGTCATTAGAAAGTCATTATGTTTTAGCTATTCTGTTCCATCTATCAGGTGAGAAAAGCTTCCCTTGCCTTCCCTCCCCCTCCCCCCCACCTCCTTTTCACCTTCTCTCCAGACATGAGGAAGAATTAATGTCTGATACTTGAAGCAGAGGGAATTGGAGGTAGGGAATGAAACTGTATGATGGGAAAATAGGAAGCCACTGAGTTTAGGTGATAATGGATTATATTGGATTGGCAGCCCAGAGATAGGATCCTGTGAAACAAACATCTTTGCCTGTAGGGAAATAGATTTGGGCATTACCAAAGGCTGCACATATCTTTCCTCTCTATTGCCTGGAGATGCTCTCTGAAAGTATCTCATTTTGCTTAAGGCAAGATGGGAGGAGAGCTGGCAAAGTGTATCCCATTGATTGTGTGAACTGAAAAACTGTAAGCTGGGTGGGGTGAATTCCAGAAGTGAAAGTCACCATGCTAGTCAGACTGGGATTGGAAGGAGGGGGAGCAGGCAGGTTGGATGGTGGCAGATTAGTTTTGAGGGAACCCCACCCTGACATGCCTGCTCCAGTACAGGAGGGCTGCCTGCTATTCCTTCAAAGCCTTCTTGCCTTGTCAAGCCTCAGACAGTGGGCTTGTTCTATATCAGCATTTCCTTTGTGTTGTTAGGTAAGAACTCATAGTTGAATAAAAGATATGGCTAATATGGCTGTTTCTCATTATTATTTTTATTTGGGGAAGTTTGTGGGAAACTCTGTTGTCCACTATATGGAAGTAAAACTGAGGGATGGCCCGTCAGAGGCTCATTATAATTATATACACATTTTAATTGTATATTGAGCTGGGACTGGAACCTAGGAAGATTCCTCCCAGTGTGGTATCTTAGCTTTTGAAAGGGTTCTCTCCCTAAGGGATGTGCAGCTTTTTTAAAGATCTAAAAGCACATTCAACATACATTTAATATGGCATGTTAGGCACTGGAGATGTGACTAAGGAAGACTTAACTGCCCTTATCAAAGGAAGGAAATTTTGATGTCTTATACATAGCCTTACATATCCGAGTACGAATCCCTTCTCCAACAGTAATGTCAATCACTTGACCTTCACAACACTTCTGCGTGCTGCCTAAATGATTTTAAAATGTAATTGGGAAATATTTAACAAAATAAAAACACAATAAAACAGTATATTTTAAAACTTAAGTCAATATGTGCTCATAGGAATCTTTTATGTGCCCAATGAATGGTCCTCCATTTCTGAGTTTGACGTCACTGGTCTATAGTAATCCTGACAAGTGGTCAAGTCAATCTTTTATTTGAAGACATTCAGTAGAATTATTACCTGTTTAGATAATTTCATTTTTGGATAACTCTTAATTGTCAAATTTCCTTTAATCTTGACCCAAAAATATACTTCTATTCTTTTTGCTCCTAATTTTTCCTTGTGGGGCAAAGCCAAAGAAGTCTTGTTCCTTTTACACATGGTAGCCCTTCAGACACCCAAAGATGACTATTTTCAGGTAAACATTTTGGGTTGTTTCAGATCATCCTTGAATAGAAAGTGTTTAGCTCTTTCATTGTTTTAGTTTCACTCTAACTTAAAAATGTCCTTCCTAAAATGTGATATCCAGAACTAATTATTGTCCCCATGTGTTCTGACCAGACTGTTGTGTAACTTTTTAGTCTGGACAGTATGTTTCTGTTACTATGCTCTTAGATTTTTATTAACTTGGGGGAGCTATGTCTCTTTGTTGATAGACTGATCTTATAATTCACTAGTCTCTCAGATATTTTTCATATAAACTTGTCTCCATTTCTTAGCCATTCTATACTTGGTTTTTTTGTTTTTTGTTTTTTTGTGTGGAGGCAATTGGGGTTAAGTGACTTGCCCAAGGTCACACAGGAAGTATTAAGTATCAGAGACCAGATTTGAACTTGGCCCTTTTGACTTCAGGGCAAGTGCTCTATCCACTGTGCCACCTAACTGTTCCCTTCCCCTTTAGCTGAAGTACATGACTTCACATTTCTCTCATTAAATTTCCCTTATTAGATCCGACCCACCATTCTGGCTGCCATGAGGGATTCAGAGGATCATTTGGATCCTGATCCAATTAACTAAAATGTTGTTGTAAGTCATAAGCAAATTTGATAAGCATACCTTTATCATCTAAGGCACTTATAAAAATGTTGGATAGACTTAGGGCAAGGGAATAGCTTTAGTCTAGAACGAGATAAGAACAAAAATGATTATAGTGGAATTATGTTAATTGCATGAGAGAAGTACAAATCGGCATTCATGAGAGGGAGGCATCATTTATAACAGTATAAGGGAAGGCTTCATGGAGGAGCTGGCATTTGAACTGGGCTCTAAACCACAATTTAAGATTTTGATCTGATGGACATGAAAAGGACATTCTGAGAACAAGGAACTAAATTAAAAGTTTCAAAGGTGGGAAAGTTTAGAATGTGTTTGAGGAATTTGATTTGTTTAGAAATACTTAAGGGGCAAGTTATGTGAAGTTAAATAGATTAGGAGCAGATGATCACCTTGAATGCCAAGCTAAGGAGTCCAGACTTTATTCAGACAGTGGGAAACTATTAAAAGATTTTTGAAGAGGTGAGAGTGGACCAAGTGATAGAGCTGTATATTAGGCCAATCCATCTCCACAGATTGAGTTGCAAGAACAAATGAGTAGATGAGAAATACAGGAGGAAACTCATTAGAGGGATAGGGATGGTATCTTTGTGCATTGGTTTTCCTAGAATCTCCATCTCCCCAACCAGCTGCCCTGAAATCTGTTGCTGTTATGCTTTTACTAATAATAGCTACAGTTCTTTATTACCACTAAACACTGGATTGGACCCACCCTAAAGCTAGAGACTCAGATATAAGACCTCATTCCATCAGGAATTCATTTACGAGCAAGGCTACTGACCCTTCTTGCCATTAATACCTTTGAGTATGAGTAGAACTCTGTCTCTCTCCCCTAGTGCTAGGAAAAGAATTTATTCTGCTCTCCATCATCACAATAATCTTAAGGGCAGAAGCCCCAGTCAAAAAATACATGTCCATCCTAGCTGTCAAATGGAAAACCACTCATCCCCTGTTCTCAATCCCATGCTGCTCAGCCCTATCCTTCCTATATCATTGTGCCCTATGGACCTCTCGTTCCATTGTTAACAAACTTCCCTTTATCACCTGTCCTTTTCTACTGCACTCCATTTGTATTTCAAACTCATGAAAACCTATTTCCCCTTGAAGGCATCCTCTCTAGTAGTGGATGTACCTTCTCTTGTGCTCTCTGACCTGATGGACCAGGAGTAGGAGCATGGTCACTTCCAAATGCCCTCTCTCAGCTGACATCATTTAGTCTCTCTTTGAGGTTTTCACCGTCCAGAAATAGCCCCTTACCCAGTTCCTCGGTATGTACCCCCTCTCAGTCATTCTCCCTACTCAGTCGTCTTCACCTTAGTCTCTGGCCTTATATTTGGAGATATCAATAAATATGTTGATGATCCCTCAACATACTGAGCTCATAAGTTGTCAACCTCTAATCCTATAACCGATAGCTTTACTTGACACTGCTACATACAGGTATGATTATACCCTTGATCTCACCATGATCTAAATGTTCCAGAAATGTGTCCCTTTCCCCATTCTTAGAAAGCTTTCATTCAATCTATCTCCTCAAGCTATATCTCTCCTTGCTTTCAAAAGAAAATGCCTAGAAAAACCTATTGGTATTCTGTTTCTTGTCCTCTCACTTCTCATTCCCTTATATTCTGGCTTCTGACTTGATCACTCAACTGAAACTTCTCTCCAAGAGGAGAAGATGGGCAATAATATCAGATACTGTCTCATGTAATAGTCTGCTCTCAGAGTCTTCATTCTTCTTGACCTTTATATCATCTGCTACTCTTTCCTCTCTGGGTTTTTGTGGCCCTGCTTTTTCCTGATTCTCTTTTTACTTTCTCTGATTTTGTACTCATGGGGCTTTCTTCTCTACTTTCTTGGTGACCTAATCAGCTCTCCTATATGGGTTCAACATCTCTATTTGGATTTAAATTCAAGTCCACATCACCTTTATTGGACATGTTTAATTGGATATCCATTAGGCAACTCAAATTTAACATATCCAAAATAAATGCATCTTTTTATAAAATGCTTAGCACATTTCTTCAACAATGAGAGGATCCAAATCAGTTCCAATTGATCAGTAATGAATAGAACCAGCTACACCCAACAACAGAACATTGAGAAATGAGTATGGATCACAACATAGCATTTCTACTCTTTCTGTTATTGTTTGCTTGCATTTTTGTTTTTCTTCTCAGGTTATTTTTACCTTCTTTCTAAATCCGATTTTTCTTGTGCAGCAAGATAAATGTGTATACATATATTGTCTTTGACATATATTTAATATATTTAACATGTATGGGACTACCTGCAACCCAGGGGAGGGGGTGGAGGGAAAGAGGGGAAAAGTTGGAACAGAAGTTTTTGCAAGGGTCAGTGTTGAAAAATTACCCATGCATATGTTTTGTCAACAAAAAGCTATAATAAAAAAAATGCTTAGCACAGTGCTTGGCTATAGTAAGCACTTTATAAATGTTAGTTTATTGTTACTGTCTTTTCCTCAAACCTTTTCTCTTCCTAACTTCCCTATATCTTTTTGAAGGCACCATAATTCTTCTGGTTACCATCTGACTCTTCATTTTCCTTCATTTCTCATAACCAATCAATTGCCTAGTTTTGATTCTATTTCCAAAGAATTTCTTTTATCCATCCATTTTCTAGCCACTTTAGTTCAAGCTCTCATCATTTCTTGCCTGGACTTTTGCAATAACTTCTTAATTGCTTTGTCTCTTCCCTTTCTGATTCATCTTCCACACACCTAACAAATTGATAGTCCTAAAGCGCAGGTCTGACCATGTTACTCTTACCTTTAGGGTAAAAGACAATCTCCTACATTGAGCATTTAAAGTTGTTCATAATCTGGCTCCAGCCAATTTTTTCAGGTTAGTCATATATTACTCCACCTTATGAATTTACACTCCAGCCTAGAATACTTCATTCTTGCTCTCTTGGAGAGTCCATTTCCTTCCTGCTTGCTCTGGCCTCAACTTCAATCAAACGCTATCACCGATACAGGGTCTCTCCTCATCTGCCCAAGTTGCTGGTGTCTTTTCCACAAGGAAATGATGGATATTTTGTATTTTCTTGTGTTGTCATGTTACTTTTCCTTGTAAAATTCTGTAAAATGTCTTCTTAGGGACATTGTTTTTGAACATCTGCATTGTGTAGCATAATGCCTGAAACATTAGGGGCAATTGCTAAGAATAACGTGTTTTGTATGTTCATGTTTTCTTTATTTTTGTGGTATATGTGACTTGATTTCTCTACTAGACTATATAAGGTCCTTAAGGAAAAGAATCCCATTTTATGTTTCTTAATAAATCTTATTTATCTTAATATTTTCCTTATGCCCAGCATTGTAATTGTGCATTGCAAATAGCAAGCATTGAATAGTTGTTCAGTGAAATGGAGAGGGAAGAAACCAGAGGCAGAAAGACTGGAAAGCTCATATGATGAGGTGATGAGGGTCCAGGGAAGGGGTATCAATGAGAAAAAGGGAATAATATAAGAAATTATACAGAAGTAAAATTGGCAGGATTTGGTGGCTGTTTAGACATGGGAAGAAGCCAAAAGATGAATTCATTGAACCCAGGTAACTGGGAAAACAGTGGGGAGAATTTGGTCAGGAGGAAAAGCAAGTTTTGGAGGAAACATATTGAGTTTGGTTTTGGACAACTATTTATTGTATGTTCTGTGCACATTGTGAGTACTTGAGACTTTGCAGGGTAGACATCACTTAAGTAAATAAAAGCTAGCTTTTGTAGAAAAGATACATTTAAAAAGTGCTTTGTAAACATCACATTTAATTCTCACAACCTTGTGATGTAGGTATAGATTATTCTCATTTTGCAGATAAGCAAAATGAGGCGCAGAAAGATTAATTGACTTATTTAGGGCCATACAGCAAGTAAGCATCAGACAAAGGCAGAATATCTTCCAGACTTTAAATATAAGACTATTTAAATGGGTCAACATAAATAGAAACATTTAAAAACTGCAAATTAACATTATGTTTTATTGGATTTTAATTTATTTTGTTTAGCATTTCCCAATTACATTTTAATCTAGTTGCAATTTTGGGTATTGCATGTAAAGGCTGCAAGTTTGATGTCTCTGATGTACATCATGCTGCCTCATATATGACATCATTCCTGAATGTTAGGAGTCTACAATCCAGATAAGAAGCTAGGTACACAAATAATTATATCAGCTACACAAATAATTATAATATCAGATACTATGTAAGTGGCATGAATGAATTTCAAAAAGCATTTATTAAGTGCTTATTATGTGCAAAGTAAAATGTTAAGTGCTGAGACTATAAATAATAGCTGAAAATAATAATAATAGGTAACATTTATATAGTAGTTATTATATGCCAGGTACTGTGCTAAGCACTTTATAATTATTATCTCATATGAACTTCACAATAACCTGGGGAGGGGAAATAAGTGCTATTATTATTCTCATTTTACAAATGAGGAAACGGAGGTAAACAGGTTAAGTAACTTGCTCAGGATCACACAGATCCTAAGTGTCTGAGACCAAATTTGAACTTAGTTCTTCCTAATTCCAGGCCTGACATTTCATCATAGAAAAATTGAGGCAAATCCTGTTCTATAGGTATTTGTACTTTAGGGGAAACAACAGCTACAAGTTCATTCACAAGGCAAATGGCAGAACCCAGGGATTCTTGATTACAAGGGATGACAATACCAGGAAACTTCAGAACATTAAGACAGGGCAGATTAAAAGGGCCTGGTGGTCTTTCCAGTGACCAGAAGGAATAGAGTTGTTGAATCCTATTTCACCCAAGCCATATGAGCTTGTTCTTTAGAAGTACTGTAAGCTACAAGTGGTTTAAATAAGAGAGATATTGCTTCTGAGTTGGGGATCAGTGAAGGCTTCATAAAATGGAGATGATACTTCAAGAATGGGTAGGATTCTAATAGCTGGAAATAGTAGGTGAGTATCCAAGTAGGAGGAAAAAAAAATAGAGGCAAGAGAAAAATTAAGGTATGTTTGGGGGGGATGGTGACTATGGCTGGATCAATATGGCTGGATCAGCTAAGATCAGAGAGGTACATTGGGCAGCCAAATGGTGGAGGACTTTGAATTATCTTGTAGTCAATGGAAAAACAGGAAGGTTTGTTTGTTTGTTTTTGCATGGAAGTGAGTCCCCCACATCTTTTTGGAAGATTAATTTGGAAAGTATATGTTGGAGGAAATATAGGATATAGAGCTAGGTGTATATTATAATGATCCAGGGAGATAAGGAAAAATGACAGAATTATTCATTGATTAGATGTGAGGAGCCAGTCAAAGCAGTAGACTTTATCACTGGGTTATATCACTTTTCTAGGTAAAAACAAATGAAAACAGTCCCCCAAGTCACTGAGTTGCTTATTCCTAATCTGGGAGCCCCATATATTGATCCCCTATTGTGCAGAGTCCCATCCAAAAGAATGAGCTCATTTGGATCCTTCCCAAGTTCTAGGCTTTGAAATTCTCCTGAACAGACTGTAAGATGCCCGTGCATGGCAGCGGAAGGGAGGTGTTGTTCAGTCTTGCTCTTTCAAGCTTTCTAGAAGAAAAATCTAGTTCAGAAGCAAAGATACATTCAGTGCTTTGGCCCTGGCAAATGAAACAGCTCATTCTCTAGCCTGTGCTTTGCTACTGTATGAGTCCTGAAATTCAAGTTTCGCTGCGAGGGACTCCTAGCAAAGAGGAGGAAATAGGGAGAAGAAAGGAAAGTTTGGAGGTGCTGGTGAGAAAGGATTGGACAGATCAATTGGGTGATAGTCAGATAAAAGGTGGTGCTTACATTCTTAGAAATATTTGTTAAATTTGAGGTCATTAGGGAAGCTCGGGGGAAAAAGAACAAGGACTGGGAAGATTCTAAATAGAAAAGTGATTCTTTCAATTTAAGAGCCTGAGATAAAATTGTGCAGGATTAAAGGAATAGAGGTGTGCACACAGAGGGAAAGGATAAATATTCTCTGGATAGAAGATTGTTGATAGTTATGCTCATTAGATTTGCAGGTGACACAAAAGTAGGGATAACTAACCCAATGAATAACAATGTCAGGACTAGCCCAACAGGCTAGAACATTGGGTTGAAACTAATGAGATGAAATTCAATAGGAATCAATGTAAAGTCTTATTCAGGTACAAAGCATCATCTTCACAAATAAAATATGAGGGAGTGTAGGTAGGCAACAATCATTTTGCCAAGGATCTGAAAGTTCACCATGAGTAAGTGGGATTAATGTAGCAGGTTAAAAAAAAGAGCTAGTGCAATCTTGGGCTAGTTTAGGAGGGGCAGAGCTCCCAGAGCAGGTGATAATAAATTATAATAAATCACAACCTTATTTATGATGGAGGTACAGATATTATCCCCATTTTGCAGATTAGCAAACTGAGGCACAGAGAAGTGAATTGACTTGTCTAAGGCCATACAGCAAGGAAGCATCAGAAAAAGGTAGCATTTGATTCTCTATCTTATAGACTTCAAATATATCAAGTATCTATTCATAGTCCTTTGTCAGTGTTGAAGGACATTAACAAACTGGAGAGGGTTTACACGGGATGATGGTGAAGGAGCCTGAGGCTCAAGAGGATCAGTTGAAAGAATCCATCAGATTTACCAGGGAGAAATGAAGATTCTGGGGAAATGATAGCTGTGGCTAAATATCTGAAAGACTGTCATGACTGAAAGGAAGGATTAAACTTGTTCTATTTGGACAGGAACAATTTAGGCTTGATATAAAGAAAAACTTACTAAGAATTAGAATTTTTCAAAAATGGAATGACTACCGTCCAAAGGTGATGAATTTCCCTTTTTTGGATGCCTTCACATAGAAACTGAATGGTACTATTTTGTATATAAGTTGGAAAAAAATAATATCTATTTTTATGTACCAGGCACTGTGCTAAGTGCTATATAAATATCTTGTTTGATCCTTAATAACAACCCTTGTAACTAGGTGTTATTATTATTATTATTATTCCCATTTTACAGTTGAGAAAACAGAGGCAGAAATTGAGTGATCAAATAGTGTTTGAGGATGGATTTGAATTTAGGTCTTTCTAATTTTAGGCCCAGTGTTCTATGCACTGCACTATCCAGCTGCCTTCAGGGGGATGGCCCCTGAAGTCCTTTCTAACTCTCAAATTTGGTGATTCTGTGACATTATTGATTGGAAATTTAATTTAATAAGCACATAATTTGCTTGCATGACATATTAAGGGAGAAGCATTTTGATAAATAGAAAGATCTGATTTTCATGTCCTGCTTCTATTACCATACTATGGTTGTGTGACTGAGCAGGTCATCTCACCTTTTGCTCCAAATTGCTGCAAAGGAACTTATCTACATCGATGGAAGTTCTTCATTAAGAGCTTCTGATACAAATGAAATTATCTGTTTTGTTTTTAAGTGCTAGACCCATAACAAAAATGAAAGTTCCTGCCCTCAAGCACCCTATATTTTATTAAGGGAAAATGACAGGTACTCAGATAAGTAAACACAAATTAAACACAAAGTAATTTCTGGTGGGATGTGGGTGAGAATTTTTGACAGTGAAAGAGAAGGTAAGGATAGAAATGAACTTAGAAGATAGCTAGCAACTCTACAAGACAGAAATAAATTTGAGAGAATATTCCTGTCAGCCAATAAACATTTATTAAGCACCTACCATATGCCTGCTACTGTGCTAGGACCAAAAGAGGCAAAAATTTCCTGCCCTCAAGGAGCTCACAGTCTACAATGAGAGATAACAAATACATATAAACCTTCTATAAATAGGAAATAATTAAGAGAGGGGAAGGCACTAGAATTAAGAAATGTTGGGAAAGGCTTCCAAGAATGGGAAGTATTTTTTCTGAGGCAATTGGGGTTAAATGACTTGTCCAGGGTCACACAGCTAGGAAGTGTTAAGTGTCTGAGGTCAAATTGGAACTCGGGTCCTCTTGACTTCAGGGCTGGTGTTCTATTCCCTGTACCACCTAGCTGCCCCTGGGAAGTCTTTTTAAATGTACAGGAGTCGCATAGAATATCTTCTATGAGCAACACAGGATCATAGATTTAGACTTGCAAGAATTTTAGCATTCTCTTGGTCTCTTTTGGCTGAATTGCAAATATCCTAAGAGGGAGAAAAGTCAAATTAGTCTAGAAAGATATGGCAAAAGCTTGTACCCTTGAGGCAATAGGAACCCACTAAAGCTTCTTGAAGAGAGGAATGGTAAAATGTCAGAGTTGGTGGAAAGTGAATGGGAAGTGTTGGTTAAACAGCTTCCCAAAGTTTTTTTAGTTTGGAGGTGGTGGAAGGAAAGCTTTTTATTTTTGTGTTTGTTCATGGGTTCCTGTGAGCTCTTCATAGTTTATATATTTTCTGTGATGTGTGAAATAAAGGTTCCATACCCAATATCCTTATTATGCACCAAGTACTTGTACAAGAGTTACTTTGCTATCTACTTTTAGAGAAACCTAGACATGAGCCACATTATGAAAATCATGTAACAGGGGTCCTCAAACTTTTTAAATAGGGGGCCAGTTCACTGTCCCTCAGACTGTTGGAGGGCCGGACTATAGTAAAAACAAAAACTTTGTTTTGTGGGCCCTTAAATAAAGAAACTTCATAGCCCTGGATGAGGGGGATAAACGTCCTCAGCTGCCGTATCTGGCCTGCAGGCCGTAGTTTGAGGACCCCTGTAAAATTTTCCAGATAGAAGCAATGAGCTAAAGAAAAAAAATGACCCTCCTGGTGTCAGGCCCCATCCACATGAGATCAGAGTCCTGGGGCCCTGGGTCATGGATGACAAGCGCAGATTGGCTTACATTAATTGGGGGAAATGAAGATAGTTTTATTTTGTGAGTATGGAACAGGATTTCTTTTTAACTCAATAGAGGATATCCAGTACCATGCAAGGATGTGAATATATTCTATTAAGAATGATACATTACCCCCTTCACACGCTATTTTCCAGCCAAAGTGGCTGAGGTTCCATCTTTTGCTTTTTGAGTTTTTTTGCACATTCCTGGAATGCACTTTTTTCTCACTTCCATCTCTTGAGACCCTTCAAGGAAGATATAAGAACCCTTCATGCCTTGAATACTGTCTGGCATATAGAAGGCATTTAACTAATATTTAATGACTGATTATTGGTTTGGCAGCTATGTGAAGAATTGAAGAGCATGAAGGAGTGAAAGCAATTAGGAAGGAAATGGGGATAAAGGCTTGAGCTAGGGCGTAGAGAGAAGGGAATGAATTCTAGGAATATGGAGGAAGAAACAAGATTTGGTAACATGGGCATGATGCAGGGAGAAGGAAAGAGAAGAGCTGAGATAGTTGAGAATCTGAATGACAGAATCTTGAGATTCAAAAACAACTTATATCCCAGAAGTTAGCACAGTTCTTGGCATATAGTAGGTGCTCAATAAATGTTTACAGCTGACTGACAACTGGGAGCTTTGGAGCAGTCAAAATGGTTGATGATTTTGTCAGTCTCTGAAGGGGACTGGAGTGGACCCTGACAAAGAGGGGATGGCAGGAGGCAGACACTGGTTAGACTGTGGGGCAAAGACTAAGATCCGTATCTTTCACCTCCAAATGAGATTCATTCCAGAACATCACAGTGCAGTGAAACGTGGAGGCTGCTTATTAGAATGATGGATGCCCACCCAGGCTTTCCCCCTTTCCCAGCTGAGGAACGGCAGTACCTTTTGGTTTCCTGAAACTAGATTTTTAGTCTTTTGCCCACCTCTAGCAGATAGGCTCAGAGAAATGCATTGGGCCAGGGCAAACTACAGGCAGAGGGGGAAAGACCGTGATGTAGTCAGAGCCCAGACCCCCAGCTGCCCGACACCTGAGGTCTTGCCCAGCTTTGCCTGATAGGCGGGGCTTAAGAGAAAAGGCACCATTGAGTAGTTTGGAGAGCTCCGGGGAGCATGGGCGGTGCCAGCTCAGCAGGGAGAGTTAGGAAGGGTGGGGCAGGCCAGCTTGGAAGGTAAATCCATGTTCTTGCCTGGGAAGGGGCCCAAACAGGGGCATAGTGTGTTCCTGGGGCCCGCCTCTCAAGCTCCTTTGCCTGGACAACATGTAAGCCACGTTTGGCAGCTAAATCCTCACTGCCCTCCCAACATTAATGAATGCTTTTGCTCTTTCTACTCCCCCCCCCCCCCTTACTCCTCCCAACTCAACTATCCCATTCATTCCCTCTCATTCCCCATAAGAGTTAGAAAGATCTTGGATTTAAAATCCAAATCAGAAGATCTGATTTCAAATGCTTGTTCTGTTACTTATCATCCCCCGGTGTACTCAGGGAAATTAACCCCTCTAAGGGCTCAGTTTCCTTTCCTAAGAACTACATGACTTAAATCTCTTCTAGCTTTAACTCTATTATCTTGTGATTTTCCCGTTTCCTCCCCAAAATGCTTCTTATTGAGTCATCTTTTCTGTTTCTCTCCATCCCATTCCCCCCCAGGAAGAATTCACAGAGTGTTGACAAGAACCTTTTGGTGAGGATGGTAAGAAGATGGGAATCACAGGATTACAGATTTATAGCTAGAAGAGACCTAAATGGAGAAAGAGGCTCCTTAACTTAATTGTTTCTTCACTGGCTCTTCATCCGTTTCCTACCCCTTTAAAGTGAGTCTGACACAAGAGTTTATTCTTGGTTCTCTTCTCTTCTTTTTCATTCACATGACATTGTCATTCACTCCTATGGTTGCAATGACTGATGCTACCATCAGACCTTAGATCTCTAGCCCTGATTCTTCTGAGCCCCAGACCTTCATCTCCAACTACCTGTGGAGAATATGATCCCTGCAATTTGGAAGTTCCACTTGCTGCCTTCAACCTTTAAACCTCTTCCTAGCTCTATTTCTGTGGCTGATACTACCTGGTTCACCCTGTGTTCCATGTTTGAAAATGTAAAGTTATCTTGGACTCTTCTCATATCCAAATGTTTATCCACTTCGGGAACATCTCTCCTTCTATTGCCAATGACTCTACCACAGCACAAACTCTCATTACCCTCCCCCCACCCTCAAAGCTGTTTCTATAGCCTAAAAAAAGTCTTTTCCCCTCCAACCCAATATTCATATCTCTGCCAGATTAATTTTTTTCCCCCTGGAGGCAGTTGGGGTTAAGTGACTTGCCTAGGGTCACAGAGCTAGGAAGTGTTAAATGTCTGAGGTCAAATTTGAACTCAGGTCCTCCTGACTTTAGGGCTGGTACTCTATCCACTGCACCACCTAGTTGCCCCCAGATTATTTTTTTTTAAATAAATAAATCTTGCTCAGAAATTTTTGATCACTTCTTATTGCTCTTGGTTTGACTCAGGGTTTTCATATTTAGTACTAGGATCTCACCTTTTCAATCTCAGTCTAATTCTCCCATTTATGTTCTCTGAGATCCAGTCAAATTGGACAGTGCTGTTTGCCAACTCAAATGTGACACTTCCAGGGAAGTTTCCCTGATTCCCTGTCATAACCCAGTTGGTTGCAATCCCAGACAGTTTTTTACATAGTCCTGTGTGTGCCCTTTCATGAACTCCTATGATATTTGAGTTTTTGTAACTTTGTGTGATACTTCACAATATATAGTGAACTGTGAACCATGGACTTATTTAAACTGAATGTTCTGTTTCCCAGAGCCTAGTTCAACTATTTCCCAGGGCTTAAGGAGAGAAGGAGGGAAGATTCAAGTGGGAGGAGGAATTGGGGGGGGGGGGGGAGAGAAGAAAAGAGGAGAAAGGCAGTGGTAAAGGAAAATGGTAGAGAAGGAAGGGCAGCCCCAGGTCGGACCATGTCAATCCCCTATTCAAAAATATTCAATGCTTTCCTATTGCCTTTTGGATAAAATGCAGATTCCCCAGCATTGCATTTAAAGCCATCCCACTAACTAATTTGGCTTCCACCTACATTGCCAGATATTGCACCTTACTCTCTTCCCCTTGAGTAAAATTGGCTTTCTTGCTGTTCCAGTATTTGGGTATGCTATCTATCTCTTTTGTGTATTCATAGCTTTAAACTCAGGAAGGGATTTTCAAGATCTAGTTCACCTCCTCCTACCAAGAGAAGTTAAATGAATTGTCCAAGGTCACACAGTAGAACTGGGATTTGAACTGTGGTCTTCCCACCCCACAAACAGCCTCTTTTATGCTTCACCACTCTGCTCTATTTGCACCGGCTGTCCACCCCCAGTTTCTGGAATGTATTCCTTCTTTACCTTAATTTTGTAAGACCCCAAATGTTCTGTCCACTCCCAACTTCCTAGGCGGGCTTACTTAGTATTTATTAATACATCTATGTGGGGAGTCTCCCAAGAGAACATGAGCAATCCCCTTAGGGGTGTTTCTTTTCTTTTCTCTTTCTTTCTTTCTTTCTTTCTTTCTTTCTTTCTTTCTTTCTTTCTTTCTTTCTTTCTTTCTTTCTTTCTTTCTTTCTTTCTTTCTTTCTTTCTTTCTCTCTCTCTCTCTTTCTGTCTCTCTCAATCTCTCTCTCTCTTTCTTCTTTCTTTCTCTCTCTTTTTTCTTTCTTTCTTTCCCTTCCTTCCTTCCTTCCTTCCTTCCTTCCTTCCTTCCTTCCTTCCTTCCTTCCTTCCTTCCTTCCTTCCTTCCTTCCTTCCTTCCTTCCTTCCTTCCTTCCTTCCTTCCTTTTCTTCCTCTCTCTCTCTCTCTCTCTCTCTCTCTCTCTCTCTCTCTCTCTCTCTCTCTCTCTCTCTTTCTGTGTGTCTTTCTTCTTTCCTTTCTTGCTTGGAGGAGAAAGTGGAGAGGGAGGAAAGGTGCAAGTGGGAAAGCAGAGGACGAGCAGGTGAGGGTGCCAGCCGCGCGGGTCTGTGCTACCACTGCGCTTTCTCTGGGAGCACTTTTCGGCCTGCTGGCTGCCTGGGGAAGGGGGTGGGGGGGCCTCTGTTCCTGGGCAGCCGGGGTCTGAGGGGAGGGAGGAGAGGAAGGCGCAGAGCCCGGGGGAGGACGGGGCTTTGTCTCCATTGTTCCTGGAGGTGAATGCGCCGGGCCGGGGGGATGGGCGGGCGCAGTTTTCCGCCCCTTGGTCTCCGGGTAACAGCTGCGGCTTCGGCGGATCCACCTCCGGGGGCGGGGGTAGGGGAGGCCCGCGCGGCTCTGGGGCTCGGCTCAGCGCACTCGGCGCACTCGGCGCGCTGCCCCTGGGCTCGGCCGAGCTCCGCTCAGTTCCGCGCGGCGCAGGATCCGAGCGCAGCCCCGGCGTTCTCTCTCTGCCGGCAGCGGGGGCCCGAGCGGTGAGTCCGCGCGTCTCGGGGGGAGGCGGGGATACAAGCACCCCGGCAAAGCTCCCGGGTCCCCCGGGGCCGGTAGCTGGGGGAACGGGCGACTTGGGCCGCCTCGAGCTTTCTGTTGTGTGGATCCCTCACCTGGAAAGGGAGAGCGCTTAGTCTGGGCACTTGGGGGTAAGCAGGGGGTTATTTCATTGGGGGGATTTTGGACCGAACTTCTCCGGTGGAAGAAAACTTCAGGGTGGTTTTGATTGGGAGAGGCGGGAGGCGGGATCGACTCCCCCTGAACTGAAGCTGAATGCCCCCTCCCTCCATTCCTGGGCAGCCCCTCCTCTCCCCCCCCTCCATCCTCAGCCGCCTTTCCTTCCCCGCCGGGACCAGACAGGGTCTGTACCTCCTGAACTCTGGGCGCGGGATGCTCGTGCTAAGGAACATCGGAGAGATACACATCTCGGAGGGTGGGATGCGCGAGAGAGGATGGTCGGGGCTCCTGCGCCCCGCCTAGAGCCGAGGAGAACGGGGGAGGCTGAATCGGAACCCTGTCTTTCCCACTCCATTCAATTTAAACACGCCCTGGATTGCGACCTTCCCGCCTCCCCAGAGCACACCTTAACTGGGACCCTCCGTCCCTCCTTCAGATCACCTCCTTCAGTACACAGATCGTGGATTCTGACATTCCCCTAACGGGGGCATCTTTAATGTGACCATCCTCCCCGGCCCCTTTCCGTCTTCAGTAACACGGCTTGGACAGGGACACTCTACAATCTACCAACTGGTGGTGTGTCACCTATCCCACCAAAACAAATGGGTTGTGGTCCTCCCTTTCTCCCCTCCCCCTCACACAATCTGAATCGGGACCTCCCCTTCCCCAACCCCCCAAACTCGGAGAGTAGAGAGTAACCCGCTCATATTCCGCTATTAATGAGTAACTGGCCAGCCCAGAGACGGGAGGAGGAAGCAGTCTGCCCGGCAGTTCTAGCGAAAGCTGGTTTCTTGTGATTATGGCACCCAGGGAGTCAGTCAGGTGGTGGGCAGACTTCTTGGGGACAGGCTGGGCAGAGACCAGTCTAGAAACTGGGCCTCTGAAGAAGGGTGGATGGGTTCCCTTGCTAAGACAGGAAGCTCCTCCGCACCCGTATCCCAGCCTTTCCCCCTTCTTTCCTGGGAATCCAGGGGAGGGCTAAGCCCGGGCTCCCGAGGGTATGGGGGTGGTATCTGGGGGCCATTGCTCTTGGGCATCTCCCAAACTCGTGGATGAAGAAATCGTACTCCCCCTGGTGGATGAGGCGGGGAGATGGCCTGGAAGAAGTGGGGAGCCCTGGACTGGCAGAGTCTGGTGCCAATTTTGGCATTATTGGAGAAGGAGGGATTTCTAGCCAGCTTGAGGAGGAGGAGGAGGAGGATGGTATACCTGGGGCAGTGGAGTGTGCTGACCTCTGAATAGTGGGCTGAGGGGTTAGTTAGAGCAGGGAGGCTTTGAAAAAAGATCAGGGAGACTGGAGGACTTGGACTGCTCCCAAACCCAATCTGTGTCCAGATCTCATCAACAGACTCTAGTTCGTGGTCACTAATTAGTAAAAACTGTTTCTGAAGCTGCCCAGATTCTCTACTTGATCTTCGGCCTCCCTCTGACCCCTGTGTTGTCCTTTTTTCTCCTCTCTGAGGAAGTTACTGTTGCTTGGCACATGCTAAGCATTTAATAAATGCCTTTTCCTTCTCATTCATCCTTCCCTGAGCCTCTCCATATTATTTTCCTTGCCCTTCAGCCTTTCCCTCTGTCTCCAACACCCTGTCTCCATGACTCTGGTTTTTGTCCATAGTGGGGGAAGTTTGTAGGGTAAGCAAGCCATGAATCCCTGGAGGAAGCCGATGACAGAGAACAGGAGTGACTAGTCTGTCCTTCTCTCCAGCCCCCTTCCCCTCGAGTCACTAAATCCATGCAGACAGCTCCTGGGAATCCCTTGGGAGGGGAAAAGAAATGACTGGGCCCCCAGGGTCAGTAGGAGAAAGGAACATAGATGATGGGAGCAGCTCTGGGCTTGCCCTGCCTAGGACCCCTATTTGCCCCCCATCCCTCTTCCATTGGTCTTCTCATCTTCCCTTCCCCCAGAGCTCCTGAGTGAGAGAAGTCACAGTCCAGGCCCTTCAGTTCTTGCTGTGGCCCAGGGCATGAGTTCTCTGAGAAAGCTCCTGCCCGTTCCTTGAACTGAGCAGCTACGGCAGTTGGCACCCTCAGAGCATTTCTGGATGCAGGGTGATTACCTTCCGTTGTGTGTTATATTATTATGGTTTATATGAGCATCTGCTGCTACTCTCTCCAACAAACACGCTCCCTTTCTGCTCCAGATGCCTGTGATAGCTATCTGATCAACCTTCTTGTGTTCTCATCTGCTTCCTGCTTGGGGAGAGGAGGAGAGAGGGCGGAATGGGAGACCACGGGGTGGGAGAAGAAGGTGGTAGGGAGAATAGAAGAGCCTCTGAGTTGGAGGGAGATGGAGGGATGGAAGGAATCCCCTGGTATGGTTTTGGCCCCATTAACTAGCCAGAGGACCAAACAGTCTTAGAGGAAAGCCCTATCCGTGTCTTTTATTAGGGAGAAGCACACTTGAGTTTGAGGCACCTTCTGAGCTTGTCTGTTGTTAATAGTCTCATCCCTGCAGTCTAGGGGAGGGGTGTGTGGGCTCTGCTAAGATTTCTCTCCTAAGGCTGCTGTCTTCTGAGCTCTGAGGGGCTACTGGAATCAGATGCTTTGGCTAAAAGAAACTCAGAAACAAGCACTACATCCAGACTTAGACTTCCTTTCAAACTGGGAACTTTAGCTCTCTAGATTCTCTCTGGCTGGTGGTTTCTGAAGCCTGTGGGATCCTGGGAGAGAAGACATCACTTCTTTGCCTTTTCCTCAGTCTGGATCTGAAAATGACCCAAGTCGTGGCATGGGAAGCAGGAAATTCCCTTATTCTCCCACAGTGGGATGGGTAGGGTAGAGGGAAGGTTTTAGGCAGACCCTACCCTTCCAGCCCTCCTACTCTGCCATCCTCCTTTCTCAGTTCTCACCCCCACATCCTCTCTTCCCTGCCACTCATTCTCCCCCCCTCCACCTTCATCCTTCCCCCCACCCGCCTGGGGCGGATAAACAAAGGCAGTGTTGTTCCCGCTCCCACAGAGCTGCCCTGTTCTCTCCACACTAAAAATGGAAACCCCCGAGCTATTTTGGGAGCAGTGCCCAGGCCGGGCCGTGGCCTACTGCCTCCCCATTCCCACCCAGCTTGGTCCCCACCCCCTCTTTCCCAGCTCCTTCCTTCTGGGGCCGAGGCTCAGGGTCCAGCTCAGAGGCCCTCCCTCTGGCCCTTCTGTGTACTGACCATTCCGTGCAGTACTGTTCTCTGACCTGATTGGGTCAGGGGGCAGGTAGGATTGGTTAGTGGAGAGCAGACTTAAGTGCCAAGGTCAGCATTGCCTCCTGATTGTTTCCAATACTGGCAGCTGGTCTGGGGGTCTCAGGAGCTGTGCCCTCTTGCCTTTTCTCATATGGGAGCTAAAGATGTCTGGGTACACAGAAGAGCTTTTCTAAACAGGCTTCCCAGGACATCAAAGAAACCTCTCTGGCTTGACGGCTTGTCCCTTGGACTCTTGCTATCTGAGATAGATTGACCCCAGCCCATCAACAGCATGCTCCCCAACCCCATGTCATTTAGGAGATCAACCTGTTGGGGCCAGACAGAACAGAGGGAAGGTGAAAACTGAGAAAATGCAGGCATTCCATCCCCTCCTCAGGCCCCTAATTATTTCCCTCATCCTCCACGTCTTTCTTTCTCAGCTCTCCAAGCCTTGCAACACCCTAGCCCCCTCAGAGCTCGGTTTCTCAATACCTTAGTCACAATTTTGTGAGACTTCCTTTATGTCAGAAAATTTTAACTTGAGGTCTATAAACTTGTTTTAGAAATATTTTAATGACTCCATCTTAATATATTTGGTTTATTCCATAGCTTATTTTATGTACTTTAAAATATTATTCTGAGAAAGGTTATCTACCAGCCAACAGGGACCATGTCATAAATAAGAACAATAAATACTCGCCCCCTGTGTAGAGTGCCCTGGAGGAAACACAAAAATGTCTCTTTCAGGAGTGATTAGTCTAGTTGAGGAGACAACTAGAGATCAGTACCAGACAGGAAATAACCTCCTAACCTCCCACTTGCATGACTTCTGGTAGTTCTGATCCATCCCTCTTCACCCATTTTATTTCTACCACTCTGGTTTCACTTTCCTCCAGACTCAGATCATAACATGGACGGTGATATATAAATATTTCACTATTTATTATGGGAGCATACTTTGATGTCTTCAACCTGTTAATCCTCATCACTGGGTAACATCTACTGTTTATTTTCTCTGTTGCTTTTAGTCTGAGGAGCAGTGGTCGAATTAATCTAATTTTACCTATTACATATTGATGGCACATAATCCCAGCTATGCTTTTGCTTCTGTTTGATAAACAATTCAACAAATATTTTAACTGCCTTCTAGGTGCCAGAACTCATGCTAGGTGCTAATGAAAGGGAGAAAAAAAACCATAAAGAATTTGTTTCCTCCTGGGAGAAATGGTGTGTTTACTGATTAGTTAACATAAGATATATACAAAATAAAGACTAAATGTTTTTTTGGGGGAGAAGGAGAGACTAAGAGCTGAAAGAATCAAGAAAAATCTCTTGGAGGTGCTGAAGCTTTGAAGGAAGTTAAAGATTCTAGGAGGTGAGGATGAGAAAAATGAGCATTCCAAACATGGAAAACAGCCTGTTCATAGACAAGGAGGGGCATGTTGGAATGTCCTGAAGGAAGGACATAAAATAGACCAGTTTGGATAGATTGCAGTATGTATTTGGGGGAGTAGTGTGTAATCAGCCCAGAAAATCTGGAGCTTGCTTATGAAGGGCTTTAAATGCCCAGCAGAGAAAGTCAATGGGAAACTGCTAAAGCTTCTTGAGCAGCAGAATGACATGGCTAAACCTGTGTTTTTAGGAATATCAGTTTGATAGCTGTGTGGAGAATGGATTGGGAAGAGATAGACTGGATGTAGAAAGACTAGTTGGGAGACTATTGGAATATTCTTCATATAAGAGAGGTGATAGTTGCCTGAACTAGTTTGGGTGTAGAATGAATAGAATGAAGGAGATAGATGCACTTGGTGTTGTGAAGAAAGAATTAAGATAAACTTGTTAATTGATTGAATCTAAGTAGGGGTGGGAGTGCAGAGGGACCAACAGGGAAGAGTCGAGAATGGCTACATTTCTTTCCTCTTTGCTTTTGCACAGGCTCTGTCCCTCCGTACCTAGGATAATCTTTGTCATCACTTCCTTCCATCTTTTAGTTTCCTTCAAGCAAGGATAGGCACAGAATATACATATCCACAGAGATACAATATTATAGAATGTAACTTTGTATATCTGGAACATTAATATATGTATATCCTTTATTTACTTATCTCTGAATAAGTATCTGCCTTGTAGAATATAAGTTGCTTGAGGTTAAGGACTTTCTCACTTTTGTATCTGTATATCTTGTGATAATCACTTGCTTGGTTGAATTTTGACTTCTGGGTTGTGACCCAGGATGATTAAAATATTAGTGGTGCCCTTGGGAGAAATTAGGAAGTTTTAGAGGAAAGGAGGATGTTTTTTGGGGAAAGATAGTTAGTTTAGTTTTGGATATATTGAGTTTAAGATAATATCCAGCAGATGGTTGGAGATTTGAGAATGGAGTTAAGGATTGAGATGCAGGCTTGATATATAGATTTAGGAGTCATTGGCAGAGGGATGTTAGTTGAATTCTTGGGAGCTGATGAGATCATCAAAAGGAGGGAGAATAGGTAGAGAAAAGAGAAGAGAACTCAGAGAAAAGGCCTTGGGAAAAATAGCAGGGCTTGATGTGGGTGGTGATCCCACAAGGGAGACTAAGAAGCATTAGTCAGACAGGTAAAGAGGCAAATCCCTCCAGAGAAGTCATAAAATCCCGGGGAGGAATCAGTTTCCAGAAAATGGGGGTGTACAATAGTGTAAAAGGCTGTGGAGAGGTCAAGAACAATAAAGGCTATTAGGAAGAACAAAGTCACTGATAATCTTGTAGAAATCAGTTTCTTTCTTTTTTTTTTTTTAAGTATCAATATATACATTTTATTTTATGTTTATATATTAGCCGCATTTCTGATTATATCCCTATAAACTCTACCTTGTAATGAAGAATAAAGAAAAAAAGAAAAAAAACCAATTCAACAAAACTAAACCATGCATGAGGCTAGTATGATAGTACATACAATTGTCCACACCCCAAAATCCCCCACTTCTTTGAAGAAGGATATGTATTTTTTAATCACTTTTCTTGAGTCAAGCTTGGTTATAATAATTATAAAGTATATGCTTTGTTTTTTTTGTTCCTTCCAATTATATTGTTATACTTATTGTGTATATATAATTTTTCTGGTTCTTCCTTTACTCCGCATTAATTCTTATGGAAGAGAGCAGTTTTAGTTAAATGGTGAGATCAAAAGCCAGATTAAACTGGTTGAATAGTGAGTAGCAGATGAAACAGTGAAGACAATAAATTAGGCAGATTTCCCCCCCTAAGTTTTGGCTGTAAAAGGGTGAAGTCTAGACATTTAGATTTTTAGGACAGGGAGTGGTGAACGAGGAGAGATTGAAATTAGGGAGATAAGGGAGATAGAAGAGAATGAGCTCAAAAGCAGAAGTAGAAAAGCAAAGAGAAAGGCAATTTCTTCTTTTTGTGGATGAGTAACAGAGGAATGAAGGGTTATTCCTGTCAGCATTAAGAGCCTTCTATGTGCCAGATACCACACTAAGTATTGAGAATACAAAGGTAGGGTAAAAAACAGTCTCTGTTTTCAAGGAACTCACCATCTAATGGGGGAGACAATGGGAAAACATCTCTGTACAACTGATCTATGCAAACACCTTATTGAGTAAACAAATTCTTTCTTTCTCCCCTTCCCTCCCCCTTCTCTCTGTCTCACTGTCCTCTGCCTCTGTCTGTCTGTCTATCCCTTTTGATTATGAAGGGAGACAATTGAAGTCAAAGGCAAATAAATGAATTGGGAGACCAGGGATCAGTGGAATAATTGGAGGTTCTGATGAGGTCAGAACATAGGTGAGGGGTGAAGTGTAGAGAAAGATGGAAGGATTGGAGGTTATGCTCAGATAATTTTAGGGTTAAACATCTATATTCCTCGATATCTATAGACTTTAAGTGAGACTCAAAGGAAGCAGAGGTAAAGAAGAGGAAGGATAGAATTCTAGACATGGGAGACAGCCAATGAAAATGCCTGGAGGAGGGAGATGGAGTGTCTAGCTCAGGGAATAGGAAAAAGGCCAATGTTATTAGACTTTAAGTATGGGGAGTAGGAGGAAGTAAGATGTAAGAAGACTGGAAAATTAGGAAGAGACAAGATTAGGAAAGGCTTTAAAAGCCAAACAGGATTTTATATTTGATTCTGAATGCAATAGGGTGTCCCTGGAGTTTATGTAGATATATTGAGTGAGGTAGTATAAAATTGAAGACCAGAGGGAGCTTGTTTTTTCTAGTCAAGTATGATGCTCAGTCTTGAGATGTTAGTATATATATATATATCTTTATATATGTTTTATAGTTTATATGTATATATACACATACATATTATATATATTCTGTAGTTAGAATAGTGATGTCCCTTTCCCAAAAACTTTACAGTATGAATGAAATCAAATTAAAATGTAATTGGGAAATATTTAGCACAACAAATACAATTACAGTATAACATAGATACTGTTAATTTGTGATTTTCTAAATTTGATACCATTGTTTTAGAACACACTCGGTGGGAAGTTTGGTAATCAATCATGGAAAAGTGAAAGGTTTATCACACAGCAGTGAGAGCTGGTTTAGATTATATAATGTAAATTAGCAGTAGACTGAGTCAGCACAATAATGTGACTGTCCTCATCATTTAGTAGCAAATAAGTAGGAACAGAGAAGGTGGACTGGTAGTAAATTAGAGTTGGGATCTGAAAAAGGACAGGGGCACCAATAGGGCAAGATGTCAAGTGACTCAGGGGTAGAGATCAGTGTGCAAAGTTAAATTTATTAATATTAGAACTAAGATTTTGACTGGCAGAGCAGGGAGCAATGGATTCTGAGGAGGACAGAACATAGGTGAGGGGTAAAGCAAAGGGGGAGATGGAAAGATTGGAAGTTATGCTCAGATAATTTCAGGAAGCAGACTACTTATCCTCCTTGTGTGGCTAGGTAGAAAGAAGGTGCAGATCCACGGATCTAAGAAGTTGAAAAACAGGGAAGCAAGGGTAATTGAAGAGACAGCAGTATGTAACCTGAAGTTGCCAACTATCAAAGCAGGGTTTGGGACAGAGAGAAGACTGTGAGCCAGGTGTACTTGTTGAGAAAGGAGGGAGAATGATTTGGGAACCATTATAGAACATCCACTAGGATGTGGATAGGGTGATAAATCTGGATAAAGTGAATCTCAAGGGAGATGTTGCTGAGTGATGGTGGCAGAGGGATGGGGATGGAGAGAGATACTCACAATTCAGTCATTAATTGGGGGTAGTTCTGCCCTATTACCAGCTCCAATATTTAATCTACTAACCTCTCTTGGGTGATAGTATGGGTGTGAGTACATGTGGAGTTGGGTTATGGGAGGACGAGAGAACAGACAAGTTGGAAAAAGTTGATCCTTCTACTCTAGATGCTTTATCTCATTTATTTAGTGATGTTTCCAAAACATTTCTTCTCTACTCAGCTTCTCATCCCTCTTTATAGCAGGTAGTAATCTGTTTACTTAAGTGTGAAGACTGAAGATTCCTTCTTTCATTTCTCAATATTTTCCCATATCATAATCCATTCTTCTTTCCCAAAAACACTATCTTCATCTCTTGTTGTGGTTGTATCCCCAAATTTATTTACTCCTTCCTCTTAGGAACTTGTTATGCTAGCTATTTCTTGTATTTTATCTATCTTCCATATCTTCCTTTCTGCTGCTTCTTTTTTATCTACTTATAGACCTGGCCAAATCTTCCCACTTCTAAAAAAAGTACCTTCCTTTGTTATTTCTTCCATTCGGCTATCTGCCCTGTTTCCCACTTTACTATCAATTAAAAAACAAAAACCAAAAAACGTTGTGTCTAATATTCATTTTCTCATCCTCAGTCCTTGCAGTTTGATTTCTATTCCTAACACACTACTGAAATTGCCTCTGTAACGTCACCAATGGCTTCCAGTTTCCAAATCAAATTCCTTTTTCTCAGCCCTAGGCATTATTAATCACACCATCTTACTGGATATTCTCCTCCATTTGCTTTAAAGACCTCCTAAGTCTGCAGCACAATTCTGGTATTTCTTTAATCGCTCTTTTTTCATCATTTGAGTTCTTAGCCTCATCTTAATTCCTTAGATTTTGTTTTTGACCATCTTCCAATATTCTTTCTCCTAGCCATGTCATTATAGTTTCAGCAATCACCTGTATGTACAATTATAGGAATACTACTACAATACAATACAAAAAATACAACTACAAAACATTCTTTATAGAACTAAAGGAAGACTTAAATAATTGGAAAGGAGTTAATTGTTCATGGTTGGGCACTGCTTATGTAGTAAAAATGAAAATGCTACCTAAATTAATTTACTGACTGCCATACCAGTCAGACTATCCAAGGATTACTTTATTGAAGTAAACAAAATTATGACAAAAAGAGGAACAAAAGGTTAAGAATTTCAAGAGAAATAATTTAAAAAAATGGAAAGGAAGAAGGCCTAACAGTTCTAGACCTCAAAATAAATTACAGAGCAGTAAATCAGCAAAACAATTTTGTGGTAGTTAAAAATAGAAAGTTGATTAGTGGAACAGATTAGGTACATGAGATCAGAAACAACTGAATACAGCAGTATAGTGTTTGGTAATTCCAAGGATACAAACTACTAGAGTAAGAATTCACTATTTTATAAAAGCTACTGAAAAAAATTAAAAGGTATTATGAGACAAATTAGTCTCGTATATAATACCATATTCTACAACAAACTTTAAATGGCTTATATGACTATGTATGAGTCATACAATAAATTAAAATAGAATGAAGGAAATGCTTTTCACAACTATAGGTAAAGAAGAACTGACTAAACAAGGAAGAGCAAGAATGAAAGGAGATAAACTGTACAGTTTTTGTTTACATAAAATTGAAAAGTTTTTTTTACAGACAAAAATAGTGCAGTTAGAATTATTCCATTACTTTCATATACCACAACTTGTTCAGCCATTCCCCAACTGATGGACATCTACTCATTTTTCAACAAATTTGTTTTTCTTGACTGTGTTTATTTGTTATTTGGTAAGTTTTTATTTGGTGGGGCAGAATTGTAAGGGGGAAAGATTGTGATAGTGAAGCAAAAAAAAAAAAAGAACAAAAAAAGCATTGGTGAGACAGATATAAACAAGAAAACATAAAGCAGTTCAGAAAAGGATATAGATAAAGGAGGGCATTGTTGTTACTAGCATGTTCAATTTAATAGTTGAAAAAATTTTATTGGGAACAAGTTGGAAATTGAAAGAATCAATTGAGGAATGGCTGAACAAATTATGGCATATGAATGTAACTAAATTTTATTGTACTATAAGAAATGATGAGTAGGCAGATTTCAGAAAATCCTGCAAAGACTTAACATGAACTGATGCTGAGTGAATTAGGCAGAACCAGGAGAACCTCATACACAGTAACAGTAACATTGGGCAATGATCAACTTTTATAGATTTAACTCTTCTCAGAAATAAAATGATCTAAGACAATTCCAAAAGACTCATCATGAAAAATGTTATCCACTTGCAGAGACAGATTCATGGGGTCTGAATGCAGATCTAAGCAAACTATTTTCGCTTTATTTTTTTCTTGTTTTTTATTTCTTTTGTTTTTTTCCTTTTATTCTGATTTTTCTTTTACAACATGACTAATGTGGAAATCTGTTTAATATAATTGTACATGTATAACCTCTATAAGATTAATTGCTATCTTGGGGAGAGGAAAAGGGAGGGAGGGAAGGAGAAAACAATTTGGAACTCAAAATCTTATAAAAATGAATGTTAAAAGCTATTTTTACACATAATTGGAAAAATAAAATACTATTAAATGGAGGAAAAAAGCATTCTATTTACCTTTATGTAGATGAACCCCAATTTCTCTGACTCTCCAATTCTGACTTTTCTTTTGTGTTCCAGACCCATATCTCTAATTCCTGTAATGTATTTTTGCCTGGAAATATGACATGAACCTCTCACTTGATGTGTCCCGACCAAACTTATTATCTTTTACCCTAAGCCTCCTTTTGTTTTCACAGTTTCTGTGGGTGACCTGACCATTCACTTAGTCAAAACCATAGCTATTCCCTCTCATTTTTATATTCTATAAAATGCTATTGAATCTATTTCAGTTTTTCCCATTCTCTTGGATCCATCATCTTCTGTTCTCCCTTGCCCATCACCCTAGTACAGTCCTATTATTATCCAACTGGACATTCTTAATTTATTTCAGGGAATGAAAATCCATTTTTTCTCATACTACTGGAAAAAAAAAGAAAAACAAAATCCTATTTTTATTAGGGTAATAAATACACATAGTTAAGAAAAACAAATTCCTATATTGGCCATGTCCAAAAAACGCACCTGAGTTCGTCACCTCGCCATCAGGAGGTAGGTAGTATGATTCATCATTGGTCCCCTGGAATTATGGTTAGTCACTGTTGATTAATGTTCTTAAATCTTTTAAAAGTTTGTTTGCTTTACAATGTTATCATTGTAGAAATTGTTCTGGTTATGCTCACTTCAATCCATATAAGGTATCCCAAGTTTTTCTGAAACTTTTCATCATTTCTTACAGCACAATAGTGATCCATTACATTTGCACACCATAACATGTTTAGCCATTACTCAGTTGATTGGCATCCCCTTAGTTCTTTACCACCATAAAGAGCGACTCTAAACATTTTTGTACATATAGACCCCTTTTCTCTTTCTGTTTGATCTCTTTGGGGACAAAGGTGTATGAATAGCATTTTACAGACTCCTTCCCTATTTTTACCTTCACTTTGCAACCCATCCTTCACGCTGATCAGAATGCTTTTCCTTTGGAATAGATCTGCCATTTTATTCAATTCAATAAATGTTTGTTAAGGGCCCACTATGTGCCAAGTTAGGTGATATCTTTCCTTTGCTCAAAAATCCTCAGTGACTCCTTGCCAAGTAAATCATAAGATCCTTGCCTGACATTCAAGGCTTCCTGTAAGAACCACTCTCTTTTCCCAGCTTTATCTCATATATTTCTTGCCTCAATATATTCTTTGCTCTAGACCACCTGTGCTAAACCACTTGAGCATACCCTCTACTTCTTTACCTTTATTCTTTTGTTCAAACCATTCCCTGTGTCCAAAATGTCTTTTCTGTTCCCCTACCAGATTTTACCCCAATCTTCAAAGTCAGATCCAAATGCCAGACGCTTGATGAAACTTTCCCAATTGTTTGTTGGCAATGAACTTTTCCCTGGGGCATTGCATACCTGAGAGGCATTGTGGTGTAATGGAAAGAAGGGTAGGCTTAGGAGTCACAGAGGCCTGGGCTTGATTCTTTCCTATCACATTTACTAGTTGTGTGATCTGGACAAAACTCAAGTTTTTTAACATCTCAGAATTGTGGTTTACTTATCTAAAATGGGAATATTAATATTGTAATCCTTACCTGTCAGGATTGTTATGAGGATCAAAGGAGAAAGTGCATATAAAGCATTTAACAAAATTTGAAGTATTCTATTAATGTCAACTACTATTTAAAAAAAATCGTTATCTTTTGTTTTCATATTACCTTCACTTCCCATACTCTCCTCTAAGTCAGAGAAGAATGTCTAGAACAAAGAATTAAATAAAAAGAGAACAAACCGGCATATTTGTCAAGTCTGTTAATATCTGCTTGCTTTGTTCTACCCCCAAATGCTCTGACTCATGCAAAGAAGGGAGCAAGGTGCATTCTCATATCTCTTCTTGGGGGCCAGGTTTGGTCTTTCTATTTACATAGTGTTAAGTTTTGTGTTGTTGCTTACATATATACTGTAGTACATATAAAATTGTTTTTATGGTACTGCTTACTTTATTTATCTTGCCATGCTCCTTTGCGTTCATATTCATAATTTTTGTTAGCACAGTAATGTTTTATTACATTGATTGATAAACATCTCCTTTGTTTTCAGTTCTCTGCTAACACAAAAAATACTGCTATAATTATTTTGGTATAAATTGGATTTTTCTTTTTATCTTTGACTTCCTGGGATATATCCCTTTTTAATGTAAGCTGTTAATAGAGTGCTGTGTTTTAAAACCTTTCTAGTATGATCATCATAAAACAGTGTTTCATAAAATCATAGATCGTCAAAGTTGGAAGAAAAAATCAAAATAATATAATCCAAATCCTACCTGATAAGGAGTCCCCTATTCAATTTCCTCAGCAGATTGTTATCCAGATTTTGCTTGTGGTCCTTTGTTTTTTAAAAATTTAAAACTTTATTTTTTTCCTAAGAACAAGTAACAATTTCTTAAACATTCATTTAAAAAAACTCTGATTTTAAAATTCTCACCCTCCCTTTTTTCCTTCTGGAAAAGACAAGCAATATGATATTTATTATATATACATAATACATACATATGATGTTGATTATATCTGGATTATACAGCCATGCAAAACATATTTAGCTACATTGTAAAAGAAAACAGACAAAAAACCCAACCCCAAGAAAAATAAAGTTAAAAAAAAAAACAAGTATGTTTCAAACTGTATTTAGAGTTCATCAACACTTTCTTTGGAGATAGGTAGCATTTTTCATCATAAATCCTTTGGAACAGTTGATCATGGTACAATATTATTGTTACACTGTTTAGTGTTCTCCTGGTTCCTTTTGCTTAACTTTGCATCAGTTCATATAAGTTTTTCCATGTTTTTCTGAAACCATTTTGCTCATCATTTCTTATAACAGAATAATCCATCCTGATCAAAGGCCACAACTTGTTCAGCCATTCTCTTAGGTCCCTTACTGATGGAGAAGTCATTCTTAACTCTTCCTAAAATATAAGATTTAGGAGTTCAGGGATTGTCTCTTATCTAAGCTTTATATTTCAGCTAAAGACTAACAGAGATCTCTGCACATAATCATCATTTAATGTTTATTGAATCAATAAAAGTGTTAGAATGGTCCAGTCTTTTAAAGCAGTAATATGGCTTCTGAGAAGGGAAAAGCCAAATATGAGTAAGTTCTATTGGGTGGTAGTTGAAAAGACTAGCAAGGCTAGAGAGAAGCAGTGAGAAATCAAGTGGTTATAGTCTGTGGAGGCTGTGAAAATCATGCAGAAGGAATTAGATTTGTTTTGATGGCTAGCAGGTAGCAGCTGAAGACATTTGAGTTTGAGTTATAACATGCTGAAAGCAAAACTTTAGGAATATTAATACAACTGCCACACATATGCAGCAGGCAGAAAGTGGACAGAAGAGGCTGGCTAGAAGCACAAAGGTCACTGCCCTTTTCGTCAGTATCTTGTAGTGATGCCATGTAATAGCTCATGTGGGATTTGAAAGCTGAGGGCTTGCCCTCTCCCCTGATAGTATGGGGCTAGCCTACCTAGTCCCTCCCTATCCTCCTGGCGTTTCTGTTCCCAGACTCCTCTCTGATCATCTGTTCCAATTCCCTGCTTTCTCTTCCTACAGCCCGCCAAGGCTGTAGAACCATTTTCTGCTTCTGTCTTCTTTGTTGGGCTTGGTCTCTCTTCCCCAACTTTTCCCACCCCACATCCCAGACCACAGATTTAGACTTGCTAAAGGTGGGATTCTTAACCATGGCTCCATAATCTGAACTTGGATGGGGGGGAAACATCTTTATTTTCATTAACATTTAACAAACATTTAACATTTCCTACAACTTGTACGTACACATTATTCTGAGAAGAGGTCTAGGACACAGAAAAGAACTGCTAGACCAGAGCATCTCTTAATACCAGGACCTCTATTAGGTTGAAACCTGCCTCCTCTATTTTTGATTAAATTGCCTTGGGCTTTCTCCCCAAGAGATGCCCCAAATATCTGTCACCAGACTTGTGTAAAAATTCCTTTGGGGACATGAGGGAGGGTGCAGGGACTCTGCCGGTCCATGGTACTCTCGCCTGGTCGGTGTGGGAAGAAAGGAGGCAGTCCTGGGAGGGGAGCATTAGCCTCCTCTGGAATGCAAGTACCCTGCTCCCTTCCCCTCCCCACCCCCACCTTATTGGAATGTGTGTCATGGCAGGCCTCCAAGCTAACTTCATTGCCTCTCAGCCCTGTGTGGGGACAGTGAGGGAAAAACCTGACCACGGCCTCCTGTGAACCATAATGACCTTACTAGGGGTGGGGTGGTCCTGCTCCCTCCCTCCCATGTGCGGTGTTGGGATAACCTTCAAGCGTCTCCTCCATCCTTGCTGACACTGGCAGGGAACAGTGTGGTGACCTCAGCTTTTCAGACTCATGATGTGCTCTTTCTCCAGCCCAGGTGACCTGATCCATACTGGCCATGCCGCTGTTTGCTTGCTTTGCCTGCTGTACCAGGTGAGTTCAGCCCATGTTTCCACTTGACTTTATCTAGAATATCTGAGGCCAGAGGCAGAGCTCCCCAGAACTATGTTTGCCTGCTGTGAGCCAGAGGTCATGTTCTCTGAGGGGAGCTGGAAGGATTGGAGTCTCCTGGGAGATTTGGGGAGCCAGGCTTGGTGTTTTCCTGGGGTAACCCTAGGGGAAGATGAAGAAAGTTATTAATGGTCCCTGGGGAAATTGGAGGGTAATGGTCCCTGGGGGGAACAGGGAAAGTCCTATTCTTGGTGAGAGCTGCTGTTTTCTGGGAAGTTGGGTGCTGGTGTTCCCTAAGAAATGAGGATCAGGGAGCTGGCGTCCTCTTGGGGAGCTGGAAGTGTGGAGCTGGTGTTCTCTCGTTCCTGGAGGAGTTGAGCTGGTGTTTCCTGAGAGAGCCAGGGATCAGGGAGCTGATGTTCTCTAAGGAAGCTATTCTATGGAAGATCTGGGAGCTGGTGTTCCCTAAGAAAATTGAGAATCAGGGAGTTGGTGTCCTTTGGGGGAGCTGGAAGTTTGGAAATGGTGTTCTTTGGGGAACCTCTTGTTTCTTGGAGGAGTTAGGAGCTGGTGTTTCCTGAAAGAGCTGAGTACAGGGAGCTAGTGTTCTCTGGGGGAGCTGGAAGTGTGGAGCTGATACTCTCTGGGGAAGCTCTTGTTTCCTGGGGGAGTTGGGAGCTGGTGTTTCCTGGAGGAGTTGGGAGCTGGTGTTTCCTGAGAGAGCCGGGGATCAGGGAGCTGATGTTCTCTAAGGAAGCTATTCTATGGAAGATCTGGGACCTGGTGTTCCCTAAGAAAATGAGAATCAGGGAGCTGGTGTCCTTTGGGGGAACTGGAAGTGTGGAGAGGTGTTCTTTGGGGAAACTCTTATTCCCTAGAGGAGCTGGGAACTGGTGTTTTTTGAAAGAGCTGGATTTAGGGAACTAGTGTTCTCTGGGGGAGCTGGAAGTGTAGAGCTGGTATTTTCTGGGGAAGTGCTTGTTTCCTGGGGGAGTTGGGAGCTGGTGTTTCCTGAGAGAGCTGGGCTCAGGGAGCTAATGTTCTCTGGGGGAACTGGGAGCTGATATTGCCTGAGGGGGAGCTGGAATGGTGGTTTTCCTCAGAGGATCTGGATATTATGTCTCTTGGGAAAATAGAAAGGCTGTGTTTATAGGGATTTTATGTTCTTCACCAAAGTTCCAGGCACTACTAAGCTCTAGGCCCCCCAACGTCCCGTCATCTGTCACTGTCATTGACCTGCCTTCCTGAGCTCGGCAAGTTCACCCCTCTGCCAGTTATCCCTCGTTCCTGCTGCCCCCTCCATGTGATCAGCTCTGTTACTACTATCCCTAAGCCCACTCTGTTGTCTTTGATCCAATCTCTGTTCATTGATCCAACTGAGAGTCACCAGGACTTGAGATTATCCACTTTCCCACACTGGGTCACTGGCCACGGTCATGCAGAGTAAGCTCCGCCTGTCCCTCTCACTTCCCCCACTCCCTCCTGTTCAGCCTCTGTCACAGCTGGGCCGGATACAGCATGCCAGGAAACATGTCAAGTTGTGGGAAGAATGGGGGGAGCTCTCCCTCCTCTCCCCTCTTCTCTGTGCTTCTGTGTGCCTTTTACCCTGCTCCACACATCCTGGTACTCTGTTGCCGGTGCTGGTTATTTTGTAGTTTGCATTCCTGCTCTTTTGGGGAAAGGAGGGTGAAATGTTCCTCTGGTTTCTGTGTCTCCTTCTGTCTCCCACCTCCAGATCTACCTCACTGTGGACTAAGGTTAGAGAAGGGCCAAGATAGATGAGTCCTTGGGAATAAGGAACTAAGGCTTCGGGTTGTAGAGATTCATTGGAAGTCATCTCACCCAGTCCTCTGTCTCCAGGCAGGATGACCATTCAGACTGGGGGGAGGAATCCCTTTGATTTTGTAAGGACCTATTTTTAGCAACCCTTGCTACCCTATCTCTCACCAGCTCTTCCTTATGTGTAACCTAACTTGCTAGTATTTCAGGGATTTTTGCATCCCAATATTAGTATTCCTAGAATTAAGTCCTCTTACCTTCCTGTCCCTGAAAACAAAATAATACCAAGCAAAACAAAACAAAAATGTCTTGCAGCAAATAAACGGTCAAGCGAAACAAATTCCTACATTGGCCACATCCAAAATTCATGTTTTATTTGGAATATTAGTCCCTCACCTCTTTGTCATTTTCTTCTTGTTTTGAGCTGAGTTAAAATATTTGCCCTATCTGGAATATTAGTCCCTTACCTCTCTGTCATTTTCTTCTTGTTTTAACCCGAGTTAAAATATTTGCCCTGTCTGGAATATTAGTCCCTCACCTCCTTGTCATTTTCTTCTTGTTTTGACCTGAGTTAAAATATTCACCTTGTTTGGAATATTAGTCCCTCACCTCCCTATCATTTTCTTCTTGTTTTGACCTGAGTTAAAATATTTGCCTTGTTGGAATATTATTCTCTTACCTCCCTGTCATTTTCTTCTTGTTTTGACCTGAGTTAAAATATTTGCCTGTTCTAAGTCTCTTGTCAAGAAGAAGACTATCTTTTAATGCCCTCTAACCTTTTCTCAGACTAAAACATTTCCTCCTCCCCTCTTCTTCTTATCTCCCACTCTTCAGCCTGCCTTTCCTCCTTAGGTGTCCTTGAATTCTCCACATTCTTGGGTTCTGGGGAATCTCAGGCTTTTGACCATGATTTGATGCCTAACCTGAACTTCTCTCCCACCTCCCACTCTAGTCCTTCCTTTTCTTTCCAGATGTCCTTTCCTTCTCCATATCCCTGGCTATATCCAGGAAGAACCCAGGGTTCTGGCTATAACTTCTTCTAAGGCCAGACACTTCTGATCCCAAAGATCCTGATTTTAGTCTACTTCCTCTCCAGTGAATGCATCCCCATCTCCCAACCTCCATGCTTATTTGCTTATTCAATTCAACATAAATGTTTTTTAAAGGTCTCCTAGATGCATATGGGGAAGCTAAGTGGTGCAATGAATAGTGTCAGGCCTAAAGTAAGGGATCCTCAACTTTCTGAGTTCAAATCTGGCCTCAGACATTAGCTGTGACCCTGGATAGGTATTGACTCCTCACTTTCTTCATCCGTAAAAATGAGCTGGGGAAGGAAATGGCCAACCATTCCAGGATCTGCCAAGAAAAGCCCAAACAGGGAAGAGGTGGACACTACTGAAATGACTGAATAACAAGAGGCTTAAGACCATGCTGCTGTACTAGGCAGGCAAAAGTTTATGGCTTGTTTGGGGAAGCAACCTGCATATCGCAAAACAATTTGAAGATGTCCAGAACACAAACAACAGGGAAGATTTCAAAGAAGATATTCACCTAAGCTAAGTCTTGAGGGGAAATATGGATACTAAAGGGTACAAAGATAGTCCAAGCATGGGGAGATGTGTCTGAGTGCAGAGACAACGAAAGGGAATGTTGAGATGAGCAGCAGCTTCGAGTCTGCTCCTGTTGATAGAGAGCATGAAGGGGAATAATAGGATATAAGGATGGAAAGGTAGGTTCCGGCTGTGCTGTGGAGAACCTTTAACCAGTCATTAGTCAACAAACATTTGTGCCTATGTGCTAGGCCCTAGAGATAAGAAGAAAGACCAAAAAAAAAATCTGCCACAAAACCACTTCTCAAGGAGTCTCCATTCTAATGGGTTAAACAACTAGTAGATATCCAGGTACATACAACGTATAGTAGAGGAATGTAATCTGAGAGAAGACAGTAATAGGTGGGGGAACCAGGAGAGCCTCCCACTGCAGAAGGAGAGATTATAGCTGAGTCTAGAAGGAAGCCAGGGAAACTTAAGAAGTTAAGGGACTTAAAGGCATGGGGGAGGAGTATCCTATTGAAGGAATTGGTTGTAGGTCTGTATAGTTGGATCATCAAATTCCTGGAGGGAAAGGAAGGTGTAAAAAGTCTGGTATGGCAGGAAGGGACCTGGTTATGAAGAACTTTATTTTTTATTTATTTATTTGTTTTTGCTGAGGCAGCTGGGGTTAAGTGATTTGCCCAGGATCACACAGCTAGGAAATATTAAATGTCTGAGGTCAAATTTGAACTCGGGTCTCCTGACTTCAGGGCTGGTGCTGCCCCTTATGAAAAACTTTAAATGACAAACAGAAGAGTTTATATTTATTCCTGGAGGTGAAAATCATTGGAGCTCCTTGTGCAGGGAGGGTGGTGATGTGGTCAGATATACTCTTTAGAAAAATAATTTTGGCAATCAAGTGGAGGATGGGCTGAAGAAGGGAGAGACTTTAGGCAGAAAGGCTGTTACTATAATCTTTTTTTTAAAGTTCATTTTTAATACACATTGTTTTATGAATTATGTTGGGAGAGAAAAATCAGGGAAAAGAGGAAAAACCATGGGAGAGATTTAAAAAACAGAAAAAAGAATTGTTGATTTACATTCAGTCTCCTTAGTTCTTTTTCTGAATGCCGATGGCATTTTCTCTCCAAAGTCTATTGGGATTCCTTTGGATCTCTGAACTACCGAGAAGAACCAAGTCTTTCATAGTTGCTCATCACACATTCTTGTTGTTATTGTGTACAGTGATTCTGTTTGTTTTTATCAACATTAATTCATGTAAATCTTCAGTTCTTTTTATAATCAGCTTGTTCATCATTTTTTATAGAACATAATATTCCATTACCTTTATGTACCACAACTGGTTCAGCCATTCTCCAATTGATGGACATCCACTCCTTTTTCAATTCTTTGCTACCACAAAAGGAGCTGCTACAAACATTTTTGCACATGCAGATTCTTTTCCCTCCTTTATGATCTCTTTGGGATACAGACCCAGTAATGGCACTGCTGGGTCAAAGGGTTTTACTGCTGTAATCTTGATGAGACCTGAACTAGAGTCATGACTTTATGAATAGTGGGAAGGGAATGTATGTAAGAGATGTTATGAAGATAGAAAGGACAAGACTTAGCAGCCAGCTGCTAGGATTTTTGTTTTTTCTTAGAGGGCAATATAACCACTGAAAAGTTTTGAATTGGGGAGTACAATGGTCCATTGGGTGACTTCCATTTATCAAGGAAGGATTATAGAAGAGGGAGACTGGAGATAGTATCTTGGGCATGAAATGGTGAGGATCTGAATTAGGTGATGGCTATGTGAATAAAAGGAAATGGATATGAGGGTTGGCAGCTGATTACGTCTTGGGGTAGAGGAGAGGAGAGAGTAAAGGAAGAGTTTGAGGTTATGAGTACAGATCACTAGAAGGATGGTGGTACTCAACAGAAATAGGAAAATTTGGAGGATATGATTTGGATGAGAATAGGATGGAAAAGATGATGTATCTCATTTTAGGTTGTTCATGGCACCATGAACCATGATCTACTCTGCCACTGTTTTAGATGGGGATGTCAGTGTATTTCCTCTGGCCACCATAGCCATCCCTATTTCCAAACCATTGTGGCCTTTCCCTGGCTACTATTCTTCTATGTGTGCAGTTTTTCCAATCAGAATGTAAGCTTTTTGAGGCTTGTCTTTGCTTTAATATTTTTATCTCCAGGGTTTAGCATATTGCTTGGAATATAGTAAGTACTTAAATATACTTTTTATTCATTCATTTAAGTTCATGCCTGAAATAGTTTTTGGACATCCAAGTAGAAATGTCAAACAGGCATTTGCAGTTCAGGAGAGAAATGAAGACTGGATTTATAGATCCTGGCTCATGGATGAAAGATCCTGGCTGAAAAACTAGAAAAAGTCTCTAAGCAACAGATGGATTCTTAGAGAGGATAATTGTATCTGCATAAAGACGATAATTGAATCCATGGGAGTAGATGAGGTCACCAAGGGAGGGAGTGTAAAGAAAAAGGTCCAGGACTGAGCTTGGAGAGACATATATTTAGGGAAAAGGAGATGGCTGGTAGTCTAGTAAAGGAGATTAGGAAGTGGTCAGACAGTTAGGAAGAGGACCAGCAGACAGAGAAGCTAAGAGAGGAGAAAGTATCTTAGAAAAGCTATGGAGAAATGAAGGAGGATGAGGACTGAGAAAAGGCCAATGAGAGAGCAGATTCAGTAGAGTGTTGGGTTTGAGAGCCAAATTTTAAGGCACTGAAAAAAAAAGGAAGAGATCATGATCTCAATGATGAGAAAACTGGGGTAGCAGTACTTGTAGATATCTTTTTGTAGGAGTTTGGTAGTAAAAGGGAAAGGTATTCAGAATAGCAGAAGGGAATGAGATAAGATCGGAGAGAAATTGAAAATGAAAAAATGGATGTGATCAGTGGGAAAGACATGGGAAAAGATGAAATTAGGTCCCAAGCAGAGGGGTTAGAGCTAGATCCTTTCTCCATAGGCTTCCTTATCCACACTAATTTTTTCTCTTTCTCTTTCTCTGTCTCTACCTCTGTGTGTCTCTCTTTTTGTGTGTGTCTTTTCCTCTGTGTATCTCTGTCTCTTTCTGTCTCTCTGTCTCTATCTCTCTGTCTCTGTCTGTCTGTGTCTGTGTCTCTCTCTTTCTTTGTTTCTGTCTGTCTGTCTCTGTTTCTATCTGTCTCTTTGTCTCTGTGTGTATCTCTTTCTCTGTCTCTGTCTCTGTCTCCCCTTTCCTTCTTCTTCTTCCCCCTTCCCCATTTTCTTCTGTTTGTCTTTCATATTTTTCTCTCCTCAGGTGACCATGCTTATCCTTGGCTCAGCCCTTCTCCAGCTGCTCTGGGCTGTGTGTGCTCCAGCCTCTGCCATGCAACAGTCCCCTCTTGTCTCCTTCACCCCCAATAACACACGCCTTCAGCATCTGGTCAGGGACCCCATCTCAGGGACCCTCTATTTGGGAGCCACCAACTTCTTGTTCCAACTGAGTCCGGAGCTAACGCTTGAGGCAACTGTGCCCACGGGGCCCGTGCTGGACAGCAGGGACTGTCTGCCCCCTGTGCTGCCTCTTGAGTGCCCACAGGCCCAGCTCACAGACAACCCCAACCAGCTGCTATTGGTGAGCCCCAGTGGGTCTGGCCAAGATGAAGGGGCTTTAGTGGTGTGTGGGAGCGCACACCAGGGAGTGTGTGAACAGCGACGCTTGGACCATATTGGGCAGCTCTTGCTTCGTCCGGAGCGCCCAGGAGACACTCAGTACGTGGCAGCCAACGATCCGGCCATCAGCACGGTGGGGCTGGTGGGGCAGGGTCCAGCCGGGGAGCCCCTTTTGTTTGTGGGCCGGGGCTATACCAGCCGGGGTGTCGGAGGGGGGATACCTCCCATCACCACCCGGGCGCTGCGTCCCCCTGATCCACAGGCTGCGTTTTCCTATGAGGAGACGGCCAAGTTAGCCGTGGGTCGGCTGTCCGAGTATAGCCACCACTTTGTGGCTGCCTTTGCCCGTCGAACCAGCGTCTACTTCCTGTTCTTGCGGCGAGACCTGCAGGCCCAGTCCCGAGCCTTCCGCCCCTACCTGTCCCGAGTCTGCCTGAGTGATCAGCATTATTATTCCTATGTGGAGCTTCCGCTGTCCTGTGGAGGGGCTCCCTACGGACTGGTGCAGGCGGCCGCTGTGGCTGTTCCCGGGAAGGGGTCCCAGGAAGAGGGCGGAGAAGTGCTGTTTGCTGCTTTTTCTTCAGTCAGCCCTTCCACTATGGGCCGTGCGCCGGCAGCTGGAGTTTCTGGGGCCTCCGCGCTCTGTGCTTTCCCGTTAGATGAGGTTGACCAGTTGGCCAACCGAACACGGGATGCTTGCTACACACGGGACGGCCGGGCGGAAGATGGAACGGAGATTGCCTACATTGAGTATGATGTCAACTCCAACTGTGCCCAGCTGCCTGTTGTAAGTAACTCTGGGTTCCTCTAGTGGTGGTCCACTCTTCCCTGCCATTTCCCGTCCTTCAGGCTCCTCACAGGTTTCTGTTACCTCCTCAGGGACTGGGAATTGAGTAAACATTTTAATAGTATTATCAGAATGTATTTGTTGGTTGCTTCCTGTGTGCCCAACGCTGGCTCAGAAGTTTGATCCTAGATTCTTGATAATAAATTATTGAACTGTATAAAACAGATAATGTGCACTGAAGTAATTCAGGGAGGAATAATGTTTGTCTGAGCTGGAATAGTCAGAGAAAATGTCATCATGGGGGAATTGTATTGTATTTGTGGATTTGTGGAGAATGGATTATATTTGTATAAGTAAAAAAGGCATGAGGACAATATTCCAGATTTCAGGGGTAAGGGATTGGGGAAGCATGAACAGAAGTGACCATGGAGAAACAAGCCTGGTGCATCTATTAGGGGGATAGTTAGGGTCAGGAGAAAAACCTAGCTGATAGAAGAGTGTGTTGGAGAGAAAGGTTAGAGCTAGATGGGTCAGATGAGACTATAGAATAGAAAATCCTGAATATTGGACTGAAGAGTTCAAATTTGGCTCACTGTCTACTAGGTTTTGGAGTAGGAGTAGGAGAATAATGTGAGAAAATGGTGTTTTGAGAAAGATTTGATTTGGTACTGTGAGCAAGATGGATTGGAGAGGATGACTGAGGTCAGGGAGATCGATTCAAAGGCTAATGTAGTAATCCAGCCATTAATCAAGGAGCTGGACTAATAATCATAGTGATGATATCTATCATTTTTATGGTAGTTATTAGCTGACAAAGTCCTTTCCTATTTATAATCATCTTTTCTTTTTTTTTTTAAATTTAGATTCAATTTTATTTTATTTTCAGTTCTATCTTCTTTCTATCCCTTTTTCTTTCCTCCTTTCCACTGAGAAATGAAGAAAAATGAATACTGTTACAAACATAAGCAGTCAAGCAAAACAAATTCCCTCATTGGCCATTTTTTTTTTAAGTCTCATTCTGAACTCTTGAGTCCATTACTTCTCTAACAGGAGGTGTATGACAAATTTCATCATGAGTCTTCTGGAATTGTAGTTGGTGATTATGCTACTTTTTTCTCTCCTGGAGGTGTGGCCTTGGAAATGGAGAGGAAGAGACTAATCTGAGAGATATTTAGAGGAAGAATTGACAGTATAAAGGGGACAAAGATGAAGAGAAAAGTCAAAATTGGCTTTAGTTCTTTCAGATTGAGGAAATGGTGGAAGGACAAGGGAGTTAGGGAGATTTGGTTTGGTTTTGGATATGGCTTGAGTTTGAGGTCATGTTGGCTTGTGAGTACCTGGAAATAAGGGACTGTAACCTCAGTGATAGTTTTCGGGGTAACTGGAGATATAGATTTGGAAGATATCAACAGAGGGATGATAGTGAGAGCTCCAGGAAGGATCAAAATCCCAGGGGACAAAGTGGGGCCAGCTCAAGTATGGCAGCATGGGAATTCCATAATAATGTGCACCAGTTGCATTATGTTGTGGGAGGTTGAGGTGGAATGGAGATAGTGGTAGGAAACTCTGAGACTCTTGCTTCCTTCTCAAGTCCTAGCATCTCTTCTTCTGTCCTCTCCTACTTGGGAACTCTACTGAGAGTGGGGATGGTGAGGATTTTTTTGGGAGGGTGGCTGTGTGGGGGCACTTTTTAGCTCCGGTGACCATATATTCAATATTTTCCAGGAAGTCCCAACTTTAAGAAAAGAAAGTGCACTTTTTTATGAAGTGTTTGCAAAAATAATTTTTTTGGTTTGACCAGTACCTTTATTTTGGGTTCAGAAAATAGAATCATATCATCCTATAGACACTTAAGGCCCTCAAGAACACCATCCAGTCTCAGGGATGTTTAAAGCTGTTTGAAGCATGTGGAAGAAACCACCTGGAAGTCGTGGGCTCTAGTGTGGCAGGAATCGTGACTCCACCCTAAATTTCTTCCTCTTGTTAAGGATACACTGGATGCCTACCCGTGTGGGTCAGACCACACGCCCAGCCCAATGGCCAGCCGAGTTCCCTTAGAGGCCACACCCCTGGTAGAGTGGACAGATGTCCAATTAACAGCTGTGGCAGTTAGTGTGGAAGATGGCCATACCATTGCCTTCCTGGGAGATAGCCAAGGGCAGCTGCATAAGGTAAGATCAGGGACTGTGGACACCATGGGGGGGGGGTCAAGACTACAAGTTCAGAGGGATATATTGCTGTGTAAAAGAAGAAAAACTTAGATTTCCTGATCTCTCTCTCTCTCTCTCTCTCTCTCTCTCTCTCTCTCTCTCTCTCTCTCTGTGTCTCTCTCTGTGTGTCTCTCTTTCTCTCTTATTTTGCCTGTAATATTTTTTTCTGGGGAGTCTTTTTGATCCTGGGACCAAGCCCAGATACTTATAAGCTTCTGAACCAGAGTATACTCACTTGGATCCTAAGGATGAACCATGTAACCTATATCTATGTCCTTGGTCTTTTAGCTTTGGGCTTCATTGTCTGTAATCTGAGATCTCTGATCCCCAACCCCAAGGATGGGGATTGTGATCTCTGGGTTTTTGCACATCCCCATAGTCCATATCTCTTCACTGTCCTTACCCCATTCACTATTCCTGATTATCCAGGTTTACTTGGGCCCAGAAGGTGATCATCGTCCTTACGCAACACAGCTCATCCAGAGTGGCTCGGCAGTGAGCAGTGACCTCATCTTTGACTGGGCTTTGGAACATCTGTATGTCATGACCCAGAGCACAGTGAGTGATGGGGCTAAGGCTCGAGGTAGAACTGGGCCCTCTTTCTATAGATGTAGATATGGCGTAGTAGAAAGAACAGAATCAGAAGTCTCTGGTTTGAATCCAGACTGTGACACGTACTGGGTCAGTACTGGCAAATCACTTTACTACGTAGGACTCCAAATCCTTCATCCGTTAAAAGGGGATAATATTCCTTGTTCAACCACTGTCACAGTTTTTGTTCTGAAGGAAGTACTTTTCAAACCTTAAAATGTTAAAGTGGTTTTTGTTATTGTTTAGATCTTGATTTGGTTGACTCATGATAGAGATGGTGATGGGCTGGGAGCACAGAATGGTGAAGGGGAGGACGACTAAATCTGGCCCAGCTTTGCTGTCTACTCAGAAGGCCCCTGTTGGGCAACATTTTTTTTAAACTTTAAAGCATTATTGAAATGGGAATCATCATGTCATAGAACATGGTGAATTTGAATGGATTTTGAAGTAAGAAATAAAAGCGAATTGCCCTGGGATTTCTGGGCTTCTCTGTGGATTTCTTTGTTGAGTTGACCACCTTGTATCTCCAGGTAGTGAGGGTCCCAGTGGCCTCCTGCTCCCAGCATTTGGATTGTACATCGTGTCTGGCCCCCAAGGACCCCTACTGTGGGTGGTGTGTTCTTCTTGGACGGTCAGTGTCTTGACCATCTGAACCTTGTGGATTGTTATTGTGTGTGGGGCTGGGTAGGAGGAGGTGCCTGTCAGACACTCATGGAAGTTCCTCTGTGAATTCTAGAGATCCTTCTACTGATGCTCAGATAGATACTTTTTCTATGGGTCCAGAGGATTATTTTGCTGATGTTAGAGACCCGTTAATATGTGGGTTTGGGGGATATGCTCAGCTAGCCCCTCCCCAGGAGACTGAGGTAGAAATGGTCAAGTCCTTGATTGGGGGGGGGGGTCAGCTGGAGCAGATCCTTTCATTGCTAGAATGCCTTGGAGACCCTTCTTGACCTTTTGAGTCTTCTAGAGGCCCTTTGTGATCCTGATTCCTAGCTAAGGGCATGTAGGGAGGGATTTCTTTCCCCCCTTGACTGAGGCAGATTCTCTGTGATCCTCAAATGCTTCCTCTGTTTGATCCAGGTGCACCCGGCGTGCTGAGTGCTCCCGGGGCCGGGGCCCAGAGCCCTGGCTGTGGAGCTTCAGTCCTGAACCTAAGTGTCTTGAGATCCAGGCTGTGAGTCCAGCCAATGTTAGCCGGGAGGAGAAGAGAAATGTAAGCCCCAAGAGATAGGGTGGGGGGTATCTCTGAGGGGCCCACCAAGAGAAAGGCCAAAGGATGTCTCTGGAGAGACTCCATGGACTGTTTCTTTTGGGAGAGTTCTGGGGGGAGAGGGAGTATCCGTAGCAGATCCACGAGAGCTTCTGAGATAGTTTTCTCTTTGGGGGGAGGCAGGTGTGGGAATGCTCTGCAGGGGGTAATTGTTAGGGGGTATGGGGAGGAGTTTCATGAGTGGATGGGGGAGGTGATGTCTTCCACGTGGGAGATGCTGAGGGATCCTCAGCTTGGGGAACTCTGGGTATGGTAGGGGGAGCTCCAAGGATGGTGTCTGTGGCGCTGCTCTATGGCTCAGTAAATGCAGGAAGCTTTGTGGGATGCATTTGAAGGGAACTCCATGGATTTTCGTGGGAAGATGCTGGAGCCCCCTTGCTGAAGGTTTCTATTAGGGATGTTGGGGGGTCACTGATGATATATGGGGGTACTCCACGGGGCAGTGCGAGGATTGGCATTCACAGCCATTTGTCTATGGGGGGCTCGTGGAGAGCTGCTTGTGACAGGCTTCCTGAGGGGCAGTTGTGGGAATCCCACAGGGGACATCTGTGGAGCCCGTGAGGGATCTAGTTAGTTGTGACTTTGTTGCCCCTTCCTTCTGCGTATCCCCCTAGGTTGGGAGGGTAGAACATGTGTGGAGCTCCGAGTCTCCCAGATAGGGCGGTATGTGTGTGTGTGTGTGTGTGTGTGTGTGTGTGTGCACGCGCACTCGAGGGGTCCGTGCACAGGCTGATGTGCTTGTCCTGCCCTTTGATTGGCAGATATTCCTGTCAATCTCAGATTTGCCTGTCCTGCGGCCAGATGAATCGTACTCATGTTATTTTGAAGAGTATAAGAGTCCTGCGGTGCGGACTGATGCCGGAGTGATGTGTCCCTCCCCGGACCCCAGTCGGACCCCTGCCCTGCAGATGGGCGCTGGTCAGTGAGGGGACGGGCCGGTTGGGACGGGAACGGCAAAGTGGGGATTCCGCCCTGGGGGGCCGTGGGAGAGCCTGGGGCTGGGACGGAGCCTTGGGAGAAGAGGGGTCTGTGGCTTGTTTTCCTTCCCTCCCTTTCCCTGTGTTCTCTGGGGTCTTGGGTCTTCGATTCTCTCTTGCAGCAGAACCTGTGCATGTATACCAGGGTGAACCTCAGTCCTGACTTAGAACTCCCTTCCACCCCTCACAGATCATGTCTCTGTGCCTTTATGGCTGAAGTTTGGGGAAGTGGTCATCGCCTCCACCAAGTTCTCCTTCTATGACTGTGCTGCCGCGGCGACGCTTCATCCATCCACGCCGTGAGTCCCCACCCTGATGCCCCGGCTTTCCAACCTCCCCGGTTCTTCCCCCAACCTCCCCCATCACCGCGCCGCTTCTCTCCGTCTCCCGGGTTGTGGCAGTGGCCCCACCTCCCCGATCCCAGATACACCAGACAGGCCTGTTAGGTCAGCACCGGCCCTGACCCAGTGCCGCCCACCCCCTGCCACCGTCACTCTCCCCGGGGGCCTCGCCTCCACCGGCGCGCTTTGCCTTGTCCTAGGTGCCGGGCCTGTGTGCAGAGCTCCTGGGGGTGCAGCTGGTGTGTCTGGCAGCATCTGTGTACCCACAAGACCGCCTGTGAGGGAGGCCCCGTTGTGCACAGCCAGAGGGTGAGTGTGGCCCAGGGGGGTGAGAACAGATGGGGGGATGTGAGTGTGTTTGTGTATGTATGTGTATGTGTGTGAGTGTGTGTGTGAGTGTGTGTTAGTGTGTATGTGTGTGTGTGAGTGTGTGTGAGAGTGAGTGTGTGTGTTAGTGTGTATGAGAATGAGTGTGAGTGTGTATGTGTGTGTGTATGAGTGAGTGTGTGTATGAGACTGAGTGTGTGTGAATGTGAGTGTGTGTGTATGTGAGTGTGAGTGTGTATGAGTGAGTAGGAGTGTGTATGTGAGTGTGTGTGAGTGTGAGTATGTGAGTGTGTGAGAGTGAGTGTGTATGTGTGTGTTAGTGTGTGAGAATGAGTGTGAGTGTGTATGTGTGTGAGTGAGTGAGTGTGTATGAGACTGAGTGTGTATGTGAGTGTGTGTGTATGAGTGAGTAGGAGTGTGTATGTGAGTGTATGTGTGTGTGAGTGTGAGTATGTGAGTGTGTGTGAGAGTGAGTATGAGTGTGTGTATGTGTGTATGAGAGTGAGTGTATGAGTGTGAGTGTGTGTGAGAGTGAGTGTGAGTGTGTGAGAGTGAGAGTGTGTATGTGTATGTGTGTGTGAGTGAGTGTGAGTGTGTGTGTGTGTGAGACCTAGCTTGTGTCACTCTTGTGTGTGACTGATCCTTTGGGGGGGATGTGCCTGTGTTGTCCCCGTGTGTGGCCGCTGTCTGTGCGCTAACGCAGCTTCATGAGCGTCTGTGCGTCCTGGTGTGATAGGATATAGGATCGTGCCTCTGGGCCGCCTCTGTTGTACGAGTGTTTTTTTCCTGTGATGTTTACATGGGTTTTGACTGATTTGTGTCTGTGTGGGCTCCAAAGTAAGGAGGTTGGGCACATCCCCCAAGCCCTCCGGTCCTTTCCTTTGGTGACACTTTCCTGGGGCCCCTTCCTCAGTCACCGATGTTCCTTGGGGTGGTTTCCTCCCTTAGAGAATTAACTAGATTTTTTTGTGTGTTTCTCTTTTCTTTGATCTTCTTATCTTTTCTCTGAACCACAACCCTACACCTCTCGGCCTTCTCCCTTCCCAATTGTGTCCTTTGAGTATGTCTTCCTCCCCCTTCCTCCTCTGCCTCCAATCCCCAGCGGCCATTGTCAGCCTCCTGGCCACTCCTCTCTTCCGTGGCTCCCACGGGGAACGGTCCCACTTTTCTCCCTTCGGTGCCCCCCAGAGCTCCCGTCACTCCGGCTCCCAAACTCCCCCCCACAGAGCCGGGCCCTCTCCTTGTGGAGTCCGCTTCTCCCTCCCCGGATCCCATGCCTCCCCCAACAGAGCAGGCACCTAGGACCCCTCCCCCGGAGCCTGGGCCTCCCCCCACCATCCCCATGCTCACCACTGTAGCCCCTCCAACTACAGAGACCTTTACCCCCAGCACGGCTGGGCCAGAGGTGACTCCAGGCCCAGAGACAGCTCCGCCCGAGGAGCCCAGCCGCCTCCCCAGCATCCCTTTGGATCCTGGGACTGTGGAGGGCGTGGGCGACACTGCGACCGTGGTGGAGGCCCCTGGAGCGGTGACCGAAGCGGAGGCCCTTGTGCCCCCTGCCCCTTCTCCCTCTCCCCTCGGAGGCCAGCCCTCTGACACAGCAGCTCTGACCTCCTCATCCTGGGAGCTTGGCTCCCTGGCCCCTTCCTCCTCCCCTCGCTGGGGCCCCGCTCCCAGCCTCGGCCCCTCCACCACTTTCCCAGGGGTTGCTGGCTCCGAGGGGCACGCCCCTGACTGGCTGCTCCGAGAGGATGAACTACCTGAGGCGGACGAGTGGACAGGGAGTGATTCGTCGCCCTTCTCCACTTCCACCCTCCTCTCAGGTGATGGAGACTCATCGGAATTCGAGGGCCCCAACGCCCCCCGCATCCTCCTCCCTGACCTCGACTACCAGTATGACTCCCCCGGGCTCTGGGAGCTGGTGAGGCTGAGAGCCAGGAGGGAGAAAGAGCAAGGTCTTTGGGGCAGGAGGAGCGGGGTGGGCGAGGGGCTGAGGATGCCGCCTGTCCCTTCCCTCCCGGTCGTCCTCTGGGCTCTCCGTGGGAGGAGGGGACGGGGCCTGATGGCCTCCTTCGGTGTCGGGGGTTTCTGTGGGAGGAGGGAAGAAAGGAAGGGCTGGGAGGGAGGGAGAGAGAATGCAGCCCCACATCCCCCTTCTTTCTCTGGATTTTTATAGGAAGAAGCAGTAAACCAGGGTCCTGCTGCCTGCCCCTGTGTGGAGGGTATTGAGGGCTCTCCCTTGCTGCCTGTCCAGATAGAACGGGAACTGACCCTTCTGGGAAGGAACTTTCATTTGTACCAGGTGAGTCCTGGGGCTCCTGTTCCTTCCTATTCCTGAAGCTAGGACGGCCCTACCCCTTTATTCTCCAGGTACAGGACCTTCTGATGCCAGGCATTAGTTAGAAGGAAAGTTTGGTGCCCTCTACACCTACTAATAAATCCTAATTATTTATTATATTATGTATAATAATGTATTGTAATTATATAATATATTACTAATAATCCCAGAATCCCAGCTTTTTGGTTTTGGGTAATTGGAATAGTCAGGGCCAGAGGCAGCTGCCAAAGAAACGTCTGCATTTTAACTGTCCCTAAAATTCTTATATTGTTGTCAAGGCTTACCGCAGATATCCCCCTGCCATCTTAAAATCCTAGACAGCTTCAGAGAGGTCTTCAAGCCTCTCTTAACTTACAAAATAGTTCAGCGAATGTTTATTAAGTCCCACAGGGTAACTTTCAGGAGTCAACAAGTCCCAATTCTTTCATTTTCTTCCCCAGGATGGGCTAGGGGACTATGAATGTGTGCTGGAGGTGGAGGGTCACATGGAAGTGACCACGGCCCGAGTGGAGTGTGACGGGGTCACAGGCACACTCTGTCGCATCATCTGCCAGTTGCACCAGGTAGAGGAATTGGGGATCCCAAGGTGGGGTGTGTTTGTCCCCAACCTCACACAGCTGATTATTCTAGGACACTAATCTCCAGGACTGCCCTCTGAAAAGAAAGACAGCCATTGCCTTCAGAGACTCTTCCACCTGTGTCCCCATCCTCTTTTTCAGGGTCTTTTGACCTTAGAGTCTCCATATCTGAAGGGGTCCTGGCTGGTTGACCCTGGAGAGCCCCTCAGTCTGAGGGAAGACATAGTCCTTGGCATTAGAGAAGTCCCCAAGTCCGAGGAAGACACAGATCTTTGATTTTGAGAGTCAGAAATGGTGCTTCTTACTCTGAACATCTGGAAGTTAATACTCCTCATTCTGATTCTTCTCTGGATAACACTTCCCACTCCTTTCTCTCCTTACCCCCCTCTCTCTTCCCTTGTCTCCCCCCAGCTTAGCTATGCAGCCCTGCAGCCTGAGTTCCACGTGCCCGTGTTCTTGCGGAAATCAGGAAGGCTTCGAGTGGACAGCACTGAGGGGCTTCATGGTGAGCATTTGAAGGGTGGGGGAGGAGGACGGTGTTATAGGAAGGAAGGAGAACAGTAGAAATGGGGGCCACCAAACCATATCTCAGGATCCCTGTGGGTCACATATTGATTTAGAAAAACACAAATTCACATTATCTGATGTTTATTCTTCTTACTTATTTTTATCAACTATTTCCCTCTTATGTTTTAATCTGACTCAGGCAGGCACTGGCCAGTTGTTTGTGGGACGCCTCTGGCACAGAGGATGCTCTGGTCTCAGGGGGTTGAAGGAAGACCTGGGGGAGGGCAGTGTGGTGAGGATGGGGGCTCTACTTCTCTTCCCTGCCAGTGACACTGTATGACTGCTCCGTGGGACGTCCGGACTGCAGCCTCTGCCGGACAGCTGACCCTCGCTACAGCTGTGTGTGGTGTGACGGCAGCCATCCCCACTGTGTGGCCCGGGAGGCCTGTGCTGAGGCCGAAGCAGCTCTGTGCCCGGCCCCCCTCATTCACATGGTATGTGGGTGTGTGGGGAAGGAGCCTGGGGAGGGGTGGAGGAGAGACCCTCAGGCTTGGAGATGGAGGGAAGGGGGCGAGAGGACAGAGGGGTGACATAATCTGTACCCCAGGGAAGCTGGGGGATGGAGAGGTGGAGCCCGGGGTATCATCCTCCTCATGGGGGGGGCCTAGGCTGTGATTGTGGTGGAACTGGACAGGTGGAGCCACTGACTGGGCCTGTGGATGGGGGCACCCGCATTACCATCCGAGGATCCAACCTAGGCCAGAAGCATCAGGACATTGCGGAGACAGTCACCGTGGCGGGGGTGCCTTGTGCTGTGGATGCCCTGGAGTATGAGGTCTCGAGCAGGTATCCTTTGGAAGGGGATTGGGACAGGGAGAGAGCGCCTGCTGTCAGCTAACCGTGGGCCAGCGGAGCCTGGGTCTGCTCTTCTGCTTTCACGAGCTCATTCTGGATTCCTTTTGGGGCTGTGGGGCCCCCTGGTCCTCACCGGACCCCCCTCACCACAAGCCTGATGATGACCATCCCTTGCTGCTTAGCGTCCCCTCAGAGCTCCTGCCTGGCTGATCCGACCACACTTTTCCTCCATCTTCACCTTAGCTTTTGTCCTGAATCCTAAAGGAGAAAGATCCTTTCCCTTTGGAAGCCCCGCTTTCAGGTCAACCCACATTAACCTTTAACCATTTGCTAGAGAATTCTTTGAATCCTGATTTCAGAAAAGTACTTTTTTTCTCTTCTGTCTTAGCTCTCTGTGGCTTGACAATAGGACAGGGCCCCTTGCTAGTAAGCACGGTTCCTCTGCCATCTTAAGGACTCGTGTTGGCTTTTCCCTTTTGAACCCCCTTGAGCCCAACACTGGGCACTTGACACATAGTAGGTGTTTGATAAAGATGGATAATAAAAACAGAGCACAAGACGGGAGTCAGGAAGTTTTAATTTCAATTTTGGCTTCAGAGAATTACTGGCTGTGTGAACCCGGACAAGTCACTTAACCACTGTCTGCCTCAGAATGCCATTCCCATCCCGTCCCATGGTAACACATTGTCTCGGATCATTATGTCAGCTGTGGCCATCCCCATTATTATAATGAAAAAATTTAAATCATGGAAACAAGACAAATAGTTCTCCCCAGGGTCTTTCATTATACTTTGTTTGGGGGTGAAGGGAAGAAACTGCTCTGTGGAGTGTTAATTCCCAGGCGTCTCTTGTTGGAGCCCTGTGCGGGGTCAGCAGGGGCAAGAGCAAGGCCACCTGAATGGTGGGGCCGGAAGAGCGAGGCTGTAGAGGGGCTGATGGGCTGAGGGAGGGCTCATTTGACTGCTTATCTTCCACAGCATTGTGTGTGTCACTGGTGGCAGTGGGGAGGAGAAGGTGGGCCATGTGACCGTGGAAGTTCCTGGTGGAGGACATGGCATCTCTGACCATAAATTTGCCTATCAGGTAGATTGACTATTTGCTCCCCTTAACACCAGACTTCTGCACTTCCCTTTCACCCTTCTTGTGATCCCCCGGTTCTCTTACTCTGTTGGGGGCTTATGCTTAACTTGTTCCTATCTTGTTTTCATCCCTGACTCTGATTCCCTTTGATTATGGGTGTCTGTCTCCTTCTGTCTGTCTGCCTCTGTTGATGTGTCTCCCTTGTTTCTCTCCTGTCTTTGAGGCAAGTAGGTGGTACAGTGGCTAAGACCATTGGATCTAGAGTTAGGAACAACCTGAGTTCAAGTCTTGCCTCAGATGCTTACTAACTGTGTGATCCTGGACAAGTGCTTTAATCTCTAACTATTAACCTCTTTTACTCTCAGTTTTATCATCTGTAAGAGGGGAAAAATAAAAGCACTTACTTCACAGGATTGAATATATTATTAATAATAAGCATTATATGATAGACTATTATATAAATTAGTATTATGATAATGATTTATATCCTCTTCTCCTCATATCCTCATGTTTTTTCTTCTTTTTTCCTTATCTTTGTATCTATTTCTCCATCTTTGTGTCTTTCTCCTTTTCTTCTCTTCCTTGATTCATGTATTTTTCTGTTGTTTTGTTCATCTCTTTATTTTGTCCAATTTCTCTGTTATATTTAGCATCTTTTTGTTTCTGTATATCTCTTTCTTTCATCTCCTGTTATGGAAAGGGAGAGTGAGAAACACACAGACAAAAAGACACACACAGAGACAGACGTGTGTGTATGTGTATGTGTGTGTGTGTGTGTGTGTGTGAGAGAGAGAGAGAGAGAGAGAGAGAGAGAGAGAGAGAGAGAGAGAGATTCTTATCTCTTTCCTTCTCTCTCCTCCCCTTATTAAGCCTCTTTGTTTCTTCCTGGCTCTCCCTTTCTGTCTGCTTCTTTCTTTTCCATCTCTCTTTTCTCTCATTGTCATCATCCTCTGTTTTTCCTCAGGATCCCGAGGTGAAATCCATCTTTCCTGTTCGAGGTCCCAAGGCCGGGGGTACCTATCTGACCCTTCAGGGTTCCAAACTGCTAACTGGACGATTGGAAGACATCCGAGTTTTGGTTGGTGACCATCCCTGTCAACTGTAAGGGTTGTTTCAATAGCTTTAAAAAAATCACTCATTTTCCTTCCCTCACTTCCATCTCTAATTCTACAACTTTCCTTTTCCTATTCTTTTCATACAAGGTATGGAGGTGTCCTAATCACAGAAATTTAGAGTTGGAAGGACCTTCAGAAGTCATATATTGTAATTCATACTTGAATGGGAATCCTCTGGATAGAGTTCCTGACAAGTTAGTCAGTAATACTTATGCTTACAGACCTCAGGTGATGAGCTCATTAGCATCAGAGGCAGCTTGCTTTGTCTTATTGTTGGGAAGTTTTTCCTTACGTTGAGCTGAAATATACTTTTGTTAAACTTTATCCATTGCTCCTAGCTCTGTCCTCTGAGGACAATTAAACCAAGCCTGATCCTACATTACAGCTCTTCAGATTATTGCAGACAGTTGTCATTCTCTGTAAGTTTTTTTTCTTCTCCATGCTAAACCTTTCTGGTAGATGTGGTTGATGCCCAGATGCTATGGTCTCTGGATTCCTCACTGTCTTTGTCATCTTCTTCTGGATCTGCTCCAGTTTGTCAATGTCCTTCATGAACTATGGTACCCAGAACTGAACAAAATGCTCCAGTTGTGGAGTAGACAGTCAATCCCCTCTCTTGTCTTGGCACTGTGCCTCAATTTATTCAGCCTCAGTTATTCTGTGTTTCACAATTAGCTCATATTGAATTTGCAGTTAGCTAAAATTCCTAGTTCCTTTTCACATCTAACCCCTACTCCTTCCTCTATTTCCTTATATAAATATTTTTTCTTTATGTACAATACTACTCTGTCCCATATATCTTCTCTGTTCCTTTTTTAGCAAAATGTGCCCTTTCATAGCCATATTTTACTTATGAGTCATATCATCAAGTTTTTGGGATAGCTAAAAGGTTGAATTTACCTCCTTGTTCTTTAAGTTCTTTAGTTTTCCATGTTCATTACAGTTTATTGCACACAATTTGTGCTTTTATAAGTCTGAAGCCATGGTTTTGGGAGTATTTTTTCTTTTAATGAATTGCTAGTATTCTTCCCATGTCAATCCTTCTACTCTTCATCATATCTGGTTTGGCAGATGTATGTAGATAGTTTACTTTCTTCTATATTTTGGAAAATAAATTTTTGTTGATGACTTTTTTAACATTACCATAATTTCCACCAGAATCATCCCTTTTCCAGAGAATCACATTATGTATTTTTTAAAACTTTGGTTATATTTTGTTTTTTTAAATGTGAATCTGCCTTTTCTTCCTAATCCCTTTCCATATTGAGAAAGCAAAAAACCAAAAATCTCCTCTTACAACACGTACAGTTAAGCAAAACAAATTCCCAGATTTCAAATTGTGTTTTTTAAAGACAAAAAAAGGGGAAGGCGGCATAATCGATTAATACATTAGAGAAGTCAGAAAATATGTACAGTATCCGTTGGTTGTTGTCCTTTGTTCCTGAAGAGAAATTACATCACTTTGTAGGGGTCAAGGTGCATTGTGTCCAACTGTGGATGATCAGACTAATATGAGCTTGTGAAGTTCTACCACAGGTCAGGCACAAATTGTACAACAATCATGGACTTCCCACCTCTGTAAAGGGTTGGGTTCTTTTTCAAGTCATGTTTGATCTTCATCATATTGCAACATACACTTAATTTTTTTGGTGATCATTCTTTCCATAGACATTGTTTTGGTCATTGTGTATATTATTTTCTTGGCTCTGCTCACTTTATTCTTTATTAGTTCATGTGGACCTTTCCATATTTCTCTGTATTCATCACATTTATTATTTCTTACAGAATAGAAATGTCCCATTTCATTTGTATACCATAGTTTGCTTAGCTGTTCCCCAATCAATGGACATCTACTTTATTTCCAATTCTTTGCTACCATAAAAAGTACCACTTTAAATTCCTTCTCCTACTTTTTCAGTTTTAATCAGTTTCAAATTCTCTGGGCAAACATATTTTTATCGATCAGTAAGCATTTAATAGCAATTCTAGGAACTATGCTGGACACTGTTAACATAGAGACAAAAATGAAACAGATTCAGTCCTCAAGTAGCTTAAAGCCTTTTTTGGCTTTTCTTCATTCTTTTTTTTTCTTTTCTTTTTAATGCATTTATTTATTTAAAACTTAAACATGAAATAACAACAACAACAACAAAAAACAAAATGGAAAAAGACAAAAAAGATAGAAAAAAGAAAAAAGACATTATTATATGTACAGTAGAACATAAGGGAAGATTCAAAATTTGTAACACTAAATTTCCATTTCAGGAAATCATGTATAATAATAGAAGATATTGTGTTATTACGTTCTATTTTTCTTTGCTTTCTTGTAAATTTTTTTTTCTCTGCTGTGTACTTTTTACTTTTTTCCCCCTCTTTCCTCCTTCCTCCTTCCCCAAGCAGGCTATGTAGTTAAGCATGAATATATTTATGCACAAAGACATATAAATATGTACATACACATACATATACAGAATTCTCTATTCTTGACCAAGGATCCATAATTCCTATATTTTAAGTCATTGTCCCTAAATCCACTAATTTATTAGCCAGCTGTTTACTTCTCAGTTCTGCTTTTCTTTAACCCCTTTATTGGCAGCAGTGATGGAAACCCCCAAGCATGTATGTTGCCAGGACCTTCACCTGCTTGCTGAGAACTTTCTGAGCCCTAATTTCGCTTCCTGGGCTCTTCCTGATTGTGTTACTTGTTTCTGTGTGAATCACCAGTCAGTGGAAGCAGTCATCAGTTCGACAAGCCTTAGGAGACACTCTTGTGGTATTTAATGCAGACACCCCTACAAGACAAGCAACCTTTCTGCTGTTTGTGTCAAGCTAATGTGAAGTTTGCCACCTCCATCCTTGGTCATCACATTCTCTTCTTCCTGTTCTTCTTCTAACTCTCAGTGGAATCTTCTGTACTTCGGACACTTGTGGAGCCATATCTTAATTCCTTGGAATGCTGGAAACTCTCTCTTTCTTCATGGGTCTAGCTGGAGCCCTTTAGAAAGACATATATCTATTGCATAGATCTAAAGTTATCCTTTGCATCATAGGCGTCTATTCTGGACCCAGGCTAGGATTACCTTTCTGTCTTTTTTTCCTTCAAAGCATTTATTCTTTGAAGTAATACTAGATTTCCTTCACTAGTTGGTTGTCTGACTAATTCTATTCTTTGCACTGAAACAACCTTTTTCACATCCTCTTCAAGTTTCATAAAATCATGGAGTTCTGCTCAGATCAATCACGATGCACATTTAAAACAATATTTTTCTACTTAGTTTAGCCCTGATTATTTTACTCCTTTGACTTGAGCTGTTCTGGCTTTATAACAGAAGTCAAAATAGCCCTCTATGAACTAGTAATTTTAAGATAACAGGCCATTCTCCTGGACCTAGATAATTTAATATCAGGTATACTTCAATGATTTGGATGAAAGCAAAAATGGTATGTTTAATCATTTGTAGATAAAATGAATCTGGAACAGATTAATTTTGAGGGGGATTACTAGGGATTACTAGGCTCAGATGAATGCTATAGACATCAGAATTTCAGCAAAACATTTAATTTTGGGCAAAACTTAAATTGAATGTTTTTCAGTGAACAAAAGTCTACTTTAATCTCCTTCTCCTCTTCCCCTCATTGGGGGAAAAATAGAAAAACAAAACCCTCGTGACAAATGAATGAGTCAAACAAAACAAATTCTTGTATTGGCCATGTCCAAAAATAAATCTTTCTGAATTCGGGGTTTTGTCCATACCTTTGACATCACCTTCCCTGCTATTCTTATAAGTAAGATGGTGAGGTTTGTACTAGTTGCTAGCATGTTTAAGTGAGTTCAGAGGTAGTTGAATAACTGGTTTAATCTAAAGAAAAAAAAGACATAAAGAGAACTTGATAGCTGCCTTCAAATATTTGAAGGGAAGGGCTTTTATGTGAAAGAAAGATTAGGTTTGTTTTTCTTGGCTCAGGAGGGAAGAATTAGGAGCAATGGGTGGGAGTTACTGAGAGGCAGCTTTGAGCTCTATGTAAGGAAAACTTGCTGACGTTTGGAGCTGCCTCCCGGGGTCTTGAGCTCTCTGACATGCTTGTTTTCAAGGGTGAGATGGTATGTCTGCTTTGAGGGAATGCTGAAAAGAGGATTTCATGATTTGGGGGGAATGGGAGAGTAAGAAGAAATTCATCACCAGTATTTCCCTGACCATGAAATACTATAATTGTATGAAGGGATAACAAAGGACTTGTTTACCAAATCCTAAATTCTTAGAGTCTCCTTTGAAGCCTGAAAGATGTAAGTTTAGGCCAAAGAAATGGGCTTTACACAGTGAGGAGTACATTTATGGAATCTGTAATCTCAAGATGCAGTTAAATTACTTTTGTTTGGATCTGTAATTTCAGTGAGTGTTCAAGGAGTTTTTCTGAGGGCAGCTAGGTAGCACAGTGCATATAATGCTGAGCCTGGAGTCATGAAGAATCATCTTTCTGAGTTCAAATACAGCCTCAGAGACTCACTAATGGTATGACCCTGGACTAGTCACTTAACCCTATTTACCTCGTTTCCTCATTTGTAAAATGAGCTGGAGAAGGAAATGGCAAACCACTTCTGTATCTTTGCCAAGAAAATCCCTAGTAGAGTCACAGAGAGTTAGATACGACTGAAAATGACTGGAAACAACAAAAAAAGAGCTTCTGGTATAGAAACTCCTTTCACCAATAGAAACTTGACATTCAGCTGTAACTTCTGGATGTGGAGTTTATCTGGGGTAGTTAAGTGACTTATTTATGATCATATAGCTAATAAGTTAGAGGCAAATTTTCTTAACTCTTAAGACTGCCATTCTATTCATGTTTAAACTTTGGAAAGAAAATTAAAAAAAAATTGGCCAAACCCCTGGATGACAGAACCATACTATGTTTCTGAGGACAACTGGGATATTTGTATGTGTCCTGAACCTGAATGATAACTACAGAGATCTCAGCCATGGCCTGGCTGGGTGCTCCCTATTCTGGGCTTTTCCCATTCCTGAGAGGCTATTACATGCTTCTTGTATTCTTGCTCTTTTCTTTCTTCCTCTTTTTTTGGTAAGTTTATTTATTTTTTAACATACATTGCTTTATGAATCATTTCGGGAGAGAAAAATCAGAGTAAAGGGAAAAACTATGGAAGAGATTAAAAAACAGAAAAAAGAAGTGAACATAGTATGTGTTGGTTTACATTCAGTCTACATCTTTTTCTGGATGCAGATGGCATTTTCTGTCCAAAGTCTATTGGGATTGCTTTGGATCTTCCTTGCCTCTTTACCTTTCCTCATTTTTCCTCTTCCTCCCCATCCCCTCTGTTTCCTTGTCCCCTTCCCTTAGGTGGGCAGATCTATAGAAGCTTTCTCCTTCAGACCCCGCCATGGGATCAGACTCCCATGTTTCCCTTAAACCTGACCCGGCTTCTCTTTCTTTCCCATTGCCCCCCCAGCTTCCCAGTGGCCCAGATGGAACAGCTCCAGTGCCAGACGAGCCCCAGTCCTGTGGCTGCGGCACTGCAGGTGGCTGTGTGGTTTGGGGGTGTGGAGAGGCAGCTGCAGCAGGGTCTCTTCCAGTACACGCCAGACCCCAACATAACCTCTGCGGGTCCTGCCAAGAGCTTCGTCAGGTGCAGGGCATGGTTGGGAGGCAGGGGTGTCTGTGGGAGAGAGGGCTGGGAACTTGTGTGGCTTGGTGTCCATGGGGCCGTGGCTCACATGGCTATGTTGCAGTGGGGCCGTGGCTCACATGGCTGTGTTGCAGTGGAGGGCGTGTGATCTGGGTCCATGGGCAGAACTTGGATGTGGTGCAGACGCCAAGAATCCGGGTCACGATATCAACTGAGGAGCAGAAGCAGCGTCAGCGACGAGGGCTGGGACGAAGACGTCGGATCATCCCAGAGACTGAGACTGAATGTTCCCAGGGTACCCCATGCAGCACACAGCACGTAGGTCATCTCCATGCCTCCAGGTTCTCATCGTGCCCTGCCCTATTGTATTGAGGGGACTGAGGGTATCTGCTATATTTCCGTGTCCCAGAACCTTGTCCTAGCACAGTGCCTTTCAGGCTCTGTGGCCTCCTCTACCTGGTTTTAGAAACTTTATCCAGAGTCAATCTGTCACCAGCCCTCTATCCCCTTCAAGCAGCTCTTTCTGTCCCTAGCTTCCTGGCAGTATGTACCCTCAGCCCTTCATTGTAATATTTCATGTGTTTTTTAAAATAAGTTTTTATTGATGTCTTTTATTTATCACCCAAGTTTTCTCCAGTATCCCCTCTGCCAGAGAGACACCTTTATAATAATATTTTTAAAAGTAGTTTGTTTTCCCCAATTACATATCAAGAATTTTTAGTATTCATTTTTACAAGATTTGAGTTCCAAATTTTTCTTCCTCCCTCCTTCTGTTGCCCTCTTCCAAAAATGATAGGTAATTTGATATAATGTGCTACCATAAAAAACATATTTCCAACAATAATAATAAATGTTGGAGAGGATGTGAGAAAATTGGGGCACTAATGCATTGTTGGTGGAGTTGTGAAATGATCCAACCATTCTGGAAATGCCCAAAGACGTATAAAACTGTTCATACATTTTGACCCATCAGAGCCATTACTGGGTTCGAATCTCAAGAAAATCATAAGAAAGGGAAAGAGACCCACATGTATAAGAATGTTTGTAGCAGCTCGTCTTGTGGTAGCAAAGAATTAGAAAATGAGTAGATGCTCATCAATTGGGGAATGGCTGAACAAGTTGTGGTATATGAAGGTAGTGGAATATTATTGTTCTATAAAAATGATGAATAAGCTGATTTTAGAAAGGCCTGGAAAGATTTAACACGAACTGATGCTGAGTGAAACAATCAGAACCAGGACTACATTGTATACAACAACAGTAACAAAGTGCAATGGTCAGCTATGAAAGACTTGGTTCTTTTCAGTGGTTCAGTGCTCCAAAGCAACCCCAGTAGACTTTGGACAGAAAATGCCATCTACATCCAGAAAAAGAAATAAGGAGATTGAATGTAAAGCAACACATTCTATGTTCACTTCTTCTTCTTCTTCTTCTTCTTCTTCTTCTTTTTTTTTTTTTTGCTTTCTTTTATCTCTCTCATGATTTTTTCCCTTTTGCTATGATTTTTTCTCTCCTAACATGATTCATAAAGCAATGGGTATTTAAAAAGCTATATTTCCATATTAGTTATAGTTGTAAAAGAAGAAACAGATCAAAAGAAAAAAATGTGAAAAAATGTTTTGACCTGTATTCAGAGTCCATCAGTTCTTTATTTAGATGTGGATAACATTTTCCTTTATGAGTCCTTTGCACTTGTCTTAGACATTGTATTGCTGAGAAGAACTGAGTCATTAACAGTTGATCATCACACAATGTTGCTGATACTGTGTACAATGTTTTTTCTGGCTCTGCTCATTTCACTTTGCATCAGTTCCTACAAGTCTTTCCAGGTTTTTCTGAAATCTTCCTGTTCATCATTTCTTATTGCACAAGTAGTATTCCATTATATTCATCATTCATTATATATGTCATATATAATGATATCATGATATATATGAATATAATATCACATCTTGTCCAATTATTCCCCTCAATTTCTAATATTTTGCCACCATGAAAAGAGTTGCTATAAATGTTTTTTGCCCAAATAGGTCTTTCCCCCTTTTTATGATTTCTCTGGGATACAGACTACAGATAGTAATGGTATTGCTGGATGAAAGGTATGTATAGTTTAATTGTCCTTTGGATATAGTTGCAAATTGTTCTCCAGGATGATTTGATCGGTTCACAACTCTACTGAAGTACATTAGTATCCCGATTTTCTCACATGCTTTCCAACATTTATCACTTTCCTTTTTGTCTTATTAGCCAATTTGATATGTGTGATGTGGTATCTAAGTGTTATTTTAATTTTAATTTTTCTCATCAAAAGTGATTTAGAGCATTTTTTTTTTAGTATTCCTGCAGATGATTTCTTCATCATCTGCCTGTTCATTTCCTTTGACTATATATTACCTGGGGAATGATTTATATATTCTTATACATTTGACACAGTTCTTTATATATTTTAAAAATAAGACCTTTATTAGAAACGCTATCTGTAAAGATTTTTTCCCAGCTTTGTACTTCCTGTTTATAGTTGTTTTAAATAGAATTTCTCTTTCTTATCTGTTGCTGCTAGGCTTTGTTGATCTTATAAAAATGCTGATGATTTATGTGGGTTTATCTTATATCCTGCTACTAAAGTTGTTAATTATCTTAAGTAATTTTTTAGTTGATTCTCTAGGGTTCTCTGAGTATACCATCATACAATCGCAAAGAGTGATAGTTTTGTTTCCTCATTTCTTACTTTAATTCCCTTGATTTCTTTTTCTTCTTTTATTGCTATAGCTAACATTTCTAGTACTGTATTGAATAATAGTGGTTATAATGGCATCCATGTTTGATCCCTAATCTTATTGGGAAAGTATAACAGTATTTTTTTCAAAGACAAAAATAAAGAAAAAGATGATAAAATTAGCATAATTGATCAATATATTGAAAAAAGTCTGAAAATATGGATAATGCACAACATTTGTGAACCTCCTACCTTTGCAAAAGAGTGGACTTGGAAGTATTTTCTCATATTTCTTCTTTCAAGCCATAATGCTCTTTGTAATTTTGCAATAATCACTCAATTTTGTGTGTGTTTATGATTGTTCTTTCCATTTACATCATTGTGGTCATTGTGTATATTGTTTTCTTGGTTTGCTTCCTTACTTCTGCATCACTTCATGCTTTTTTGCATACATCACATACCATTTCTTACAGCATTGTGATATTCTACTACATACATGTACTTTTGTTTAGCCATTCCCCAATTGATGGTCATCTACTTTGTTTCCAATTCTTTGTTTTCACAAAAAGTGCTGATTTAAATTTTTGTTTTATGTGGGGACTTTCTTCTTATCAGTGGCCTCCTAGAAGTATGAGTCCAATAATGGAAGCTGTAGGCCAGGAGTCCTCAAACTATGGCCTGTGGGCCAGATGCGGCAGCTGAGGATGTTTATCCCCTTCACCCAGGGCTATGAAGTTTCTTTATTTAAAGGCCCACAAAACAAAATTTTTGTTTTTTCTATAGTCCGTCCCTCTAACAGTCTGAGGGACAGTGAACTGGCCCCCTATTTAAAGTTTGAGGATCCGTGTAGGCCAAAGTGTATGGACATTTTAATCACTTTATTTGTATAATTCCAAATTGCTTTCATAGCATGATTGTGGCATTTCACAGTTCTACCAGCAATGTACCAGTGTGCCTATCTTCCCACAACCCTTCCAACACGATTACCATCTTTTGTCAACTTTGCAAATTTACATAGTGTGAGGTGAATTCTCAGGGTTGTTCTGACTTGCATTTCTCTTATTATTAGTGATTTAGAGAATTCTTTCATATGCTTTTTGGTTTTCCTCCCCACTTCTGTTTGTCTCTCTATCCCCCCTATCTGTTGGGGAATTGCACCAGTGCATATTAAACGATCAAAATGAAAACTGTGTGAGGAAGGAAAGACTTTTGACCTGTGTATTTGTCATTTGATTAAGAAAAACTCGAATTTTTGCTCTGTTAGGTTCCATCTTGATTTTTCCTCTGTAGCAGGTGCTTTCTGGAGGAGGGAGGGAGGGAGAGGATGGATGGGACTAAGAATAGAGCCATGATTTCCTTATTAGGTGAGGAACTTCTTCAGGACAGGGGCCATATTCTCTGTATCCTATCAGTACCCAGCTTGGGCCCCCACATGCAGCAGGTAGTCAGTGTATGGGCTCAGCATGCTCACTTGAGATTGGCATTGAGTAGCTCTCCTCATTAGGCTTTTCCCCCTTTGTCTCAGTTTGAGGAGCCGTGCCATATCAACTCCTCCCACCTGCTTGTGTGCCGTACACCAGCCATTCCTGGGCTTCCGGGTGGTACATGGGTCCAGTTGGAGTTTGTCCTCGACAATCTGCTCTTTGACTTTGCTACCCTGCATCCCACGCGCTTCTCCTATGAGGCCAATCCCATCCTGAGACCCCTCAACTTGGAGGACCCCTCCTCGCCATTTCGACATAAGCCTGGGAGTGTGCTCTCTGTGGAGGTACGTATCCTGTGCTTGCAACACCAAGACTTCTATGGAGATCATAGCAGAGATCCCGCTCCTCACTTTTCCTGCCATCTGCTGGGTCTGTGATTCTGGGTCAGCTTCCCTGCCTGTTTATTGGAAAGAGTTCGTTGGCCCTAGCCATGTGCGCCTCTGGTTCACTGGCTTTGCTGAGATGTGGGATGTAGATGGACAAAGCTTATCTTTGTGGGAGGGTTTTAGGAACTGAAGGATTCCAAGAATATGGCGGGTCCAGGCAAGGTCGTGAAGGGTTATGGTGTGATAGAATAAGAACGAATCATGGGAAAGGAGGAATAAGGGGATACGAGGAGGAGCCCGAAAATGCAAGAGGAGAGTGGACCTATTGTGAGGACTGGAAGTTTGAGATGTCCATTGACTTTCTGTTCTAGGAGAAGAGACTTATTCTCTCTCTGTTACATGGAAAAGGAGTCCCATTGTTCCAGTGTCTCAAGAGAAGGTGTTTCCCTCTATCCCAGGGGCAGGGGGGTCTGATGGACCCACTGTCCCTGTAGCATAGTGAGAGGAGGGAATTATTTACTTCTCTCTATCCTGGGGGCGGGGCATGATTTTGGATCAGTATTCCCGTGTTTTAGGAGGAAGTGGGTTAGAATGACTCTACATTGTTCTTATTGGGGGGAGGGGATTGGGGCATCTTGAATGACTCATTGACTCTATCCCAGGGGGAGAATCTGGATCTAGCAATTTCCAAGGATGAGGTGGTTGCTATGATTGGCGATGGTCCTTGCCTAGTGAAGACCCTAACAAGGAACCATTTGTATTGTGAACCCCCAGCAGAGCAGCCCCTTCCTAGGCACCGGGAAGGGCTCAACTCTCTCCCTGAGTTCACAGTAAGTAGGGCATGAAAGGGTTTGAGATTTGGGTGGTATAGTCAGCAGCTATCTGGACTCAGTGATTCTGTTCCTGCTACAGGTACAGATGGGCAACCTGAACTTTACCCTTGGCCGAGTACAATATGACATCGAGAGTCCTCTTGCCTTCCCTGTAGGAGCCCAGGTTGGACTGGGTGTGGGTGCCTCCCTCCTTGCACTTGGTGTCCTCATCATCGTCTTCATCTATAGGTGGGATACATCTTAGAAAGGGGCTAAGGGAAAGGGAAGGAGAGGGGGCTTAGGGGATCCTATGGTCTCCTTTACTCTCCAGTGACATGTTCCTCATGTTCCTCCTCTCCCACTCTGAGTGGTCTTCTTCCCATCCTCTTTCTCTTTCTTCTTCTACCCACTTTTATCTTTTCTTTCCTCTGCATGCTTTCTCTATTCTTCCCTCTTCCCTTGGTCTCTAATTTCCTCTATTGTGGTGCTAACTGTATGTTTATATTCTCTCTCTCTCTCTCTCTCTCTCTCTCTCTCTCTCTCTCTCTCTCTCTCTCTCTCTCTCTCTTTCTCTCTCTCACACACACACACAAACTTCCCTTTCTTTCCTTCCCTTTCCTCTTTTTCTTCCCTTTCCCCTTTTCTCCCCTTCCCTTTTCTTTTCTTTTCCCTTCGCCTTTCCCATCCCCTTTCCCCTTTCTTATCCTTTTTCCCCTTTCCCCTTTCTTCTTTCCCTTTTCCATTCTCTTTCTCCTTCCCCTTCTCTTTCCCTTTCCTCTTCTGCCCCTTTCCCCTTCCCCTCTCCACCATTCTTTTTCTCGATTTCCTTCTTACTCCACTTCTCCCTCATTGCCTCTCCCTTTTCTACTTTCTCTCTCTCCTTGCTTACATCGGGGTTCCTAGGAGGAAGAGCAAACAAGCCTTGAGAGACTATAAGAAAGTGCAAATCCAGTTGGAGAATCTGGAAACCAGTGTTCGTGATCGCTGCAAGAAAGAGTTTACAGGTGACTTTCTTACTGCATTCCATCTCTTGAACTTTCTCATCTGAAACACCTGAGTCCTGGTGCTTTCATGACTCCTTCCCTGATCCCTGTCCCCCAGAATCATATATCTGCCTTCTTTACAGACTTGATGACAGAAATGACAGATCTTACCAGTGACTTGGTGGGCAGTGGGATCCCATTTCTGGACTATAAGTCATATGCAGAGCGTGTCTTCTTCCCTGGACACCGGGAGTCACCGCTACACAGAGACTTGGGGGTACCTGAAAGTCGAAGGCCAACGGTGGAGCAAGGCCTGGGGCAGCTGTCCAATCTCCTCAACAGCAAACTCTTTCTTACCAAGGTACAATCACCTTCCTATCTCCATGTTTCCCTTCCCAAATCTTCCTTCAGTTTCCTTCTCCTCTTTCTTTTTATTTCATTTCTTCCTTCCCTTTGTTCTCTCCTCCCTTCCAGCAAATGTAAATCTTACATTTGGGCTCAAAAAAATCAACTGTACAGATAGAGTAAAGAACAGAGTATGGCTAGACCACAAATAATTTATATGGACAAAATCTGGGAGTTTTAGTGGATTGCAAGCTCTCTATGGATCAGTAGTATGCCAAAAGAGTTAATGTAATCTTAGGCTGACTGTGTAAAAGTATGGAAGGAAGGTCAGGTAGGATTAGATTGCATCTAGAACATAGTTATTCCTTCCACAATGTGACTTTCCCTATTGCAATCTTGATAAACTTGATAAAAGTCAGCATAAAAAATTAAATTTTGGGGAAGTTTTGCAGAAACCACAGATAACACAGAAAAATGTAGCAACTGAGAAATGGACAAAATATCTGTATATTATTATACATTATGTCAATATATTTTATTTTTTAATACCATAATAATTCTGACTTCTTTTCTGGTATGATGAGTCAAAAAATTTTACGTAGATTTTCCAGATTGTGGGGGTACCATGCCTTTAACACATATAATGTGGAAGGGAAGGTACTGAATTTGGGTTTATTCTCTCTGCGTCTTTCTCTCCCCCCCCACCCTGTTTCTCTCTCACCCCACTCTTTCTCTGCCTGCCTGTCTGTCTGTCTGTCTGTCTCTGTCTGTCTCTGTCTGTGTTGCTGTCTGTCTCTGTCTCTGTCTCTGTCTCTGTTGCTCTCTCTCAATCACATAACAAAAATACCATTGGCAAATTGAAGTATGTTCAGAAGAGGGAAATCAGCATATGGAGAGAATTTAAAAAACATGTCATTCCAGAGTCACTTGAGGGAAATGGGGATGTTTAGCTATGAAAAAAGAATATTTTGAGGTTGGGAGACCTGATAGCTTTCTCCAAGTTCTTGAAATGAGATATGTTGAAGAGGTATTAGAGAAGGAAAAATTAGGAGCAGAGGGTAGGATCTGCAGATTTGAGCTTAATATAAGGAGAATCCTCTTGATAATCAGGGCTATTTCCGAAGGTGTTGGTTTCTTATCAGTGATGGGTTTTCAGCAGGGGTCACAGCTACTTGAGAATATTGTAAAATTCCTGTTCAGGTATGCATTAGACCATATGACTTCTCAGGTCCTTTCCAACTCTGGATTTGTGTGATTTGATGATTCCTTTCCTTGATTCCCCAGTTCATCCACACATTGGAGAGTCAGCGTACTTTCTCACCCCGAGACCGGGCTTACGTGGCATCCTTGCTCACTGTGGCGCTGCATGGGAAGCTGGAGTATTTCACTGACATTCTCCGGACATTACTCAGTGACCTGGTAGCCCAATATGTGGCTAAGAACCCCAAGCTGATGCTGCGAAGGTCAGCGTTTCTGATGGGGAGTAGGGACAATAAAGAGTCTGTGTTGGGAAGGGAAGCAGGGGATAGTGGGGGTGGAGGCAGGATTAAGAGATGAGGCAGGAGTTGGAGATTGGGAAGAATGATAAGTGGGCTTTGGGAGTTAAGACTGGTGACTAGGACAAGTGGCCTCTGAAAATTGGACATGAATCAGTGAGATTCACATATGGGATCATGTCATTCACTGTAGGAAGGGATTGAAAGGAGGAACAAAGAGGGCAAACTAGGAGATGGAAGAACAAAGGTAAAAAGAGGCAATGGGTGTCTGGTGATCCCATCTATGCTGATGTTCACTGGACTTTTTAAAAGAGGTTTTTCTGTTCTAGTGTTGTCTAGTTTTAAAAGCTGGCAGGGCCAGCAGGGGAACGGAATCAAAAAATAGGTAACAGCTGCGCTCTTTAACTCCCTGCCATAAGGAGTAGTAGTGTCTGTACTGGGAAAACTGAGAGATTTGAGTCTGGCCATTAGGAAGTCATTGGTAACTGTTGGATCAAGGTTCTACAGGAGGGAGAAAGAAGGGGCCAAACAAGAATGGACAGTAGCTCTTGGAGTCCATTGAACACTGATTTTTGAACCCAGCTTTTAATAATACTGTGTTACAAAACAACCACAGTAACCTTGAATGTGTGAAAGGGCTGTTGAGCTGGTGCGCACGTGTGTGTGTATGTATGTGTAGCATATATATATATATAATATCCAGTAGCTTTCGGACCTCTTCTTATAGGAAATCAAATGGATATAGAAATGTAGAATTTATTTTTTCAAATACTAAGCTCTCTTAATTTTAAAAAAATTTTGTCTGAGGAACAATCTGATTTGATAAGAATTTGTTGTAAATTTCATAAATAGAGACCATTGTGTGTGTATGTGTAGTGCCTGGGTCTACGCAGGTGATCTTGAAGCTTTTGGTGTTTATTGTGTTGACCATGTTATCCAACCACATCCTCCCAAGCACTTGACTTGTGCTTATGATCCCTTCCTTATCCCAAAGCCTACATCCTACTAACTTCAAATTTCTTTCTGTTTTCCTCTTATCCAGGACAGAGACTGTGGTGGAAAAGTTGCTCACCAATTGGATGTCCATTTGCCTCTACACCTTTGTACGGGTGAGAAGCCTTTGTTTCTTAGCCTGGACCATTCAGTTAAATTCAATATACGTTGATTAAATATGTCGTATGTGTAAGACACAGTGCCTTCAAATTAATCTTATTATCCGAGGGTCTGTGACTAACCCTGTGATTATTGAAGGTCTGCTACTGAGGTGATGTATTAAGGAGCTTTTCCCCTGTCCTATTCCCTGAGGATTGAGTTAGAGTATCAGGTAAAAAGATGCACATATTGGCTTTGGTTTTTAAAGTGAGCTTGGTGTCTTGCCCAGAAGGGATTAAAAAAGAATGAATTGTGAAGGTCACCTTAATCTTTGTGATTACGGACACATGCTTCCCCCATATCTCCCTGATCTTGACCAGAATCCCAGGTCCCCGGGTCCCTTTTTCCTTCTCTCCTGGTCAGTCGAGGGTGATGATTGATAAGATGAGAAACTCCATAGTGGGGAGAGTGCTGAATTTGGAGAGAGAGAATTAGGGTTCAAATCCTGCCATTGTCATGATCTTCAAGTTCAACTTTGGGCTTCAGTTTTTAAAAAGTGACACAGTTCAGATTAGATGGTTTCTAACATCCCTTTCAGCTTTTAGCCTAAGATTTTGTGATATTGGGGGCCATTTCACATAAGATGGATTAATGATGAAAAACGTAGAAAAAGGGTTATTGTACCTTAAATTAATGTTGCAGCTGGATTTTTCTGTTTTCAGCCAGGTGCTCATTTTAGTCCTTGTGAAAGATGGCTAGTCCTTCTGTGTGACTGTTCATCCACCATTGCTTTGAAGTGCCCCCTGCCCTCTGCATCTCCACTCTCCTTAGCCTCTGTGACATTCTAATCTCTTCCCGTAGGACTCGGTGGGCGAACCTCTCTACATGCTCTTCCGAGGCATCAAGCACCAAGTGGACAAGGGGCCTGTGGACAGTGTGACTGGGAAGGCCAAGTACACGTTGAATGATAACCGTCTGCTTCGAGAGGACTTGGAATACCGTCCTCTGGTAAGGGAATGACCGGCCCAGTTCATTGGTAGAAATTTTGCTTGTCATTATTTCTGCTTTTATAAGATAATTAGGATTTTGTGAAGATACAATCATAGGATTCTGGAAGACTTCTTTCTTCTGTGAGGGGCACTTGAGTGAGTCTTCAGAGAGAAATTGGGAAAATGGTCAGAGCTGGAACCTTGAACTAAAAAAGACCTTACTGGTCATTGAGCTCAGAACAGTAATCATTGCCTATGAGCTGAGAGCTAGAGAGGAAAAGGGGGAAAGGAAAGGGAATGGAATAATATTTCTATAATACCTGCTAAGTGCCAGGCAGTACACTAGATGCTTTGCAGATATCTCATTTGATTCTTACCCTGAGAAATAGGTGCTGTTATTATCCCCATTTTACAGTTGGAGGAACTGAGTGAGAGGTTTAAATGACTTGTCTGGATCATAAAACCAGTAAGTGTCTGAGGCAGGCTTTGTGCTCTGGTCTTTCCGATTTGAGGCCTCTTGTGCTATTCATGGTGTTACCTAGTTGTCCTTCAGGAAAGAAATTTGTTGACTGTACCAAAAGGAAAGGAGACAAGATAAGGGGTCTGTTTTTGGCCAGTGAAGTGAGCTTATATACCAAGAAGAAAGAGAGAAAAGAAGGAAGAAAGGAAGGAAGGGAGAGAAAAAGAAAGGAAGAAAAGAAAAGAAAGAAAGTTAGGGAAAAGAAGAAAAGAGAGGAAGGCAGGGAAAGGGAAGGAAGGAAGTTAGAAAAAAGAAGGAAGGAAAGGAAGGAAGGTAAGAAAAAAAGTGAAGGAAGGGAGGAAGGAAGAATGGGAGAGAAAAAGGAAGTTAGGAAAAGAAAGAAAGGGAAGAAAGGAAAAGAAGGAGGGACAAAGGAAGGGAAGAAGGAAGGAAGGAAGTTAGGAAAAAGAAAGGAAGAAAGGTAAGAAAGTAAAGGAAAGAAGAAAGGAAGTGAAGGAATAAAAGGAAGGAAGTGAAGGAATAAAAGAAAGGAAGGAAGAAAAGAAAGGAAAAAAGGGAGGGAGGACTTATTTAGTACTTTTTATAGGGGAAACTGAGAACACTGAGGGTCGGAGCAGCAGCAAATTAAAGGTTCTACCTAGGCTAACCTTGAGCAGAGGGAACAGAAAGTTGGGGAAGGTGCCTGGAAGCATGTGTGTGGGGGGACTGAGCATCCCTCAGCCTGGGTAATAGTGCTAGCCCCTCCAGCAAGAAGTCTGGGTCTTTAATTTAATCTCCATTTTCTAGTGCCCAGCTTATACAAGAGGGAAAGGGAGCAGTACTTGGCCATCCCATGAACTTACATAACAACCAAATTTTGTCTAGATGCTTGAGTTGGAGTAGATTTTGAACTGGAAGAGGACCTTCCAGATCTGCTCCAAAGTCTTTTAGATAGTGAACATCAAAGCCAGATCTTCTGATCCTGATCTAGCACCATTCTCTGGAAGCTCATGCTTTTCTGGATGTTCAGGTGTTTCCTTTCTTTTCTGGAAGTCCCCCAGCCTTTTCTTAGTTAAACTTAAGGAACAAGGGCGCTGGCTCTGAGGTGGCAAAAAGACTTCTCTCATTGAGGAGAGCCAGTGGTCTTGGTGGAACCCCTGCTAGTGATGCAATTAGCTGGTTGTGTTAATCTCTTCACAGATAGATTCCTGTTTCCTCTTCACCAGTTCCTGTTAGCCCCCTGGAGTCTTTGTGGTAGGGCTGCTCATGATTACCCCTTTGTATATCCTGCACAGACATTAAATGCAGTGACAGTGCCAGGGGTCGGGTTAGCAGAAGCTCCAGGAGTACCTGTGAAGGTCCTAGATTGTGACACCATTTCTCAGGCCAAGGAGAAGATTCTGGACCAGCTCTACAAGGGGGTGCCCCTTGCCCAGCGGCCAGACCCCAGTGCCCTAGATGTTGGTGAGGTGGCTGAAGGGGTGGATACAGGGAAAGGGAGGGATGTGTTGGATTGCATTGCTTTATTGCTGCAAGGACCAGGTCTCCCCCAAAGTTGCCCTCCTCCCTAGATGATGAGTTTGAGGCTCAAGCTGAGTCCTTCTCTTGGACAGCAGCTGGGAACTCTGTCTGATGACAGGGGGGCAGACTGAAGCTTGTTCCTTCCTAATGCCCTTGTAGAATGGCGGTCAGGGGTGGCTGGTCACCTTATCCTGTCTGATGAGGATGTCACCTCTGTGGTCCAAGGTGCATGGAGGCGCCTCAACACCTTGCAGCATTATAAGGTAGGAAGGGATTGGGGATAGAGAACAAGGGCTCCTGGGAGTAAGGGCTGGGTAGGTGGAGTGCTAGGGTCTTGGGAGGGAAAGGGGAATCACTGACCTTGTTAACAGGTGCCCGATGGAGCTACTGTGGCCCTGGTTCCCCGCTTCAGCAAGCACATTCCCCGGGAAAACCAGGATTATGTCCCTGGAGAGAGTGAGTATCTTCTCTTTACATTAGATAGCAAGGGCATCTCCCAAATCCTTTATCCGGAGATTTCCAACTATAATTACAGGCAGTTGTAACCTCTGCCCATGGAGGTTACTTTGCCATGGAGGTTGGGAGGATCTCTTGTAGGGACATAGGCTGATCCAGATATGGGGTCTCTGATGCAGAAACCCCAATGTTGGAAGACATGGACGAGGGGGGCATCCGTCCCTGGCACCTAGTGAAACCAAGTGAGGAGCCAGAACCACCCAGGCAAAGGAGGGGAAGCCTTCGGGGTGGAGATCGGGAAAGAGCCAAAGCTATCCCTGAAATTTACTTGACCCGCCTGTTGTCCATGAAGGTAATCATTACTTGGGGTGCCATTTGGGCAAGTCTCGGGCTCGGTTGGGAACAGATGAGGACAAGGGCAACCTCAAGCTGCATTAATAGGACTCAGTGCTTAACAAGCTCTCCTTCTGGTGCCTTGTTATGGACTGAAGGGCATCCCGTGTTCTTGAAGGCCATGACAGTCAAGTCTAAGCTTTGAAAAGCCTTTGATTGTGATTTCTGTGATAGAGTATATCTGTTGTCTTGAAGTCAGCCTAGAAAACAAGCTCTACAAGTCACAAACTTTTTGGCTCTTGTAGTTCTCAAAGATTACCTGGAATGGTGGCAGGGGGGTCATGATCTCAATTAGTGGAGGGACCCTAGAAATTACAGGATAAGGAGAGCAAACACGATAGACAGCTGTCCTAACACAAAGATCTATCAGCAATATTTCCTCAGTGATGCTATAAAGTTTTAGACATAGAATGATATGACATGATTTCAGAAAAACCCTAATTGAAGGTGACCTAAAGCTGAAAGGAAGGATATATTCCTTCTAAATTACAGATTTTTGAAGCATCTTATTCAAGGAACTCATTAATCCTATTTTTCAGTGGTGTGCTGAAGCTGACTTGTACTGGTTTGTGGTGGTCTAGAGAGTGATGGAGAAAATATTAGTAATACATATTAAATTTATTTTCCTCGTGCCACTCTCACCCACCTCCCCCTTACCTGATTATTAAACATTTTTCAGTATACTCTAGCACTGTTCTTTGCCTGAGCAGAGTATTGTGTTTGGTTATGGGTACCACATTTTTAAGGAAAGACATTGACAGACTGAAGTAAGTCCAGAGGAAGGCAAATAGAACAGTGAGAATACTGGAGATTATGCCTTAAGAGGATCAGTTGAATCCCCTAGGGAGTTTTAACTTGCAGAAGGGAGGACTTGGGTTACTTGAAAACTTTCTTCACAGACTTAAAGGGTTGTCATTTAAAAGGATTAGACTTGTTTTGCTTAGCCAAAGCTGGGTACTAGATGAAAGTTGGTAAGAAGCAAAGCAGATTTTCAAAGTTTGATACAAAGGAAAACTTTCTACTACTAATTACTGCTGTCTGGAAAGTGGATTGGGCCCAGATTGGGTAGGGTTGCTGCCTTTGGCCGCAGGATGGGTATCTGCTGAGATCTCCGTCTCACTCCGGTCTTTGTGCTTTTCTTCTCCTGTGATCCCTTCACAGGGCACCCTGCAGACATTCGTGGATGACTTATTCCAGGTGATCCTTAGTACCAGCCGCCCAGTGCCCCTGGCCATCAAGTATTTCTTTGACTTGCTGGATGATCAGGCACAGCAGCATGGTATCTCAGACCAGGACACTATCCACATCTGGAAGACCAACAGGTCAGGGTGCCAGTTGGATAACGGGATAATTGCCATGACTGTTGTCCAGCCTGTCCTGATTACAATCTGTCCCTGAGGTCATGGTGGGCTATGTGGTGGACAAATACCTCTCCATATCATCCCTTATAGTGAGAAGAAGTTCTGACTAGAGGCTTTGGGCTGGGCTGGGGAGGGAGAGGCCACGGAGGCCATGGGGAGGCCCGAGCCACGTAGAACTTGCCATTCTCACATCCTGCCATGGCCTGCCCTGTCCACAGTCTGCCCCTGAGGTTCTGGATCAACATCATCAAGAACCCTCAGTTTGTTTTTGATGTCCAGACATCAGACAATATGGATGCTGTGCTCCTCGTCATCGCCCAAACCTTCATGGACGCGTGCACTCTTGCGGACCACAAGTTGGGCCGGGTGAGCCAAGGGCTGAGGGAGACCCAAGTATGGGGGGGTCTCAGGTGTGGGACAGGGGTAGAAGTCAAGCAGGCTGCTGTGGCCTGGGGGGAGAGGGGAGGGAGAGAATCTTGGGGTGGAGTAAGCGGGCGGGAGAAGGAGAGGGATCGGAGGAAGAGATGTCTTAAAGAATGGGGAGGCAGCATGGATTTGGGGGGTGATGACATATAGGAAGGAAGTAGCATAGCATATAGATAAAGGAAGACTGGGCTTCAAATCCTGCCTGATATGTATTAGCTCTGCGACTATGGACAAATCATTTGATCTTACATCATTTCAGGAAACTCTTGTTGGGCTGTTAATGAACAGTATAGGGAATTTTCATACTGGATTCTCTATACTGATAAATCACAGGCCCCAAATGGTACCCTCCCTTCCTTTGAAAAAAAAAATGGACTCTGGGAATAAATAAAGTATGGGGCATGGATGGAGAGGGGGGAAATAAGGGTTTGTCATGGGGGTAGAAATATCTCAATCATTTTTTCAAATAAAAAATGAGATCATATGATTTAAAGTCTTAGAAATGAGACATTAAGGATCATCCATTTCAATCTCCTAATTTTCCAGATAAGGAAACTGAAATCTAGATACCTATCCTTGGTGATAACTTTTATGTCACTTCTTACACAACCTTTGTAATATGCTATTGCTTGCATATCTCTCTATCTGTCTGTCTATCTATCTATCTCCTTCCATCATATATATCCTTCTACCATGTTTATCCTTCCCTTCAGCTTTAGGTCACCTCCAATTATGATTCTTCTGAAGTCATGTCATATCATTCTATGTCTAAGACTTTATAGCATCACTGAGTAATTATTGCTGATGGATCTTTGTGCTAGATCTTTATAGTGTCTGCTCTCCTTATCCTGTTTGATTTTGGACTAGGTTCATTGCCCATCTTCACTGCCTGTTCAAGACACGGATGTAGATGGACTAACTCATTGGGCTGCCCATTCAATGGCAGGTCATAATCAGGATGAATATATTCCAAATGCATATTACCATATTTGAAAATAGAGTCTGAAATAGAAAATCATCTGTGGAAATGCTTGCTTCTCATAATTATATCTCAGATACCCATACTATGAGCATATACATTTTTCATAAAAATGTGAAAGTACATATGTGGATGAGTAGTTGCTGATTCTGGTCCCCTTTCTTTTGGTGTGATACTACTGTTTGTATTTTTTCTCATTCTTTTCAATTCTTTACCACTTTGAGATATTTTGAAAATTGATATTATTGTGATAAATTCAGCACACATCTTTTCATGTCTTTGTTTAGGACCAGCTGCTCTTTCTGACTTCAAATTTTTAAGTGATATTTCTACTTCTTCATTGTAGTACATCAGATACCGGGTTCAAATGTGGTAGTTCCATTATCAATGGTGAGGAGAGATTCCAGAGAAATGTGGACAAATTTGTTCCAGTACATGACTATTTATTGTCCTTCTAGTTTCATCTATAATCACCTCACAGGATGATCTGGTTGAATTAGTTCTCACACCAATTGCAGATTCCTTTCATTGCTTTGTGGGGCCAATATTGCTTGTGATCTGTCATCCTTTTCCATGGTATATTACAATAGGGCTTGCTTTCTAAACTAGAACTGTTTGGGTGTTGTATATTAGCTTGGCATTGTGGTCAAGTATATTCTCTTGAATAAGGCAATCTCTGGACCTTTTGGACACTTCATTATTGTTACTCTTTTACATTCATTGAGCCTTTCTAAGAAATTATGCTTATAAAAGTTAAAGTCTTTTACCCATTTCTGTTTTTGAGAACAAACAGTGGATTTCAGCTGTTGTAAATGCACACAGTATTTTCTCATTTTTATCCTTTCTTTTAATCTGACAGTGATTTTTGATCTGTGTTCTAATTTGTTAATGATCTGACTTTCATCAAACTGATTCAGCTCTGATTTCCAGCCTGTTGTTTCCCCTGTCAAGATACAAATTAGGTAACATAGGTAAAGGTTTTTGCAAACTCCTAAATGCTATGTAAATGTGATTTCTTGTTATTATGGAGAAAATTGAATGTTTTGTGATATTGTTTAGGGCTTGTCATGATCAGACCCTTCTGACTCATTTCTTAAGTAAAGTATTTGTGCTATGTAGGCTTGAGGCTTCTGAGTAATCTATAAACTTTTTTTTTCATTTCTTAATCCCAAACCAAATTTTCCAACATTTCTTCTGTCCTCCCTCTGTGTGCTTTCACACTGAAGTTACCAAATAGCAGGGCACATGTTAATTTAATTCAGAGGATCTTATAAAGTTCTTGGAATTTCTCTGCTTATCTTTTATAAGCAATGTTGTTATGCAATCTGTAATTATCTTCAGGTGGCCTTTTTGCTGATACTTTTCATGAGCATTTCAAGGTGAGATGAAAAAGAATTTCATGAAATGATATTTGGGTATATAATGAAACTAACCTCACTAATTCCTTTAGTTGTTTCTTTAAGGAGAAACCAAGAGCCATCCTTTCATTGACAGCAAGTTCTTTCTCTTAGTTTTGTTTCTAGGGAGAATGTCAATATGGATGTGGTTTAGTTCTTACAACAGGGTATCCAACTCCTTGGTCTTTGAACAAGAATCTCACATTTAGAGTACTGACAGTGTCTAGGGACAAATATTTTGTAATGTTTGTTTAGAGTCTTAAAAAAATAACCTGATTCTTAGTCCCCTTTCTTCCCCCTTTTGCCATTCTGCCATTGTCTGTGGGAATCTGAAATTTCATGGGTCACCATGGCCTAAAAAATTATCACTTAATGGCCAATCTGCTGGTGGTGAGTCTTTATGCACTTAACCTAGATTGATCTTTGGGCAGCAGCCACAGTGTCCTACTGGAAGTGGTCCCAGCTTGGGTAATGCTTGCTGGAGCATGTCTTCTACTGGCGTGCTCTCAAGAACCTAAGCTCATCTCAATAACACAGTGTGATATGGAGTAGGATTTTTGCAGGGGACACAGGAACCACATAAAGAACAATTTTAAGGTAGTGAAATAAAAAGTTCCATTGCGTGGTATAGAATGACTGTGAAAATGCAGGGGAAAGAAAGACCTCCTGAGGGTTTGGAGTCACTTCTTAGAGGAAGGGATGGTTATGGCTTTTTGGATATGGGAGTAGGTAAGCAAAGGTACTATTATGGGAAAGAGTAGATTGTGCAGAGATAAGTAAGGAGATTGAATTGGCCAAAGTGAAGAGACTGAAATAGAGAGAAATCAAAGGTCCCTTCCTCCTTCCCTTCCTCCTTCCTTCTCTCTCCCTCCCTCCCTCCTTCCTTCTCTCCCTCCCTCTCTCTCTTCCTTCTCTCCCTCCCTCTCTCTCTCCCTTCCTTCCTTCCTTCCTTCCTTCCTTCCTCTCTCCCTTCCTTCCTTCCTTCCTTCCTTCTCTCCCTCCTTCCTCTCTCCCTCTTTTCCTTCCTTCCTTCCTTCCTTCCTTCCTTCCTTCCTTCCTTCCTTCCTTCCTTCCTTCCTTCCTTCCTTCCTTCCTTCCTTCCTCTCTCTGTCTCTCTCTTTGTCTCTTTCCTCCCTCTCTCCTTCTACTCCTTCCCACCTTAAATGAAAAAATAGAGAAATAAAAAGAAAACTAATAATAAATATTCATAACCCAGAAAAATAAATTCCCGCTTTCACCATCTCCAACAATGTATATCTCTTCTGCATTTTGAGACCAATACTTGTCTGTAAAGAGACTGACATCATGCTTAATTTTCATTCCTCTGGAATCATGGTTTTTCATTGCTCTGAGAAATATTCTAAAGACTTTCAAAGTTGTTTTTTTATAATATTATTGTCCTTGTATAAATTATTCTCTTCATTCTGCATTGATTCATTGAGGTCTTTCTAGTTTCTTTTGAAACTGTCCATTTCACAATTTCTTACAGCAGAAGGGTATTATCACATTCATGTACTATAATCTATTCAGCTATTCCCCAACTGATGGCCATCCCCTCAGTTTCCAATTCTTTGCCAACACTAAAAGAGCTTTTGTAACATTTTTGTACCTATGAGATCTTCTTTCCTAAATCTCTTTTGGGACAAAGACCTAGTAGTGATATTGCCAAAGACCTTTTCCTACTGTAAATTTCTGACCTTTTCATCTTTTTATCTTATGAGGTATCCTTAGCATATATGAGGTCAAAAAGATTTGGGAGCCATTCTCTATGTGGTAATTCCAACTCTGTGGCTGAGCTCTCTGAGGAGAAGTTAAAAATAGAGAAAAGGTGAAGTCCAAGAAATAAACCTTGGGGAATTCCCAGAGTTCAAACTCTGACTGGAACTGCTCCTTGAGGGATGAATCAATGAGAGAGAGCTAAGAGCCAAGAATCAGCCACGGGGAATTCCCAGGGTTAAAAGAGTAGAGGAAGATGAGGAGACAGTAAAGGAAATGGAGAAAGAACTCCCAGAAATTCAGGAAGAATGCCAGGAGAGTAAAATATTCTGGAAGCCAAACAGGGAGAGGAAGTATGATGAAACGGGGCCAGACATCCTTTTTGTTGTTGTTGTCTCATAAATACATGTTGGAGACTATAAAGAGTTTCTATGTTCTATTTCTGATCATCATTTGTGACTTTTGGTATTTACCTTGGTGACCTCTCTAACATCCTGGCCTAATTTCCTGAACTCTCAGCTTTCATGTCTTTTGTTATCATTCTACTTCACTCCTTTAAGGAAGTCACCCTCTATTCTTCACTATTCTTAGAGGTAGAATGACATTGTGTTGCATTTAATAGCATTGTGCTTGAAGGTCAGGACATGTGTGATCTCCATGCTAACATCTGCTAGTTGTGTCACCATAGACAAGTCACAACTTTTCTGAGCCTCAGTTCCCTCATCTGTAAAATTCACATTGTTGTAGTCATTGTGTATATTGATTTCTTGGTTCTATTTCCTTCATTCTGTATTGGTTCATGTAGGTCTTTCCATGCTTCTTTATATTCATCACATTTGCTATTATTTATAGCACATTAATATTGTTAAATTCTTACACTACAGCTTGTTTAGTCATCCTCCAATCTATGGACATCTACTCCCTATCCCTATTCTTTCTTATTACAAAAGTACAGCTATAAAGATTTTGATATATATATGGGGGTTTTCTTTTCTTATCAATGGCTATTTCATATCAATGGCTATTTGATCCTGTCCTTCCTTATTCCATTTCCACTTCAAATACTACGCCTAGAATGGATTTTTCTTCTATCTCCTGTCTTTGAAATCTTTCTTTGGCTTCAAGGCTTTCTCCACCACAGACTTGTTGCCTATCTGGCCTAGATACTATCTGGCACCTTTCCCTTATTTCCCTGCCTTCCTTTCTCTTGCCCCTCTGGGCCTTTTGTAGACCTTTTATCTGATGACCTTTCCCTTCTAAAGGGAACCTGGACTTCCTGGTCTATTCCACTTCCCAGTGGTGATAAGCAGGGCCTTGCTACTACCTCTAACCTTATCCCCTTACCTGGTGGACATAGCCACTGGAATGATCAGGGAATTAGTAACTACAAGGCATCCCAAACTTCCATGATATTCTGGAGACCCCTAGGCCTGCTATTTGATCTGCTAGTGCAATCTAATGACCTCTGAGTCCTTGCTGTCTTACCTACACCTGAGCCCTTAGAACCTCTGAGTCCTTCCATCTGATTGATGGCTGAATTATCCTTCTTATGTTGTTTTCTCCTGTTAGAATCTGAACTCCTTGGGGGTTGAAACTGTATTGCTTTTCTATTTATATTCTTACCTCCAGTATTTAACACAGTACATGGCACATAATGATAAACAATGATTTTTTTTTTTCTTTCAATCATGAAGGCTTCTCTAATCTGCCACTCTTTCTCTCCACTAGAAGTGATCCATTATACATTTCTTGGGTCTTTTCTTTGTAATAAAAATTAGAATATGATAAATAATCATATTTATGCACATTTCTCTTGGGAACTCTCCTCCCCCTTACTCCCTTTACTTAATCCTTCCTTCTTTACTTAAAGGCAGGGATTATATAAGTTTTCATCATTGTATTTCCAGTGTTTTGCTCATAGAAGAGACGCAATAAATGTTTGTTGAGTTGAACTAAATATATTAAAACCTTAAGAGTATGACGGGGAGATCTACAATGACTCATTTGCTTAGAAGAAGATTAGAAAGAGAGAGAGGATTGTGGCTGGAAGCTTGCCACAATCAGGGAATGGCGGCCTCAGAACCAGACTGGAGAGCTGAAATAGGTGATGAGGAGCCAATAGTAATTAGTGGATATTCTTAGAATGCTTTCAGGTTTGCAAAGTTCCTTCTCTCCTCACCTGTGAAGATGTCACAGGTGTTAATTGTGCCCATTTAGCAAGTAGAGAAGCTGAGACTCAGATGAAGTAGCTTCTCCATGGTCATATCTTTTAATGTGGGAGCAAGAGTTCTAGCCCAAGTCTCTGCTAACTCCAATTCCAGAGCTTTTCTCTTCTTACCAGGCTGCCTTTCATGATCATAGAGATAGACATTGACCAAATTTATGAATGAATGGACAAACATGCCAGAAACTCAAGGAAAGTTACTTTGAAACCGTGAAAAAGATAAGAATGAATTATAAAGCAAGGGCTGATTACTGGAGGTTGAAGGGATTGAATAGGCTGAAGTCAGTGTCCCAATTTAAACAGGAAGAGAGGTCATTAATAATTGGGTTTAATTTGTTCAGCCTGTATTGGATCCTGTTGCACTTGAATGTTTTATCCAATGACTTAGGTGTTAAGAAATCATCAAACACAGGGCAAAGTTGGTACCATGTTTGACTTGGATTGCTTCTGTCTCATTTGCTTGTTTGGCTGTGCTCACCTTTCTCCCAGGTGAAATTATTAAAGAGGAGAAAATAGATTAGAGAATCTTGATTACCAAACTCCCTATTCCAAGATCATAGTTTGAACTAGCTATGTTTCTGGTGTCCAAATGCAGTGGGGATGAATTTGAGGCTGAGAAGAGACTGTTGGATGTGTTTAGGAGAAGACCATCAGTAGCCTCAGGTAAAGCAATGAGTGAAAAAATGATCAGGACAAAAGTCAGATTGCAGGAGGGTAAGGAGAGAAAGGATGCTGGACACGACCCATTCCATTGGAATTTAGCATTGAAGAGAAGAATAACTCATTTTTATTTTCCTTCCTCCTAATGTCCAGGACTCACCCATCAACAAGCTGCTCTATGCCCGAGACATTCCACGTTACAAGCAGATGGTGGAGAGGTATCACTAAGGGGACTGGGGGTAGAGGAACTGGGAGTGAACCTACCAGTTGGGGGAATGGAGATGGGAAAGAAAGCTAGGGATGAAATGGAAAAACATTCTGGAGGAATCTCCAGAGGAGCAATCTCTGGAGGAATTTGAGCAGAAGCTGGAAGTGTAGAGTTGGAGATTGGAACAGAGGGGAAGCATAGGGGTGACCAGCTCACTAAATCACCTCTGTGTCTGTGGTCTTTGGACAGGTATTATGCAGACATTAGGCAAACTATCTCGGCCAGTGACCAGGAGATGAATTCAGCCCTAGCTGAACTGTCCAGGGTAAGGAAAATGTTGTTTGATTCTTGTGGGTGGGGTGGGGTGGGCTTTGTTCAAACCTGTCCGGGTGGTCAGACTTGTAGCACCTGGCCAGCGTAGACCTCCAGGCACATCTCCAAGGGACATTTCCTTCTTTTTTATGGACTCTGGGAATTGGTCCACCTGCTCCATTCTATTACGAGTTGTTTCTTTTTAGGGTTTCCTTCCTTCACAGTCTACGTGAAATGGAATATAGTCTCCCGGTGTCTCCATTTCCTCTTGTTTCTGAACAAGCACAGCTCTTTACTGAGTTTGCAGAAATTTTTGTTGTTTGTTAGTATGGGTCTAAAAAACTTACATATGAAGAAAACTATAAAAAAAAATCTCTGAAGTTTTCCTTTCCACTCATGACATATAAGGGAAGCTTCTCTTGAGTGTTGCTGGGGTATCCACTGAATATTAGAGGCAAAAAGCACCATAGAACTGAACTTTTTCCCTTTTCTGCCTTTTAACAGTTGATAAACAATGATCACATCCATCATCTTTAAAACAGATTGACTATATCCCCCTTTCACAAATAAGGAAACTGAGCCTCGGTGAGATTGTGGCTTGCCCAAATTCATCAGTTACTATGTGGCAGGTTTTGGACTCCTGAATTCATTGCTTTTTTCAGTTGTTTTTTTTTCTGCATTCCCATTGGGTATTGCAAGCCATCTCATGTCAGAAGCCTCTGTGGCAGTTGTCTTTCTCCCTAGAATTGCTTTCTATTCTAGTGTTGTTCTTATGTAACCTGGGGTTCTGATCTTCCCTCTTAGAATTATTCTGGGGACCTCAGTGCCCTGGTAGCACTACATGAACTCTACAAGTATATCAACAAGTACTATGATCAGGTGAGTATGTCATCCTCAAAATGCAGGGGTTCGGTCTTGGGGAGTCCTGGCAAAGTGCTGAGGGCAGGCTAGGAGGGGACAGAGAGCTGAGGTTTTTGGTGCCCTGGCTCATGTGACTTAGGCAGGATCTCTTGCACAGTATGTGCTAGGGAAGGGTCATTCCTGAACCTCATGTGACTTAGGATCTCTTCTACAGTATCTGGTGGGGAAGGGTCATTCCTGAACCTCATGTGACTTAGGCAGAATCTCTTCCACAGTATATGCTGGGGAAGGGTCATCCCTGAACCTCATGTGACTTAGGCAGGATCTCTTCTACAGTATGTGCTGGGGAAAGGTCAGCCCTGAACCTCATGTGACTTAGGCAGGATCTCTTCTACAGTATCTGGTGGGGAATGGTCAACCTTTCCTATTTCTTTTGCATGGAAGCCCCCATTGATTAACATTCTCTTCTTCCACTACCCTAGTGCCTCTCCAAGTAGAGGGGTGAATGAGACCATTGCTTTCCAGAAACCTGGCAAGAGTGGTGAGGGCTTGGGTTGGTGTGCTGATCCCACCCTCTACCTCTTCTCACCACCTGGAAACTTCCTCTTGGAAGGCTTGCTCCCTTATTTTCAGCTCCTGCTCTGTAATCCTCCCTCAACTCCCACTGGACTGGAACATAATTTTCCTCTGGGAGTCGGACCCTTAGTTAGTTCCCCTTGTGGTCTGGAAAGGCCTTTGCTGGGAATTTTTCTCCTACAGGCCCTTACTCCTGTCTCCCCCCCCCCCCCCCCCCGACCTTAACTTCAAGAAAGCCCAGTTCTTTTGTGAATCTTTACTTTGTGTGTACTAAACCACTAAACCTTAGGCCAGATATAGGACAGATGCCTTCTCTCACTATAGAGTTTTAGGAGTGTCTTCTTGCCTGCTTAGATGTCACTGCAAATACATTGTTTTCTCTGATTAAGTCCCCTTTTGGGGGGTAACTGTTTTTGACACTCCCTCCTATGGGCAAGGTTGGGGAAAGTATCCCCGAGTAGGAGGTGGGGGGGATGCTAGAGAACATTAGAGTGGCATTAGAGAGGGTTTCTTGCAAAGTCCTGATAAGGAGAAAATGGTGATAATGATGGATCTTGCTTGAAGCAGTTTTATTCCCAGAGCCTGGGATCTGTATTCTTGCTTGAGGGCTCTGGGTCATCTCCTTTGAGGCTCTAGAGGTCGTGTTGAATGGGATCTTTGGGGCAGTCCTCCTCTCTACTGCCTCTCTCCCAAATACCTCGAGGGAAGCCTTCTTTAAGGGCTAAAGGCTTTTTTAGTGATAGGTCTCCCTTGTTCTCCCCTGCAGCTGCCTGTCAAAGACTTAATCTTTGCCTTTCAGATCATCACTGCCCTAGAGGAAGATGGCACTGCCCAGAAGATGCAGCTGGGTTACCGGCTCCAACAGATTGCTGCTGCTGTAGAGAACAAAGTCACTGACTTGTGACCTCCCTCACCAAGCTGGTCTGGATAGGCCCTCTCCCTTGACCCCATGGCCTGGATACACACCCTGCTATGGCCTCAAAAGCCTGGGAAGTGGGCCCTCCCACCTCCCTTCACCAGGGTGGTCTCATACAGGATGAGGGCCCCGGTGCTGGAAGAAATGCTCTTTTGTGACTGATTTTCCAAGCAGTTTAGTGGGAGTAGCAGGCTCTGGGCTTCCAGGAGCTCTGGCCACAGGCCCCTCAAGCACAATGGAAATGGCCTCAAGCCACAGTGGAGACCCCTCTCCATGAGCTCCCCAGCCCTCTAGGATTTGCCTTCTCTATGCAGGACTGAGCTGGCCCTCTTAGCTGTTCCTGCTTGGACTGTGGACACAGAGTAAGGGTTCCGTTTTCCCTTTGGGAATAGGCGGCGAGAACAAAGGATGCAGCTCACGTAGGATGCTTTGTTGCATCCTGTCATTCTGCTGTTCAAGGCTAAAGCCAAGGAGGAGGGACATGGTCCTGTTCTCCTTCTCCAGCTTCCCCCCTCAGCCCTGCTGCGTCGTGGGTACCCATCCTTTGTGACTCTTAATCCCCTCCCAGGATCACCATAGACCCACCCCCAGTCAGGTCTGGTTGCTTCAGACAGCAATCCTGGGGGTGGAGAATGGGGGGGGGAGGTGCCCATCCTGCCTACTTTCATAACCCCTTCTCCAGTGCTAAAAACCTGCCTCGGTGGGGAAGAAAAATTGGTATCAAGTCTTGATGAGGCTCTGACTTTGTGACCTAGTGATGTAACTGTAGTGGTGGCCCTGACTGACACCTGGTGATCATTAAAGGATAACACTCACCTCACCGAGTTGGCCTCTGCTTTTTGGACGTTGTCTCTGCTGGGAGCAGCAGGCCTCTGGACGCTTTCTTTTGTGGGTGGTACAGAGAAATAGAAGTTCACATCCATCCCTAGGAGGACCTGCCTTCCTGTCCTGCGTAGGGATCTACAGTGACCCGTGGGACCCTTCAGGATGACTTGTCCCAGGGTCCCATCACTGCTCCTGCTCCTCCAGTAGAAAGGAAACCAGGAGGGGTTAGGATAGTGGTGTGAAGAAGGAGCAAGTCTGGAATCTCAGGGTTAGTGGATTACTGCAGACAAAGGAAAGGAACATGTAATGTAGGGATTAGCAAAGGGCTAAGTCCAGCAGGTTCGAAGATTTTTTTCTCCCTTTGAAAAAGTATTCATATCCAGGAGGCACTTATGAACCATAAAATCCAATTAAAACTTACTCTAGTGACTGAAATTTCAAAATGTGTCAAACAGGAATAGAAAGGATATAAAATGTAGTCATTGACTCAGGAAGCAAAGGAAGAAACCATTGAGGCAGCTGAGATCAAACTGCCTCCAGCCTAATCCTTTTATAGTTCAAAGCTGGCTGGGCCTACAAACAAGGTTTCAGCTCCTGAAATGTACCCCTGGCACCCCCAAAAACCAAAAAAATTCTACTGGAAGAATTAATGGATTAATGGAGAGAGGTTAGTAGTCCAAAGATGAGTGAATTTGTAGAGGAGGCAGGCAGGGAAAGGTCTAATCTGGAAGTTAACAGATTGGTGGAGATGGACCAGAGTTAGAGGAACAGCTATTATGACTCTCTGAGGCAATCCATTCCATTGTGGGATAGATGTGTTAGCTTTTCTTTACATCAGGCCTAAATCCACCTCTCTGTAACTTTCACTCATTGGACCTAGTTTTGCCTAGGGGGGCTGAGGAGGACCTTGGGGTACAGTGGAAAGAATGTTGGATCTAGTGTCAGTACTTAGGTTTGATTCCCAACTCTACTGCTTACTCCTGGTGAGTCATTTTTTAAAAAATAACTTGATGCAAGTCAATCTCACCAGCCTCAGTTTCCACGTTTATATAATATATAGGTCAGATAAAATGCCCTTTATAGTCCCTTCTCCATCTAAATTTTGAATCTTCAAGGTAATCTTTCCTATATAGTAGCTATTGTGTCATGGAATTATAGATCCAGAGCTAGAGGGACCTTAAAAGTTACTGTGCATCCTCCTTCCACCCCCTCATTTTTCAGATGTTCTTTCTCATCCTCCTTCTTTCCCTTTCCCTTCCCAAATCTGGTGAAATATACCTAGTTTTTTTTTTTTTTTTGTTTTGTTTTTTTAATTAAATCCTGTCATTATGGAGTGACCTCAAGAGCCTTCACTCATGCTGGTGGCCCTTCTTGCTTCCTTGCTTATCAGTGTCTTCCCTAAAATATGGCATTTGGAGTGGAACACAGAATTTTAGCTGTGGTCTGATTAGAGCAGGATGTAGTGGGACTATGCCTTTGGAGGTGGTGTGGTAGGTACCTTGGAAAGAGCACTGCCTTGGGAAGCAGAATGCCTGGGCTCAATTTCTGCTTCTGTAGTTTGCTATTCCTGTGACTTTTCATTCCACATTTTATCTCCCTGGGCCTGTTTGTTTATTTGTAAAAAACGAAGGGGTTAGACTACATGGCCTTAAAATACCTTGCCATCATTATGTCTTTGATCCCATGATCTTTCCAGTACTGGATATTAGGCATTCATTATTGCAACATTATCTTTAAGGATTCCTCCAATTCAAAATCTATGACCCTCAAATATATAAGGATTCATGGTTCTTTGACTAGGTGAGTTGAGAATTCCTTCTAACAATTCAGATCACAAACTATCCATTGTATGTGACTTGTGTTGATGTCCAATGAACTCTATCTGTACCAACATCTTCGTGAAAGATCTGAAAGTGTGGGTGGTCTGCAAGCTCAATATGAACCAGTTGTGATACGGTGACCAAAAAAGACTAATATTATCTCTAACTGAATAAGAGAGGCATTAGTATTCAGAAATAAGAAGAATGTTATAGTTTTACTGTATTCTGCCCTGGACAGACCACACCACCAGAGGTTTGGAAGTCACATTTACAATCTGGAGAATGTCCAAAGGAGAGCAACTAGAATAGTGAAGAGCATTGAGTCTGTGCCATCTAAGGGAGTGGGGATGTGCCATCTAAGGGAGTGGGGATTTACTTCTGTTTGGCTCTAGAAGATATACTCTAGGGCAGGGCTTCTTTCTTTTCTTTTCTTTTCCTTCCTTCCTTCCTTCCTTCCTTCCTTCCTTCCTTCCTTCCTTCCTTCCTTCCTTCCTTCCTTCCTTCCTTCCTTTCTTTCTTTCTTTCTTTCTTTCTTTCTTTCTTTCTTTCTTTCTTTCTTTCTTTCTTTCTTTCTTTCTTTCTTTCTTTCTTTCTTTCTTCCTTTCTTTCTTCCTTTCTCTCTCTCTTTCTTTCTCTCTCTCTCTCTCTTTCTATTTCTCTTTCTCTCTCTGTTTCTCTTTCTCTCTTCTCCCTTCCTCCTTCCTTTCTCCTTTCCTCTTTCCCTTCCTTCCTTCCTTCCTTCCTTCCTTCCTTCCTTCCTTCCTTCCTTCCTTCCTTCCTAAAAACAACACTGTTTACACCTATGAGAAGCTGTAGCCTCCTCGGTAGCTTCCCTGAATGATGGGTTTGTTTTTGCTTAATTTGGAAGCTCTGTTATCAAGAAAGTGATCAGAAACAGGGTGGCTGAACTACCAGGAGCCATCAAACACATGCACTAGATCTCATCTTTTCAGCAGTCATCCCATTTGATCTGCAGATGCACCTCACACTTAGGGAGAGATTAAGATGAATTTCAAGAAACATCACTTATTACTCTCTTAGGAATCCAAATTAATTGCCTCTGGGAAAATTTTTTGATATTTCTTCAGGTGTTATCTTCTTAATTTCAATTTTTTGGACATTTTTTCAGGTGTCATTTTCTTATTCAATTTTTTGATATCTTTTTCAAGGTGTTATCTTCCCTGAGCAGGATTAAGTAGGGCAAGTCCAAAATCTGGACTTTGACCTAAAATTGTGGTAAAACAATCCTTTAAATCATATTTTATGGAGCTTATGCAGAAGGAAAGAGAATCAGCATGGTATTATGGATAGAGGGCCAGTCTTAGAGTTAAGAAGACTTACATTCAAGTCTTATCTGCTTCTGATACATTGGTTCTGTGATTGTGGATAAATTTCTTAATCTCTCATTGCCCCAGGCAACTATAATGCTAATAAGTTATAGATGTAGGGCAAGTCTTGGGGTGGAGGGATTTTTCACATTGGGAATTCCTTCTACTGATGAATTCACAGGTATAAACCAATGATATATGAGGGAATTGGACATATTCATATTCAGAAATGTTACCCCAGGAAAAATTAATGTCTAATATATCCAAGGTACTGTGCTAAGTGCTGAAGTTACAGATATGAAAAATGATATTTTCTCTGCCCTGAAGGAGTTTATAATCTAATAAAGCAGGATAAACATTTACACAAATATGTGTGATGCCAGGTAAGCTGTAGGCGAAAGGTAAGACAATCAGAAGTTTGTATTTTCCACCTACACTAAGTGACACAACCTTTCCGACTTAGTTCTCAATAATGATCTTTTCTAAATCAGACCTTTTATCCCCTCTGTCTGTATCCCCTCTTCTAATAGGAAGTGAAAATGGAATCTCCTCTTTAGACTATTAGGCCCAAGCTGAATTTGGAACTCCTTCCCCTGAGATTTTTGGTCATTTCTTCCAGCTCAGGCTCATTTTCAACCCATGGAAAGATCCCTTGAAGATGGTGGTGTTGGTGGAATGGAGGTTGTGTGTTTCATCTTTATTACTTCTTAATAAATAGTTGATTCTTTTTTCCTTCCTTCTGTTCCATTCTCTTAAAGGTAAACCTTTCCCTAACCACAAAAGGTAAGATTTCAAAAAGACACAAAAAGCAAATCCTTCCCTTTATATCAAGGTCCTCAATGATAGCTACTATTGAAGGATTGATTTGCATGAGTTGAGTATTTTAACATGAAGACTGGGTTACATATGACAGGGTATCATGCTCACAATTTTCTTTTATCTGTCTATCATCTATCTATCTATCCATCCATCCACATCTCTGTCTCTGTCTTTCTGTCTCTCTCTCCCTATCCTTCCATCTGCCTGCTTTTTTCTCTCTCTCTCTATCAATTCACACACACACATACACACACATGTATATACATTTAAACATAATCATGGGTTTGGAAGGGAGTTTAGAGCTCACTCATTGTCTGTTGTTTGTCCTTCATTCTTGAAGAAGACCATGACATCAGGGAGGGGATATCATGATATGTAAGTGAATTGGATTTAAGTAGGGCCATGCCCTCCAGAGCAATCTGGGTCCAGTGGCAAGATATAGATCAAGATGACAAGAAATGGCCCTGGATGAAGTGGGAGATCTTGGGTCTTTTAACCTAAGTTTTCATCAGGTCTCAGTTTGACTGAGGCTGCACTCATTCAGTGATTAAGGCTAGATAGCAATTAAGGCAAAGAATCTCTTCTTTTACCTAGCCCTGCAAAATCTAAATAAATAATAAATAAATGAATCCGGGAAGGGAAGACAATCAGGGTTTTTGGCCAAAGCAGAAATAATTGCTATTTACATTCAATCTGAGTCAATCGGGACCCAAAAAATGACCAGATGGGGTTTGGCCTAGGACTTATTGGGGGCTGATTAGGATCAAATTGGTTTTGGTTTAAGGCATGGTTTCTTAAGAAAGAAATCTAGCCTCTAAACCCCAAGATATCTTGGGAGGGTTCAGAGGTACAAAAGAGAAAAAAATGCTTTTAAGATCATCTGTAGGTAAGAGTATGATATTCTGTGTGGACAGAGGGAAGGAGGGAGGGAGGAAATTCAGGGTGAATTTTCTTGTTTCCCAAGGGTTTCTCTCCCAGGGTATTTCAGTGTAGAGCTTGAGTGTTGTCCAAACTTAGTTGTCTAGGGGACTTGGCAACAACCTCAAATTCCTCTTCATAGAGGCATGGGCACATAAGCAAATTGTGATCCTTGAACAGCCCTGGGTATCTCATAGTTCCTTAGGTAAATATGCAAATTAAGTTCTAGTAATAACCCTGGGTTACTTTTTGGTCAGTATTGAAAAGCTCCAAACATTTTGCTGAGCAAATTGTGTAGCAAAAACTTTGTCCATTGGTGCTGGCAAAGCCTCAAATAAACCAGTGCAAAAAGAAAAATTGAAAATAGACCTAAGCATTACCCTTGTATCTGGGTTTGTCTCATGATCTGTGCTTTAGCAGTACTGGCCAAAAGAATCTCTCCTCTGAGCCAGATCAATTGAAGCTGAGCCTTAAAAACCCTCGTCTCTGATCAAAGGGACTCTGCTTGAAATCTAAGACTGAAATACATTCCAAATGCTTTCTATGAGGACTTTGGAGTTCACTTCCCTACTCCTCTCCCTTCCTCATCTTCTCCCTCCTTCCCCCCCAATCAATCTCTTCTTGCAGAGGACAAAGAAGGGAGGCAGGAGAGGGAGCTAAACAAGGAAGAAGAAATTTGTGATACTGGACATTCAGATATATGATGACCTATTGTTATAATACATTAGTGAGAGTGGACAATACATTTTTGGATCAGTTATTAGGCAAATTAATTTCACATAAAATCATAACATTTTAAATCTTAGCATTAAAGACCATCTACTAGTTCATTTACTAGCCCCATCCTTTGCAGTGTGCTACAATTTCCCTAGTGGATGGTCAGTTAGCCTTTTGCTTGAATACCTTTAGTAACATGAAGCTCACCTCTTTACAGAATAGTTTTGTACTCATAGTTGGCTAGGTCTAATTGTCAGAATATTATTTTTATTATTGAAGCAAAAAATGCAACTTGTTATTTCCATCAATTGGTCCTAAGATCTCTCTTCTGGAGTAGCATAAAACATATTTACTTTCATTACAAAAGCCTTTAAATATATTTGAAAACAGTTACCATCTTTATATTTCCTTACCCTGTTTTTGCTTTTTAAAAATAATTTTATTTTTGGTTTTATTTTGGTTGATGCTTTCCTGGATCCTGGCCCTCTTCTGAGGAAGGCAATTGTTCCTTTCCCGGGACTGGCACTTGCCCCAATTATTGGAACACAACAACACTGTCCTTTCCCAACCCCCCAAACTCCCATCATCCCCTTTATAACAATTAGAGATGTGACAGTTATTGTTTGACTCTATAACGGTATGTCCTGCAGCTGACAATGGCAGAGGCTGACTGCTGGACTGGACCCCAGCAGGGGCCTCCATAATACCCCAGAGCTGCCCAGACGGTTGGCCCAGACCTCTGAGGAATTTTTTTCTGCCTGGTAAAACACATTTGCTATTCTGGGGGATGCAAACTTCTGGCTGAGGAAGCAGTTGAAATTAGTGACTCTGGTTCTTGACAGCATCTGGAGTATCTCAGGGACTTCCCACAAGGCCACCAGGGGACCATCCAGGATTCCAGGTCCACTGCAAACTGCAAATATTTCATGGACCTCCATAACCTAGGGTTTTTTTTTTGTCTTTTTGTTTGCTTTTTAAAAATTAAACTAAATACAAAATAAGAAAAAACAGACTAGAAAAAGAAAGACAGCAAAGAAAAAAATAAAACAAAACAAAAATTGTCATGTGCCTAGCAGGACATTAGGGGGGATTCAAAATATACAACAATAAATTTTCATTTCAAGAATAATAGAGGAGATTATATTCATTAATATTCATCTTTCCTCTGCTTCCTTGTTATTCTTTTGTTCTCTGCTGTGCACTTTTTGCTTCATTCTTTTTTCTCCTTTCATCACCCCTCCACTTCCCCTAAGCAGGCTATCTGTCTATATATTTATATAGACCTATATATATATATATATATATACACAGGCAGAAATACTTATACATATGTATATATATTTAAACCCTCCCATGCACCCATATATATACATATATTTACATATACATATATATATACCCACATACATACATATCCATATCCACACACACACATACACATATATACATATGCTTTTACCCAAATGTAAATCTGCATCTATAACAATATTAATATGGCTGATACATAATACAGATTTTTCTCTTGACTGACTCTTTAAATTTGACTTTGTCTAAGATCAATGATTACCAGCCTGACTTTTCCCCCCCTAATCAATTCTCTTTGTGATCCTTGTGGTTAGTGTATATCTCTTATTTTTTATCCCTGCTAGCTCTTCTACTTTAATTCTGCTCCTTAGCTTGCCTTGATATTACTTAACCTCCCTCCACTAGGATTCTCTTTGGCCTGAGCCAAGGTGAACTTTGCAATATCTCATTTTGTGAGTTAAGCTGGCTGTGGGGCATCTACAATGTGCAGAATAGAGCCCTCCATTGAGTGATGTCAAGGGATTCCTTTGGGATCTCCTAGATGCATTTGATATTTCCCCTCACCCCCACTGCCCCCAGCTTCTGTATCTGCCCTTGTATTTATAAAACTGCTAAGTAGTGATATGGCTGGATCTGGAGTTAGGAATAATTGAATTCGAATCTGACATCTGAACTTACTATGTCATCCTGGGTAAGTGACTTCAGCTCTTTCTGCCTCAGTTTCCTCAACTGTAAAATGTAGATAATAATAGAACCTACCATGGATTGTTGTGAGGATCAAAGAGGTAATTTCTGTAAAAGTGCTTGGTACATAGTGCACTTTTAATAATTTTGTTTTCCTTTCCCTTCCTCTCCTTTGTCTTTCCCTTCTCCTTCTCCATCCCTGCAGTGAGAGTTGATGATCAATTCTCCATCCCTGCCAAGACAGCCCCTTTATTACCATGCTTGGAGGGACCCAGGTCACAACTCTGACAGTATTTATTTAACACTTTAGCATAATAGGAGATGAGTGTAAAAAAAAAAAGAAGGGAACTAAAAAAAATTAAAGATGAAAGAGGGAGAAAAAAGATAAAAATTGAGTAAGGAAGAGAGGGCACTTCAGAAGTCTCTAAGTACTCTTGAATTACTTTGTATCTACTTTGTGTATATCTTACATAGAGTATATTTATACATGTTGGTGCCTCCGTTACAGTGTAAGCTCTCTGAGGGCAAGAACTGCTTTTTATTTTTTCTTTGTATCTCCAGCAGTTAGTGTAATACCTGGCATATACTAAATATTATATTAATTCTTGTTGTTTGATTTTAATACTTTAGCTTCATCATATTCACACCTTGAATTTTATTTTATTTTATTTTATTTTTTATTTTTTTTTCTAGAAATAGTTGTTTTTTTTTTTTTTTTTTTTTAATTTAATAGCCTTTTATTTACAGGATATATGCATGGGTAACTTTACAGCATTAACAATTGCCAAACCTCTTGTTCCAATTTTTCACCTCTTACCCCCCCACCCCCTCCCCTAAATGGCAGGATGACCAGTAGATGTTAAATATATTAAAATATAACTTAGATACACAATAAGTATACATGACCAAAACATTATTTTGCTGTACAAAAAGAATCAGACTCTGAAATATTGTACAATTAGCTTGTGAAGGAAATCAAAAATGCAGGTGTGCATAAATATAGGGATTGGGAATTCAATGTAATGGTTTTTAGTCATCTCCCAGAGTTCTTTCTCTGGGCGTAGGTGGTTCAGTTCATTACTGCTCCGTTGGAAATGATTTGGTTGATCTCGTTGCTGAGGATGGCCAGGTCCATCAGAACTGGTCATCATATAGTATTGTTGTTGAAGTATATAATGATCTCCTGGTTCTGCTCATTTCACTCAGCATCAGTTCGTGTAAGTCTCTCCAGGCCTTTCTGAAATCATCCTGTTGGTCATTTCTTACAGAACAGTAATATTCCATAGTATTCATATACCACAATTTATTCAGCCATTCTCCAACTGATGGACATCCATTCAGTTTCCAGTTTCTAGCCACTACAAAAAGGGCTGCCACAAACATTCGTGCACATACAGGTCCCTTTCCCTTCTTTATAATCTCTTTGGGATATAAGCCCAATAGTAACACTGCTGAATCAAAGGATATGCACAGTTTGATAACTTTTTGAGCATAGTTCCAAACTACTCTCCAAAATGGTTGGATTTGTTCACAACTCCACCAACAATGCATCAATGTCCCAGTTTTACACCTTGAATTTTTTAAGGGGATTGTATAATGCTCAAAGTCTGTGATGATAGGTACCTTTTAAAAACAACCATTAAAAAATTAAATGCTAGATTTTAAGAAGTAGCACCATGCTAGATTCTGTCATGGTTCTGTGGTCTCATTGGTGTGAACACTTCTTCCAATGATCCACATTACAGCCCATTTATGTCTTCTCATTCTGCATTCTTGTCTATATCCTATAAATCCTTCAAAGAAAGTGTATCCAACATTTTTGAGGCCTGAGATTTTTTTTTTTTAATATTTCAGGGTTACCAGTATAACATTTGACCCATCCATCTTTCATCCCTTACTCAACAATATAATGGATGTTTTTAATTATGGCAACCTATAGAACCATGCCAGAAATACTATAGAAATCTAAAGTATACATATATATAAAATAATTTTGATTATTATTTATATAGTTTTAATGTCTGCAAAGAGCTTCGCATATATAGTTTTACTTTATCTCCATTTACACAGGAGGAAATTGAGGCTGAGAAAAATTAAGTAATTTGCCCATGGTCACATAGTTCATAAATATCAGGATTTGAAGCCAGGTCTTCTTGATTCCTAGTCTAGTATTCTGCTTCCATGCTGTTTTTCAAAGATTGTTGACTATGAGATCATCCATTCTCCTGTCTTTTTAACTTTATTATTTGTTTCAGTTGGGTCTGACTCTTTATGACCCTATTTGGGGCTTTCTTGGCAAAGACATTGAAGTAGTTTGCCATTTCCTATTCTAGCTCACTTTAAGATGAAGAAACTGAGGCAAAAAGGGTTAAATATCTTGCCTAAGGTCACACAGCTCATAAGTATCTGAGGTCAGATTTGGGAGCTATTTTCTTTTCCATTTCACAAATTCTGTTTTTCAGGGAGTTGTTTTCTTTTTCCATTTTGTCAAATCTCTTTTTTAAGGAGTTATATGCCTTTTCCATTTCACTATTTTGTAATGAATTTTTTTCAGATAATTTCTGTTTTCTTTTCCAAACCCTCTTGTAAAGAAAGTTTTCATTTCCTTTCCCCATTTTTCTTCTAGCTCTATTTTAAAATCTTTTAAAATTTATTCTAGGAGAGCTTTGGGTGGGGACTAATTTAAATCACCCTTTGGGGCTTCATCTGGAGATGATCTGCTTTTAGTCTCCTCAGAGTTTGAAATCTGTTCTTCTCTTTCACCATAAAAACTATCTATGGTCATAGTTCTTTTTGATTTTTTTACTCTTTTTTTGTAAGTTGAAATCTGCTTTTAGGGCAGGGGACATTTTCCAAGCTTCCTCTATAAGCACCTGTGGCTGCACTGGGTCAGTGCTGACACACTCCTGGTGCTGGGTGGGTGTGGCCAGGTCTTGTGAGCTAATTCAGAGACTGGATTTGGTAATTAGTCTGAGGGTTGTAGGAGAAGGTCAGAAAGGAACGTGTGTCCTCTCTGCCATCTTGGCTCCTCTCCCCGAGATCAGATTTGAACTCAGGAAGATGGCTTCCTGACAGGTCTGACTCTCTTAAGTACTGAGCCACCCAGTTGCTCCCATGTTACTTTAACCAGTGCTATCTTATTTCTCTCTCTTGTAATATTTTGACTGGACGTGTTTGTAGCTTTTCAGTAAACATCCCCAAAAGTATCTTCCTTTAAAAAATCAAAAAGCATCTAATTTGACAGCTATGATAAAGTCTATATAATGTTCTATTCTTATGAGTTATCATTTCTGAATAGATAGCAAATGAGTTTTAACCTCAGTCTTTGGAAACCACCATTGTTTGTCGTATTTGACCTCATTCTCTTGTCTTTTAGTGGTGTTTCCATTTATTTCATTGTTGTCATTTTGAATATGATTTTTTGGGCCTGTCTTTTCTGCTCTGTCAGTCTATATATTCCCGTATTTCTCTGAATTCTTCATATTTGTAATTGTTCAGTCATTTCCCAATCATTAGACACAGAATTTATTCCTAATTTCATATTGTTATGAATCATATTATTGGGAATATTTGAGTACATAGGAGGTATTTCTTTTTGGCTTAAAGGACACAGATTATTCTGTTCTGGCAAGATTCTACACGGGTACTAGAGTCAGTGTTAGAATAATCAAACCTTATGCAATCTCTGAATAAGCCAGCAGGTGGCATATAAGCCCTGAACTACCAGTCTGAATCCTTTTTATCTCTTTGCTTCATGAGTTTAGATATTCATGTAGTCTTAGTGGAAAATCCATATTTTTCTTTGAATCTTTTTGGAAAACTTTAGATTTAACTGGTTGCTTTATTCTTTGGTTTCCTGAAATGGGGCTTGGGATCAGGGCATTACACATAGTTACATAAGCACGTAGCAATATAACACAGGCTAGTAGTAATGTAACAAACAACATGAATTAACATGAGAATTTACACATTTACACATTGTCCATTAGTTCATGTGCCAGGAATCCAATGATTCCTGTAAGCTTTGAAATAAACAATTTTTCATAACATGAATCAACATACAGAATTATACATCTCCATAAGTCCTAAAAATAGTCCCAAAGAAATCCATTGTCCATTAGTTAACGTGCCAAGAATCCAATACCAGCCATGCTCTTTCAGTATCAGATGTTTCTTGAATCTTCTTTGTTTTGAAGAACTTGAAACAGTCTCTTCTTGTGTTAGAAATCCAATGATTCCTGAAGATTTTAAAGTTCTTTTAACAGTCTCATTGTCGGCCATGCTCCTTCAGTGTCAAATGTTTCTTGAATCTTCTCCTTTGTTTTGAGGTCTTTCTCTTTATCATCTGGTAATTATATTGGAGCTGTTTGCACTGGACACTGCCCTGTTTGCTAAAAAGGCCTGTATTCTCCCCAACTGTAATCCTGATTGCTTTTCTTGATGACATCAGAGTCCTGAATTTCTAAAGACTTTCTGGGTGTAACCTCAGCTGCTATCATGCCCCACTTGTCCTTTGATTGATACTTAGGAGCTGAGCCCTGCCTCTTACTTCTCTGGGTCAGTCTACATTCAGAGGCCCAGTGAAAGCCTCGGTTACATTTTGGACATGGAGTTTTGGGTTTTCTCTCACCTTGTCTTCTCATTCTATCTCCATATCTACATTGAGCTCTCAAATGTCCAACTTTTCCACATTGAAAACATCGACGAATTTCTTTAGAAGTCCCTTGCCAAGAGGGACCTTGTCTTTCCATGTTCATCATAGTTTGGGTATAATAAGCATTTTTGCCCACTGTGACACAGCGTCTTATGATCTCCTCTAAAGGAGCATCTTTGTCTAGTCCCCATATAATTCTTTTGCAAATCTCATTGGCATTTTCCTTAGCCAGATGTCTCGTCATTATTTCTGTAGCATGTGTAGTCTCGCTCTGGGTCACTCAGTCTGTGGCACTGATCTCTACCTCCTGGGATCAGGCCCCCCTGGAGTTTCAGAACACTTCAAGGGCTCTTCATGGTATCCCAAAACAGAGAATTAGGGTCACAGAAGCCTTTAGGCAACTTGGCTGTTCCTATCTTTGTTGTCTTGATGCCCTACTGCTCACCATTGCTCTCTAGATTTTCCAAGTTCTAGTTACCAACCTCCTGTAATTTTCTAGAGGAGGGAGCCTTTTGATCTGCTTTCTCTGGACTCAGAATCATGTATATGTTTGCATATTTTGGTGTTGGCTATTTTGGTAATTTCCTTTCCTTTGACCTGTGGGCTTTTGGACCACCTTTGTGCAGTTCTGGGGAGGAAGAAATCTCTTACTGTAGTTTCTAATTGGATTTCATGATCATTATTTGATTGAAGTGAATTTCAGGCTTTTGTTAGAATAGACCTGTGGGAGCTTGCTTTTGTTCAGATGGCTATCTTGACTTGGAGTTTATCATCTACTTTATGTTTTGTCCAAAGGTCCTTTGTAGAAGAGCCACCTCCCTGGCTTTCATTTCTTTCATATCAAAGTCACAAAGAGGGAAAGGAGAACCACTTTGATGCTATTGGTTCTGGTGTCCATGGAGACATAAAAAGACTTTTGGCAGTAAAGTGTCAATTTAAAGCTGGCCCTTTCTCCCAGGTAGATGGACCAAACTTTTATGTGACCGAAGAATAATGCACAAGATTTTCATGTTCCTTGTAAGCAGGACTGTGGCAACTTTCATATGTCAGTCTTAGGACAAGAAACATACTGATAGAAATTCAGTTACTTCTTGAGTGAATGAGACCCTAGCTCTGAAAACATAAACACACAATTACACATACATACATATATATATATATATACATATATGTATGTATATGAGATATTATATTTCATCAAGTATTTTCCAATTATACTTAAAACTTTATTTAACATTTGTTTTTAAAAATTTTGAGTTTCAAATTCTCTTCCTCTCTCCTGCTCCTTCCTTATCCCATGGGAAGGCAAGCAATTAATTATATATGTGAAGTCATAGAAAACAATTTCCTTATTTACTTCTGAGCAAAGACCTTTTTGTATTGCTTTTTATATTTTTAAGAGAAATTTCATACTTCTGAGTACTTTATGTTTTATGTTGTATTTTAAACTTTGAAAACTACTTTAAAAACATACTTCATAGCAATCACTTGGAACAAATACTGTTAAGTATTATTATAGTCATTTTATAGATGAAGAAACTGAGATTCAGAGAAATTAGATTTAGGTGGTTGTTCATAGTCACACATACATTTTGTAACAGGGATTGTATTTGAACTATGGTTCTTAAGCTCCAAATCTGATACTTTTTCCTACTATACTTAGACTCCTCTTTTTATCTGGAAAGATATGAGGAATATGATAAGGAAGGGGCCTCGGTCAGAAGTGTTCCTGGACATAGTCCATAGTTTTCTCGACATAGTGAATGAATGAAAAAACCCATTAAAAGAAGTACTTCTTTTAAAAGTGATGACGGCTTTGAATTCTCTTATCTGAGGATATTTGCTTGTGTAGCAGTTCTCCAGGGAAATTTAAATTAAGAGTTTATTATTATTGATTTGTATTCTTTTGTTTCTGGGTTAGACTTCTGAGATTAGAATGTAAACCTGCACCCTCACAAACAATGGCAGAAAAGGCCAGGGGGGTAGGGTCTTCTGCATTCAGGATATTTATTGTTTTGCAGTTTATTCTTTGCACCCTTTTTACTGACAAACACCTTGTCAGATGGGAAATGCCCTTTTTCACAGGGTTGTAATAAACCCTTTTTTGCTTTTTCTTACTCTGAGAGTCTGTTTTTGTGTCAATACTGTCCCATACATTTTGAACTTCAACAATTTTATTAGCCCTATTTTACAGAGCAGGAAACATGCTCAGACTTGCTACAACCAGGACTCAAACCCTAATCTCTTGTTTCTAGACAAGGCTAGTGCCCTTTCAGCTATATTTCCTTATTATTAGATTGCAGTCTGCTTCAGAAACAGACACTTAGAATTAAACTCAGGTGTCTGTGACTCAGATAAGCGACTTTTTATATCTGGACACTGGTATGTGCAGTATGTGATGATGTGGTGGTGGTGGGGTGTGTGTGGCCACCAATTACTCACCAAGCCACAGATCTGTACCCCAAAGCACGTTTCTTCACACACCTCAGGAACAATGCATAAACTCCCCAAATGCTATTGCTAAATTGGCCTTCAATTACTTTCTGTCCTCATGCGAGGAGATACAATTGTCATATATCATTATGACCTCCCTGCTCCACACTCAAAGACACTCTCTACTTGCTCTTACTCAGAAAATTCCCACCTCTGTCTCTGTCTGTCTCTCTCTGTGTGTCTCTGTCTCTCTGCCTTCTCTCTCTCTCTCTGTGTTCTGTCTCTCTCTCTGTCTTTCTGTCTCACTTTGTCTACCTCTCTGTCTCTATTTGTCTCTTCCTCTTCTTCTTCTTCCTCTTCCTTTTCTTCTTCCTCCTTCTTTCCTCCCTCCTTCTCTCTCTCTCTCTTTCTTTGTCACACATACACACACACACACACACACACACACACATCCACCAATTATTATTATTGTTTCTCCTTCCAATTTTTAGTGTTCATTACACACAGGCCAGCTTCCAAATGCCCTTTGTCACATACATCAGCACTTTGCCTACCTCCAGATGCTTCTAAAGACTCCTGGTAGAATTGTAATCAATCACATCCCTTTCCAGCTGCCCCTGGAACAGGCAGAGGTGGGAGGAAATCCTTCCCAGCAAGCTTCAGCACCTGCGTCTCTATTCCTTTCAGCCTTGCAGCATCTCTGTCTTCTGACAACTGATTAATTTCTATCTCTATTGTACAGTGTCGGGGATCTCCCAGTGAACTAGAGACTCAGACACCATGAACATCAGTGTTTCCAGTAAAAGATAAGGAGAATAGTGAGCATTTAAAAAAATACATGGATGTATGTTCATGTATGTGAGGACAGAGCCATTTGTAGTGTTATAGCTTTTGTTAAAATGATTGGAGTTATTGTTTGCAACCTCTCCCAAGCTGCCAAACTCAGTTATGAAAGCCTTACAGAATCTTATCTGCAGCAACCTGGGGAAAGGTATCCTGGCAACGTAAAAAGTAGTCATTTAGGTGGGAATTGCCTACCACGGACAGCCCCAGGCAGATTTTTCTTTGCCAATAGTATAAACATGTGTGTGATATAATATACTCTAGTTAAAACTCGCATCTTGAAAATGATCCCAGGGCAAGGAAATAAAGTAAACATTGTCCAAGTCTCCATGGGAAGAAGAGAAGGTACAAATTACAAAGGAGGCATAGAATGCTGTTGGAATAGAGGAACTGATGAAAAATCATAGAGCTTTGAGCTGGAGGAGATTGTTTCATCTCATTTTATAATATGATCATGAACAATTAATGATATATAATAATTCACAGAGAGACTTCCCCAAGTCTGACTTAGGGAATAGAAGGCCATGTTTGGAGTCAGCAAAGAAGGTTTTAGCCTGCCTCTGAAATGTTCTGGCTGTCCGAACATAGCTATATCATTTAACTAATCAGAAATCCAGACAATTTCAAAGATTATGATTTATAGACAAATCTGGAGCAGGGGGGACTATTTTTAAATCAGATGTGTCTAATACCAATGAAATCATAGGCCTAATACATACAAACATACATGTGTATACCAACATATATTTGTAAACATATTATCTATAAACATATATATATATACATATTCAGTTGTTGTTCCGTTGTTTCAGGCATGTCCAACTCTTCATCACCCCTCTCTGGGGTTTTTCTTGGCAAAGTTAATGGAGTGGTTTGACATTTTCTTCTCCAACTTACTTTACAGATGAGGAATTGAGGCAAATAGAACTTGCCACATCTAGTTAAGTACCTGAGGTCAGATTTGAATTCAGAAAGAAGAGTTTCTAAGACCAATTCTCTACTCTCTTTGTCACCTAGTGGCCACATGTATTTATGTATATTATCTACAAAGACACATATATAAATATTTGTAATTAATCAACAAAAATATTTATTAATTGCTTTATGGCTGACATTGTGCTAAGGTTTGTGTAGTGAAACAAAAATGAAATAATCTTTGTCCTCAAAAGAACTTAATCAGGGGGGACATAATATACATAGATTAATGCAATATCATGTTTGGGGAAGAAGACTAGCTTCTGGGGGTGGGATTTGTGATCAGGGAAGGATTTGTATAGAAGCAACCAATTGAGTTGAGCTTAGAAGGAACTAGGTGTTCCAAAAAGTAGGGGTGAAGAGGGAGCAACAAGGACAAAACTAAGACAAAGGCACAATAACTGGATATGGAATGTTGTATGTGAAGGACTGCAAAGAAGACCATGGATTGAATATATAGGGGAGCAATGTATCATGATTGGAAAGGTAGGTTAGAGTCAGGTGATGAGGGATTTTAAAGGTTAAAAAGGGGAGTTAGTATTTGATCAAGGCAACAGGGAACCAGTGGAGTTCATTGATTAGGAGAATGACGTGGTCAAACTTTAGAAAAATTGCTTTAGAGTCTGTATAAAGGACACTATAAGAGATAAATTGGACAAAAGAAAGAACAAGCTTATAGTGTGACTGAGTTCAAATCTGGCCTCAGACTCTTATTAGATGTGTGATTCCCAGACAAGCCACTTAACCAGGGTTGTCTCAGTTTTCTCCTCTGTCAAATGAGCTGGAGAAGGAAATGCCCAACCACTCCAGTATCTTTGCCAAGAAAATTCAAATGGGGTCACAAAGAGTCAGACATGAATGAAAAATGACTCAACAATAACAATAACAACATACACATACGTAATATAATGCCTAGTGTTTATATATCATTTGAAGGTTTGCAAAACGCAAATATCTCATTTAATTCTTTCAACAATTCTGGAAAGTAGATGCTATTACAATTATTATTCCTATTTTATGGATCTTTTTATACGTATATATTACAAATGAGTGATAAATAATAATTTAGTAGTATAGTCCATCCCTGCTTGTAAAACCAGGACAGTAGATCCTCCTTGTTATTGGGAGGGAATGTAGAAACTCAACCCTGAAATTTGAGGCTCTCAACTAGTTAAGATACCAGTTTTTGGCATTGTGTCAAATACTTTTGAAGATTTTGAATGGTTGGAATAGGATGAGAAAGAAGTGGAAACCTGCTCTGGAGGAGGCTTCAATACACCATTTCCACCAAAGGGTCACTGTCATTTCCTTGCTAGGGATGACATAGGTAGTAAGTAAAGGTCCTCCAGATTTGAATCAGTGTCTTCTGACTCCAAATGAAGCCCCTTTTCCCTTCCCTCCAAGAGAATAATAACAGGACACTTGGGTGTTTATAAAGCTCTTTTCTTTATAATACAAGTAGAAAGAAGTGACATAATAAATACAAAAACTGGAATAAAAGGCAGAATTGAGGCACTCAGTGCTCTGGGAAATTCTCAAAGACTATACAACTTGGTCTCCAATAACACAAATAAGGAAGACTCTAGGGTGGTTGCATTATTCACATTGACACTGCATGTTTCCATTGGGTTGGAACCAGTCATCACACTTTACATAATTATAACTTTAAATAGTGTAAATTCAAATACATGCAATCACTTCAGAGGATTTATTATTTGTATTAATTGGGACCTCACTATAAATTGCAGCAGAGGCATTGATCTACATTCAGAGGAGTTTCTTCCTCATTACTACTAAAATCACAGTTTTAGCCTCTATCCTTTTAAGGCAAAATGTCAAAGTACTGTCTCAGCTAAGCCTGCACAGTATTGTTAGCAGTGGGATGAAGACAAATCACTTCTCCTGAGAGGGCTTACTTTTATGAGATGGATTTTAGGGTTCAAATAGGTGGTGTAATTCAAAGGTGGTTTAATGAAATTATATAACATCTAAATTAAAAGAATTTTAGATATATGGTTTAATTTTTCTTTCTTTCTTTCTTTCTTTCTTTCTTTCTTTCTTTCTTTCTTTCTTTCTTTCTTTCTTTAACCAAATCTTTGTAGTAGTCATTGAAAAGAGAAAAAAAGGTCCATATAAACATAAAGAAGAAGGGAACTACAACCAACCTGTCCTACTCTTTAGTTATTAATTTGAGACAGTTATGAATCAGGAGTTTTTCAAATTTTAATTTTTTTAAACAAATGTAAGAATTATAAGTTCATTGATACTTCCTGAGAAACACCACGGTCATATCTTGACATATTCCCTACAACAGCCCTATTCTTTGTAATTGATAAACTACGTGATGATGTCTGATAGCATATGGATCATTTTTCACCCACCTGAAGTCCCCCCTTTAAAGTGTTTTTTAAACAGAGAAGTGTTTAAAGAGAGAAGTGTTCTCAGTATCTAAGATTGAGTGTTGAATTTAGTCAAAATTCAAATGCCTTTAATGTTGTTTACAATTCCATGATTGTAACTCTTGTTTGAAAGGTAGAAGATAGAAGGTGTGAACTGCATAGTCAATTCAAGTGATGAGTTCCAATCCTGCCTCAAAAATTTTACTAGCTTTGTGACTCTGGGAAGTCACTTCATTTCTCAGTGTCCCAGGCACCTGACTGTTAAGTGGCATGAGAACTGCACATTTTGCTTTGGCAAAAGGAAATCTCTCTATGGTAGATACCTAATCCAGTCAAGATCTGGATCCAAAAAAAGGTCATTGTATGTATACTGGTTGTCAAGCAATTTATATTATATTTATTTTTAAAAAAATATTAACTTAGGAGAGATAAAACGAAAATTAGAGATGATCTTGATTAGAGACTATCTAAAAACAAGTACAGTATAGTAGTCCATTTCTGGATCAAAATGAGATAATATATGTAAAGGACAACAAACACATGTCACACTTATGAGGGAACTTGCCTCGGTATAATTTATTGATATTAAAACAGATGGCCAGTGTGTGACATAGCCACCTGAGTCCCTTTTGCTCTGATCTGGGAGTGTGTGAGGTTCAAGAAGGAACTTGTCAGATAATGCCAGGACTCTGAACTGGGTGGCCCCAGAAATGTGCAGTTTGAACTGTTTTATACCCAGAAGGATAAGGGGAGCTGGAGCTCTGCCAATGTAACAATTTAAAATAAATAGGCATCTTTGAATGAGCCAATCAAGAGTTGGCCAGATAAGGATATGCTCTGGGTTATTTCATTTTATTTTATTTTTTTGGTGGTTAGTAAAAACCTCTATGGATCCTTCTCTGTTTCTGTTGAAAAAGCCCTTTATGTAGGAAGGGGCTAAATTTGATCATTTCATAGTTTTGTGAAATCACAAATAAGGCTAACAAAGTCTTGCCATGCTCTTGTTTTTTGGGCATCTTTTTTAATAAGATTATTTTTATAAGCAGATTGATTTTTATGTAGTTGGATAGATCTAAAGTATTTAAAAATTATTTTCCTTATTTTCTGAGAGGCAATGTGGAGTAGCAGATAGAGCTGGTTTTGGAGCCAGCAAGACCTCAATTCAAGGCTTCCCAATTCTAGCTGAGTGACCCCAGGCAAATCACTTAATCTCTCTGTGCTTCAGTTAATTCTCTAATATTATAAATTGCAGAGAAGGTGCTGACCTGCATCAGCAGGGGGAGTGTCCTAATCTGGGAATTGTCTTTATCCATAAAATCGTGGATTTGGTCCCTTTAGTCTTTAGCAAACCTGTTTTTCATAGATAGTAAAGAGGGAAATTTAAATCTGTCCTATTGATGAGGTCCTGAATGGTATTTTGGACCAAGAAAAAACGGAAAAAATTGATCCCTGAGGCAAGCAGGCAGAGGACACTGATAGAGATCAATTTAGCTCCATGGTCCCACCCTCTGGGAAAATTGTCCATTCAGAAATCCCGATTTATGTCGAATCCCTGGGGTCCACCCTCTGCAGAGGACTCAAGCATTCTCACCTTGCCATGTCCTGTCATTTCTGGGTTAAATTTTCCTGAAGTTAAATTTTCCCTTTAAAATCTACTTATGGGTCATCCCATGGCAGCTGCTTTCCTTTGGCTCAGTCCACCATTGCACTTTGCCTCGTGGAGTCTTTTCCCTTTGCCACAAGGTATCTCCCCCAACTCCATTATGCTTCTCAGCTCCACTTTTCCTTCTTACAGCTACCTAATTCTTTTAGGGTGCTGGGTCTCTTTCAGGATTTAGCCTGCCAGCTAAGGTAATGCTTCAATCTCATGGGGTGCTCCCTTTCTACTGCGTAATTGTGAGTTCCACTTAAGAAACTTGTCTTTCATAGACTCTCCCACTCTACTTCACATTTACCATTCTGGTGTCTGTTGTATCCCACCATTTTGTCTCTAGCCTCTTCCCTAAATATATCTATCTTTTGCCAAAGAGAATGGTCATTGTGAATTTTTCACATGATTGAACCCCAAATTTGGTGCTTACCATCATCTGGTATCTCCATCAACTATACAACTTTGGTTCTCACACTACATCACTATGACCCGAATAATAAACTTTTACGAGATTAGTAATTTGTCTTTTTACTTGGATTCTTCTATGGATACACGAATTCAGGCATTCTTCACCTGTGGCTGGTAGAGGATCTATAAATTTAATGGGGAAAAAAATTACATCTTTATTTCCACAAACTTCTAATTGAAATTCTCAGTTTCCTTCAGTTATTTGCAAACATTATTCCGAGAAGGGGTCCATAAGCTTCACTAGACTGCTTAAAGGGGTTCTTGACTTAAAAAAGCTTCCGCACTCTTGATCTAATTAATGGGGATGGGTAGTGGGGGAAGGCACTTCCCTTCAAAGCAGATCCCAGTCCATTTGTGCCTCTCCTGATCTGGCATGATTCTTGTCGATATTCTTCCATAAATCCTCCACAAAGGATCTGCTCAGTGCCCCGGAGGGCTTCCTCTGGGTCGTTTAATATTTTATGGATGTCAGTTGATGCAGGCTGGCTAGATGAGCCCTTTCACTCAGAGGGGTTGTGGGGAAAGTGCAGCCTGAGACAGCTCGAGTCACTGATGAATATCCATGAGCCCAGTTCCAGACTCCAAAAGACTTCTGCTAACCCCAGCGTTTAATCTTATCTGCTCACCCTAGATTGGTGAATTTGTAAGAGGCCCCCTTTGTCTCCCCAAGTATTGAATCTCGCATCCCTTAGATCTGCGAGCCAGCTGGTGGTTGGACGATTTTCTGAATAGAGCTAACTTCCTGGGAGCAGTTATGTGGGCAGTCCTTTCATTCATTAGGGCCAGACAAAGACTGGGACTCATGGTCAGCAAAGAAGCAGATGTGTCTGTCTCCTTGTATCCTTTCTGTATCTGTGGCTACAACAATGTAGCTTCTCTGTTGTTTGATAAATCCCACAGCTTACGTTAGTTTAAGGTGGGTATAACTGAGACAGAATCTCTTTTCCTTGAAATCCTGAACCTCAATCATTCAATAAATATTTATTAAGCATCTACTATGTGTCAGGTGCTGTGCTGAGCTTTGGGGATACAAACAAAGACCCTTCCCCCAAATAAGGTCCCTGCTCTCAAGGAGCTCACAGTCTAGTGGGAGAGACAACACACAAATAAATATATGCAAACAAGTTATATACACCATATATTGGGACGGGGAAGGAGCTGGATGAAGAAAGATCAGGAGAGGCTTCCTGGAGAAGGTGGGATTTTAGTAAGGATTTGAAGGGATGTAGGGCAATTAGGATGTGATGAGGAAGGAGAAGAATCTAGGCCTGAGAGAGGGCCAGTGAAATTGCCTGGAGTGCTGCAAAGGGGTCAGTGTTATCAAATCGTAGAGAATTTGCAGGTGGTAGTGGCTAGGAAGAATGGAAAAATGTATGTGTGTGAGTGCATGGGAACAATGATAAGGTACACAGAGGATTTTGTATGAGATCTTAGAGGTGATAGGGAGCCTCTTGAGTATGTATGGGCTGTTGATATAAATCTCCCTCTGTCTTTTTAACTAGTGAAGATAATGGAAATGCTTAAGATTCTATAGCAACCTTGAGAGATATGGATGGGTCTTTTCCATTGTCATTCCTTTCCTTTGCCTGAAAGATATACCATGCAATAATGTTCAAGTAAAGAGTTTCTTTATGGATAGTGCAGAAAATGGGAACTGACTTTTCCAAGGCTGGAGACTTTTTATAGTACGGCAAAGAGTAACTAACAAGTAAATGGGATTTTTGGAAATAGGCTACAAGACTTGCATGCAATTATTCAATTGTTTCTTTGAGGATCAGATTATGACCCCATAGCATAGATGACCCCATAGTCAGATGTATGCTTTAAATTGCTATTTTCAGTTTCAGTTTTTTCCCTTTCTTCATTCCTCTCCCAGCCATGGAGAAGGCAAGAAATAATGACACTCCTTATACATATGAATTTATGCAAAACATAATTTCCATATTAGCCATGTTGCAGGCGGGATAGGTGGAAAGGAAGAAAACTAGGGAAAAGATATACTGAAATTGCAAAAAAATGTGATGTCAGGATTTTTAAGGACAGTTTAGGAGGAGAGTCTGAATGTATTAAGCACCTGTTATGCACCTGGAGGGACAGTTAGGTATTGCAGAGATTAGTGTTCTAAGCCTGAAGTCAGGAAGATTCATCTTCCTGAATACAAATCTGGCCCAATCCTGGGCAAGACACTTAGCATTATTGGCCTCAGTTTCCTCATATGGAAAATAAGCTGGAGAAAGAAAATGCAAATTATTTTACTATTTTTGCCAAGAAAACTCCAAATGGGATGACAGAGTTGGATATACCCGAACAATAACAATGTACCTGGTATTGTTAATTCCTTTTTAAATATTATTTTTTGTTTCTTGAGAGATAGATACTATTATTATCCTAATTTTACAGCTGAGGAAATGGAAGTGACTTGCCTAGAGACATTCAGCTAATAACAAGTATCCAAAGCTGGATTTGAACTCAGGATTTCCTAACTCTAGGATCAGCACTCTAATCACTGAGACACCTAGCTGCCAGAGCCTAGAAAATTAGTCTGAGTCTAATAAGATATAATTTAGTAGGAGTAAATGTAAAGTTTAACACTTGGGTTAAAAAATTAGATTCCAACAGTAAGAGATATGAGATGGGAGAGGCAAAGTCTATGTAGTAAATTGTCTGAAAAGAATGAAGTGCAATGTGAACTGCTATCTCAATATGAATTCTTGATATGATAATGGTAGCCAGAATTGCTTGTCTGGTCTTAGGCTGCATTAGCAGAGTACTTTGGACTGGCTAATTTCCTTGTACTTTGTCCTAATTCTAGGTACCATATTTTATGAAGATGATCTAGGAGCACCCAAGGAATGCAAGCAATGCTCTGAGAGCATGATGCATGCATGTGGCACCGTAGCAGAAACAATGGGAGTTTTAGCTAGGAGAAGAGAAGATTGAGGGAGAACACAATAGCTTCGTCCAACAGAAAAGACTTTTGCTTGAGCCCAGAAGACAGAATTGGGGGTAGAAGCTACAAAGAGGCAGGTTTACGTTTAATGTAAGAAAAGACTTCCTAATGAATCAGAGCTTCCAAAAGTAGACTGGGCTACTGAGGCAGGGGAGCTCTTTAGGTAAAGGCAGGGGAACACTTAACAGATATCTTTAAAAAATAATCATAGTTTTTTATTTTTCAAAATACATGCAAAGATAGTTTTCAGCATTTACCCTTGTAAAACCTTGTGCTCCAATTTTATCTTCCTCCCTTTCCTTCTCCCTCCTCCTCTGGACGCAAGTAATCCAATATAGGTAGAACATGTGAAATTCCTCTAAACATATTTCCATCTTTCATCAGAAATCTTGTAAGAAAGGTTTTTGTTCAGATTAGCGTTAGATTAGATGGCTTCTGAATCCTTCTAACTCTGATGTACTTCAATTCTGATAGAATTCTAATAGAAGGAAATAAGTGGTGAAGTGGATAGGAATTGGGTCTGGAGTTAGGAAGGTCTGAATTAAAATCTGACCTCAGACACTTTGTGTAACCCAGGCCAAGTCAACTCAATCTTATTCTGACTGTTTCTTCAACTGGAAAAAATGGAGATTGTAATAGCATTTATCTTAGTAATGTTGTAAAGATCAAATGAGTTAGCAAAGTGTCTGGCACGGAATAGGTGCTTAATTCTGTAAATGCTTATTCCCTTCCAACTTCTAAAAAATAAATTCAGGGACAATTGCCCTTTATTTCCAAAACTTAAGTTTTTGAGACTTTCTGAGTAAGTTTATGTAGCAAGAGTGACATCTAGTGGTTAATTTTCCTGTTTTTGTAAGTAAAAGGCACAACTGGAAAATCAAATGAAATAAAACATGGCAAATCCTTTGAAAATTGTACAGACAAATGCAAAGTATTATAATTATTCTGTGAAAGAGAAAGTTCCATTGCTATTACCACCAGTCCATGTACAATGTTGCATGTATTACTTATCTATATTTCATCCCTATTATCTTTGTGTACATTCCTGGGAAGTAGATTGCTAATGTAAATGAATTTATCCACAGTCTTCAAAAATTCCCCATTTGCTGAAAACCAGTGGTTCTATGTATGACTTATATGGTTCTGGATGGTAGAGGACCTTTATTTTCTTGATGTTTAATGACAACTCAAAATTAGTACCAGCAGCAGAACTGATCCATAATTGGTTTTATTTCAGAGGCTGCACTGAACAAAAGTCCCACACCAACTCTCCCTCCACTTCAGTATTTGCTTGTAGAGTTTTAAAGTTAAATAATAGATCATCACTGGAGTAGCTGACCTTAATGCCATTTTCATCTTTGTGGAAGGTATCTTACAACCTCACAGAACACATCATACTAAAAAGTGTGGGAGCAAACACATAGCCTTACTTTATTCCATCGGTGTCTGGGAAGCGAGAGCATTTCCCATTATCCAGAATGCATGCAATTATGTTGTTGTGAAACTGATATACAATACAATACAATAAAAAGATGAACTTCCCTAGGAAATCAGATTTTGTCATATTTTTCACAAATTCTCATGACTGACAGTATCAAAAGCTTTTATTAGATTGACAAATGTTGTGTACAAACCTCTGTTCTGCTTCTGACATTTCTCTTGGAGTTGCTGGGCAGCAAACACCATGTCAATAAATCCTCAGCCCTTTCTAAAGACACTTGCCAATGTGTTTCAGGTCTTGGGTTTCAGATGATCTCTGACCATCTTTCAGGTGAAGAATCAACCAACTGAAGACTCTGGTGAGATCTTGCCAGCAATAACTAAGAGCAGTTATCATATGAAAATCTGTTTTCTTTTCCTTTATGTAGATGGACAATAGGGACATCTTGGATCTTCTAGGGGATAGCTTCTTCTTGCCAAAAAACCCAGGAGATTTCTGTAGCCAAGAATGGAATTAGTATCAAGAGCTTTGCTCCAGAAGGAGACCCTAGTGGCTCAGTTCATCAAACATGATGGAAGTCTTCCTCTAGTTTATTTAATGTCTTTGTACTTAAAATTATTCATTTATAATTGAAGGAAGCATTGTACATCTCTTAACTTTCATAGAATCATAGCTTTTAGAACTAGAGGCGGGGAGGCTTATCAAAAGTCAACTAGTCAACTCTCATTTTATAAATGAGGAAGTTGGAACCCATGGAGATTAAGAGATTTGCCTGAAATCACAGAGGTAGGAAATATCAGAGACAAAATTTGAATCTAGGTCCTATGACTTCAGAGCCAATATTATTTCCACCGTATCATGATGCCTCCTAGACTGACTACATTATTATCCCACCTTTTTTTTTTTGATGCTATATATCCTCAACGATGTCTTGTACATAACTTTTTTTCTTTTTTTAAATTTTTAAAGCTTTTTATTTTCAAAACATATGCATGGATAATTTGTCAACATTTACTCTTGCATAGCCTTGTGTTTCAGATTTTCTCCTCCTTCCCTCCACTCCATTTAGGGGAACTAAATGGCAAGCAATCCAATATATGTTAAACATTGTACATGATTTTTTTTTAGTTTATTTATTTTTTTTTTTAAATAACTTTTTATTGACAGAACCTATGCCAGGATAGTTTTTTACAACATTATCCCTTGCACTCACTTCTGTTCTGATTTTTCCCCTCCCTCCCTCCGCCCTCTCCCCAAAGATGGCAAGCAGTCCTATACATGTTAAATAGATTGCAGTGGATCTTGGATATAATATATGTGTGCAGAACCAAACAGTTTTCTTGTTGCTCAAGGAGAATTGGATTTAGAAGGTATAAATAACCTGGGAAGAAGAACAAAAATGCAAGCAGTTTACATTCATTTCCTAGTGTTCTTTCTTTGGGTGTAGCTGCTTCTGTCCATCCTTGATCAATTGAAACTCAGTTGGATCTTGTCTTTGTTGAAGAAATCCACTTCCATCAGTATACATCCTCATACAGTATCGCTGTTGAGGTATATAATGATTTCCTGGTTCTGCTCATTTCGCTCAGCATCAGTTCATGTAAGTCTCACCAATCCTCTCTGTATTCGTCCTGTTGGTCATTTCTTACAGAACAATAATATTCCATAACATTCATATACCACAATTTACTCAACCATTCTCCAATTGATGGGCATCCATTCATTTTCCAGCTTCTGGCCACTACAAACAGGGCTGCCACATGTACATAATTTTTTGATAATTTTTTCCATTTCCCTTTAGGTCACAAGGAAATATGATGTGTCTAAAATTTTGACTTTCCACAATTCACTGCCATATAGCACTGTTAAATAGATGGGTTTCTATAGCACTGTTATGTCACCGACAATTTTTCAAATGGGACTCAAGTATCTGTCTGTCTTCTATTTAAATCTGGGTCAAGTTCATTGTCTATCTGTATCTATATCTATTCCAAATAGCTACTGATAGATTAGCTCAATGTGCTACAAGTCAAAATCTGGCCAATGTGTATTTTTCAGATTTTGTTTTATGGATGTGGATAGTGTGCAATTTCTTCTCTACTCTCTTCCCTTAATACTTACAGATTTCACTGAGGAGGCTATGGTGGGACTTGTTGGCATTAGTACAATATAATTTGTGAATTAGAGCATTTTTGGAACCCTGACACTGAAAAAGAATTCTTCATTTATTTAGACTTTTTAGGACATTCTTGCCTGAGATATTGTTAGACACGTTATGTGAACTTGTATTTCCACTTTATATATCTCACTTGACATTAATGCTCAGTGGATCATAGAACAAAGTTATCTTCATAATCATATTTGTCTCAGAGGCTTGAATAAATGTGCTATAGAAATTCCTGAAACATTGAGTTAACAAACCTCTGAAAAATTGCAGGGATACCGCACAATCCAAAAAACACTAGTTAACATTTCTACAACCCACTCTTGGTCCAAAAACCCATCCTCTGCCAACTCTTCATTCCTAGACAAGGTTGTAATGGTTTTCTGCAAATGACAAAGGAATACAAACAACAAAAAGGGCAGTAAATATCATCATCAATGGATGAAGAAAGCACCAATTACTGAACTTACAGATGGTAGAGACCTGTTTTCAAATCCCACCTTTGACATATTCTAACTGACAAGTCAATAAACGTCTCTGAGGCTCAGTTTATCTGTAAAATGAGGATAATAATATCTGTAGCATTTACCTTACTGGATGATTGTAAAGTTCAAATGAGATAATCTCCTAAACTTATTTGTAAATCATAAAAAACTATGTAAATGGTCAGTTATTTTTATTTTGGAGGCTGTAACAAGGTTATATATAGCTCTGCTTCCATTTGCTGTCATTGGGGAGGACATAGGAGGAGCTATCCTAGGGAAATGTCCAGTGTATTTTTGTGTACATCTAAAAATACATTTGTGCATTTTCTTCACCTCTTCCACTGCATTGTGATAGGGGATGCCCTCATCTTTTCCCTTATTTTTAATGTTGAGCCATTTGTGGTGTTAACCTTGAATGAATTTTCTGTTGAACAAAGTTCTTTTCACTCTTGGAGCAAAGTTGGGGTACAAAATCACACAGAATCTGAGACCAGGGGTGTCTTCCTGACTCCATGTATAATAAGGCTAGAGAAACAGGTTGGAGCTAGGTTGAAAAGATCAATTATGAAAACATTTTGATAATCAATATAGAGAATACTGGGTTCAAATCCTGCCTCCATGTAACCTTGAGGAGGTTATTCAAATATTCTGAAAGCTTTCTTCTCTATAGAAGGACTAGATCTTCTGCACTATAAAAATGCCAATTGGTATAATTGTTCCATTTTTATTATAGTAATTACTGGTCTTCTTTAACTTTGGGATACTTGATTTTTTTGAATGACAAGTGGTCAAATGGCCCCTTTTCTCTCTTCCTCCTACAACTAGTTCAAAGCTCTTCCTCTTCTGCTGTCATGGCAACTCTTATTCCCAGGCAGCTACTGCCAGAGACCTCTAGCCAAAGTCCTTTGCCAGAGCTCCTTGTCTCTCCAAAGCCTCCTGGGACAAGCTCCAGGACCTACTCAGCCATCTCAGCTTCTACCCACCAATCCCAAGTGGGATAACAAAGAACTCAAATGCTTGGCACATTGTAGGTGCTTAATAAATAAATGCTTTTCCCTCCTTTCCCTTCCCTCCCCTTGTACACAAGCTTACAGCTAAGTGGGGATCAAAATTGAGATGGGGGAGGAGATTGGGGGATTTAGGATTTGGGATTTAAGACACCATAGTTCAGTTAACTTGTCTCTATAATTTTTCAGAGGCTGGCCCCTCGTATCAAAAATGAGCTCTTTTCTCATTTGATTCTTATATAACATCTTCCCTTAAGATTCAGCTTAGTTGCTACCTCTTTCAAGAGGTCTTTCCTGATTCCTCAGCTGTCAGTGGTATTCTCTGCTCCAATCCCACCTCTGCAAAAAAAAATTCATATTTCATTCCTGTATTTATTTATCTGTGAACATGTTGATTCCCCCTGCTCCTTCTGGGTAGGGATCGTGTCACTATTGCATTTGTGTCCCCAGAATCTAGCGCAATACCTGACACATAATAGACACTGAATAAATGCTTATTGATTGATTTTTTTATCATGATATAGTCTTTCACAATCTGTGCTGCTAAGATAACTTCAGTTTACCTTATTTCCAAGAGAGAAGGTAATTTTAAAAAAAATCTACTTCAATTCTCTCTTTCTTTCCTCCATCTCTCCCTTCATAGAAGCCAAATTAAAAGATTGCTGTTTGTCCTTTGTTTTCACAGAGGACCATGATATTAGGGAGGTGAATTGGATTTAAGTGAGGGAGGGCTGTCTGTGTAAAGTTACCAGCCTTACTTTCTCCTCTGTAGTCATCTATGTCCAGTGGCAAGTTATAGAACAGAGTGCCTGGAAATGGTACTGGATTGCAGTGAGAGACCTTGGCCTTTTTAAGCTAAAGTCTGTAACAGGTCTCAATTGGATTGAGACAATACCCAGTCAGTGTTTAAGGTTAGGTTAAGAAATGAGGCAGAGAATGGCCTCTTTTACCTAGTCCCCCCACCAAAAAAAAAATTTTTTTAAATTAAAGGATAAGGTTCATTTATAGCCAGCAGGTGGCTCTAATGAACTCTCTATCTTTTTCTGCTCTTGACCTTAAGATTCAACTATTTTGGGTTCTTTAGGGAAAACCTCTAGGAAAAAATCAATGTTTCTAAAAATTGAGTTTATTTTTTTCTATCTTCACTTGTTAATTCTACTATCAAAGGCTCTGTAGCTTATAGGGACTCAGTAATTTAACTGTGAAATCAAACACTTTCCCCTCTGCTTTTATCTTCTGAGCCATGAAAGAATTTTTAATGAGCATTAATTCACTTCTTATCTTTGTGAATAATAATGAATTATAGTTATATAGCCTGTATCTTGGAAGAGTTTTAAAGAACTTTCTTAGATATCATCTAAGAATCCTCATAAAATCTCTCAGAAGTCGATCCATGGGAGAACTGAACTATGAAAAGATGAAGAAATGGGCCCAAGAAAGCAGGTCAGTTGTGATCTCAGAAATAGAACTTGTCATGTTTTCCCCTTCTTGAGAACATGCTTTAAGAAAATCTGGGAGGGCCCAGCAAGCCTTTGGACTGGTGACTGCATTGTGCTGTAAGAGAAGGAGGATTAAACTTGGAATTCTCAGAGCTTACCTTCTAATGGGGATGTACACCACGTATTAGGGAGTGGTAGCCAGGGAAGGCTGTATATCTGGAAAATCACAGGATTTGTCAGTGGAGTAATTTCCGTTCCAGAAGTACTGGTAGTATTGATTTGATTAGTTTTATGGTGGATAGAATACTGGTCCTGGAATCAGGAGTACCTGAATTCAAATCAGGAACCTCAGTTACTTGACACTTAACTAACTCTGTGACTGAGCAAGCCACTTAATTTGATTGCTTTCTTCCTCCCAGTCCCTCTTTCCCCCCCAAAAAAGAAGTCTCACTATAACTCCAAGGTAGCAAGACATAGAATAGGGGTGAGGGAGATATATATACAGAATGATGTTGGGTAAATAGCAAGATGACCTAAGAAGTCAGAGAAAGATGTATTCATTAAGGACTAGCCAGACATTGTTGGTTAAATAAAAAAAGCATTTATTAAGTGCTCACTATGTGCCAAACATTGGATTAAGAAATGGGGATACAAATAGAAAAAGCAAGATAATCCTGATTCTCAAGGTGCTCATATTCTTATGCAGGAGCCAGTATACATAGAAAGTTTTGTTGGCAAGTCAGATGGAAAAGTCCCATCGTCCTTAGGGTGAAACAGCAAAGCAGATGGTCTTTTATGTCATTATTTAATTTAATTTAATGAGTTTATTCTCATTTACTTGCCAATGAAACTCAAGCTTACAGGAGGGCTTCCAAAGCTGTGTGTTAACTCACCCAGGGAATGAGCCATGGGCTCTGGTCCATAATATCTGCTTAATAAATGATTATTGATTGGCTGACTGGTCCAGAGGAGGTTACCCCTCCAGAGGTAATAAGATAATGAGATAACTGTCCTAAGGTCAGGAGGGGAGATGTGTCATGGCCAATAAGCTTGACTTTAATTCCTGGCAAATTCTAGAGTGCGATATTACAGAAAAATGTTATGGGCATTTTGAAAGAGAAATGTGACCATGAAGAGGCAGTGTGGAATCATTAAGAAAAGGTCCTGTCAGACTAACTCCTCCTTTTTATACACAGGAGTAAGACCATTAGATCAGAGGAATTCTCTAAATATAGCATGATAACTGTCTTCATGTATTTCAAGAATTGTCACAGGGAAATCATGTTCTATTTGGTCCCTGGCGACAGTGCTAGGACCAAAGTTGGAAGTTTCAAAGAAGCAGATTTCAGTTTGATATAAGGAAAATTTTCTCCTGTCTAAAAACTCAAGTGGTAATGAGCTCTCCATCTCCATCATCCAAGTGGTAGTGAGCTTTTCAGTAGAGACCAGATTACCACATGTTAGAAATATTGAAAAGGAAACTTCTGTTCAGGGATTAGTTGCTAGATAACTTCTAAGATCATAAGAAAGAATTTTATTTCTTCCCTTGAGTACCGGTAGGGCAAAGCATGGTAGGCAGAAGGAAGCAACCAGTTAACAGAATGGAGAGAATGCTGGGCTTAGAGTTAGGAAAATTTGCCTTCAAATATAGCCTGCAGCACTTAGTGTGCATATGACCCTTAGAAAATCACATGACCTCTCACTCTCAGTTTTCTCATCTGTGAAATGGGGATAATAACAGTACCTACCTACAATAACTGTTATGAGCCTCAAATGAGATAATAGAGGTACAGTGCTTTGCAGAGCTTAAAGTTCTATGTGACTGCTGTATTACTCTTATGATTATTAACTGATAGAAAGGTAGATTGCACTTTGATTTGCACAATAGGTTGTCATAAGAGGAAGCAGAAGGAATATTGATTTTTGGTCAGGAGAAGAAAAGATTTAGAGGGTATATGATGACTACCTAGAAGTATTTGAAGGGCTATCTTATGAAGAGGAGTTACTGATTCAGCTTCTTTACAGTGGTCCAAATTATGAGTAGTAGGTAGAAGGTGTCAATAAGAAAATTTAGGCTTAATATAAGGAAAAATTTCCTAACAATTGAAGCTATCCAAAGGTGGAAAGGGTTACTTTATTAAATAGTGGATTTACCATTACTGTAGGTCTTCCAAGCTGAATGGCTACTTGTTGAGAAAGTTGTAGAAGGGATTCTTCCCTACCCCCTTTCTATTCTGAGGCAATTGGGGTTAAGTGACTTGCCCAGGATCACACAGCTAGGAAGTGTTAAGTATCAGAAACCAAATTTGAACCCAGATCCTTTTGACTTCAGGGCTAGTTCTCTATGCACTGCACCACCTTGCTGCCCCTGTAGAAGGGATTCTTGTTCAAGTTCTAATTGTCTATCCAAGCTTCAAAATCCATCAGCTGCTTATGTTGGTTGGGCAGGCTCATAAGGACTGGATGTGGCCAGTTCCCTCTTATACTCTTTTATCTTCGATTTCATGGAAGATGGAAAATAAGTGGAGAATAGACAACATCAGCCCCTCAGCCCCAACCTCCAGTCACAAACAACTAGGAGGTGTTAATAACAACTAGACAATCATATCATTGCCAGGGAGCATAAGCAGGAAGGTTGCTGATATTTTTTGAAAAATCAGTAACTGCCCATGTTCTCAGAGGGCAGTCTTACCAATCCAGATAGAGTCTGACATTTTAGCTCCAGAAGTAATGCTTATCAAAATCAGTTTACAGCACATCTCAGTAGAAACACACTATGTGGATTATATCATTGCCATTATTGACAAATTATTTGTCAACATTATATCATATGATGTACCAGGTCATGTCATTAGAGATTTAGGGAATTCAACCCTTTTGAACAAAATATTCATCAGAAACCAGCACTGCTTGTTCAACAGAAATCCTCATGGCTCTTATTTAGAGAACAATGATTTTTAAATACATATAATTTTTATTATTATTATAATTCTTTATTTACAAGTTATATGCATGGGTAATTTTATAGCATTGACAATTGCCAAACCTTTTTTTCCAATTTTTTCCCCTCCTTCCCCCCACCCCCTCCCCTAGATGGCAGGTTGACCAATACATGTTAAATATGTTAAAAAAAATACATATAATTTTAAATGATGCATTAAATAAGGGAAGATGTAATTTTAGACTTGTCCATCTCAAACAGCATATGAAGACGTTATCAGTAAAGGTTTTGACATGGCAAATGTTCCATTAGGTTTGCAACAACAAATAAAACGATACTGATATTATCCTTTCATTTCTGAAGACTGAGTGTGCAAAAGGACTGAGAAACAGGAGCACAGACCTCAAATAATATATTTTAGCAACTGAGAAATGTTTTCATGTTTTCTGCTCTCTCTTTTCCCACATTGTACTCTATACTAATTTAGCTAGTGCATTTAGAAACATAGAGCATACCATGCAAAACATTACTTTAAAAGTATGTTTCTTAGTAAGAAGACAATATGCAAAATTATTATTATAACTGTAAATAAAAAGAACAGCAGAATGTTGTGTCAGTATAATGGTCAAGTTTAACCCGAGTAGAGTTGAACAAAATGTACCTCCCTCTGTTCTTTGCAGAGGTGGGGGATTATGAATCTGAACTTTTGCAGTTACTATCAAACAATTGGTGTTTTAGGAGTTTTAAAAATTATTTGTTACCAAGGGTGGCTTGCTTCTTGGGAAAGGGAAAGAAGAATATATTTGGAAATCAAAGTCATATAAAAACAAAAGATATTGATAATTTAAAACAATCCCCCAAATCCATATTTTTCTAAATTATAGAAAGGAGGACAACATTGATAATGATTATATGATAATAAATCATAATAAGTAGGATGCTTTTCTCTGAGTCTTTTGTGTTCTGGGATTCTCACCTTGCTTCTGTGTGGTAAGATAGAAAATGCTGGCTTTGGAATAAAAAAGTTTTGTGTTCGAATTCTGGTTCAACTATTCTCTGTGTGACTGTAAGTCACTTAATACCTCTGGCCTCAGTCTCCTCAGCTGTAAAATGAGAAGATTGAATTAGATGGTCTCTAAGGTCCCTTCCAGTTCTGATTTCCCAATCCTAAAATCAACCTTGAATTGCCATTTTATCTTCTATTTCTTAGAGGGAATGAATGAGGCATCAATTCAATTCAATTCAACTGAATAGTTAATAAACATTCACTATGTTCAAAAAACAAACCTTTTTTTTTTATGTTGTTCATTCATTTTCAGTCATGTCTCACTCTTTGTGATCCCATTTGGGATTTTCTTGGCAAAGATACTGGAGTGTTTAGCCGTTTTCTTCTGCAGTTCATTTTACAGATAAGGAAACATGCAGTTAAATGACTGGCTCAGGGTCACACAGCTAGTAAGTATCTTAAGACCAGTTTTGAATTCAGGTTTTCCTGACTCCAGACCTGGTGCTCTATATACCACTCTATCTTACTGCCCTGGACTCTGTTCTAAAGAAGCTTAAATTTTATTTCAGGGATATTTAGAGAGCATACAAGTATATGACAAGGCAAACTGAGAGCACTAATACCCTAGGGAATGAGGGAAGATTCAATCTTCTCATCAACATCCTTTCCCCTGCCAATCCAATACTTCCTGATGACAGTTCAGGTTCTAGTATTTAGTTAAAAGTTTCTCAGGAGATCTGACTGTGACAGATTTGTGTTTCAACCAGGAGAAGCCTTGACCTTGAGAATAGCTTCTGAGGACTCTGCCATCACCTACCCACCTTGGGGAATATCTATGTTGGAGCCTGGAGGATTCTGACAGAAATCTCATTCTCTCTATTGTTAATTATCTTAAAAAAGCATTTGATCTGATAGAGCAGAATGATACCTGCTTTCCATATGTCAAAATTATATAAGATTCTTTGAAAAATATGACAACAGAGAGAACTTTGTTTAACGACCATCTGATTATTAGTATCAGGAGAAGCATACAACAAGGAGACATGGGTTTGTCGAAGTTATTTGTTTAACTATTCTCCAATTGATGGATAGTTTAATCCAAACTAGTCCTTAAATCCAAAGTAATTTCTTATTTTCCAGTATTTTGCCATTATGAAATGAATATAAATGTAAATATTGTTGTGTAAACACATCCTTTGTTTTTTTCTTTTGTCTTTCTTTTTTCATGCCCAATTTAGTCACTTTTGGGGATACAGTTTCAAATTTCTTTTCACAATTTACTGCTCCATCAAAAGTGTATTAATGTGCCTGTTTTTCCACAGTCTCTCCAACATTTGTTATTTTCCTTTTTTTTTTTTTTTTTTGACCTTTCTTCCCTTTCATTTTAAAACAAGATTAGAAGAAAAGTTTTTTGGTTTTGGTAGGTTATCACTTTCATTTGCTTTCATTTATTGCTTGAATTTACTTCAATTTGCTTTCTTGTAAAAGTATGTCTATACAATATTTCATTTTTACTTTTTTTGTCTTTTTACAGGCATCCCTATAGATGGAATGTTCTTTATTCTCCCTCTTAGAACCCATAGTTTTATTTAAAGCATTACACAGGTAGCACAATTTCTTATTTCCCCAGTTGTTAGCATTTTCTCCCTATTAAAATTACTTTGTGAGGCAGCTAGTTGGTGTATGGATAGAGCACCAGTCTTAAAATCAGGAGGATCTGGGTTCAAATCTGACCTCAGACACTTCACATTTCCTGGCTGTGTGACCCTGAACAAGTCACTTAACCCCAATTGCCTCAGCAAAACAAACAAAAAACTACTTTGTACACATTTTATATTTACTTCTTGTGTTCATGTTATATTCTCTAATAGAATGTAAGCTTCTTGAATTGAGGGAATATTGTTTTTGTTTTTATCTTTTTATCTCTGGTGGCTTAATAGATTTTTTTGAATTTTTAAATTAAAGAATACCAGACTATAATGCTGATGTAGAGGAGTAGATTAATAGTATTGTAAACATTTTACTGAATGACTTTTTTGTGGGGAGGGAAAGGCAGAACTGAATCATTAGATTATTTGAAGCTATTTTAAAAACAGTTTTACTACCATGTTTTTATATATTTGACCAACAATATTATCTTTTAGACTATTCTCTAAAACTTCATTTTTTTTTCTTTTAGAAATTTGAATCTCATTAAGGAAAGATGATCATAACTGTGGGCTGAAATTCCACATTTCACTTCAAATAGCTCTAATTGGCTCATGCTTGTGAAGAGTATTTCCCATTCCTGCTAGACAAAACTGAATTTTATCTCTCTTTCCACAGAAGTTTTTTTTTTTTTTTTTAATCCAAGATCAGACCTGCATAGTATGTTGGATATTTTCTTTTCAAAACATGATTGTGATCATTGGATTTAATATAACTCATTAGCTTTATGAACCTCAGCTAGGATCATGCTGAACAACTCATTATCTCAGGAAGACAATGTTCTTTTAATATCCCCGCTCTAGATTTGGGGTTTCAGATTATTCATAGATTTTTTTCCCTAGGCTTTTCTTTCCTGTGAATACCAAGGGAGAGAACATGTCTTTTTTTCTAAAAAAGGAAAAATGAATTCTTTTTCTCTGCTTCAATACAATTTTTGATAAGGGTTATTATGCAAACAGAACAGAAATTCCACCCCTCCCATCTGCTGATATATCAGGCGGATTGTTGCATCCCTTAAGTTAAAACTAGCTCCTACTCTAAAAAGAAAAGGGAAATGTCCCTGAAAATTTTGGCCTTTAATAAATGTTTATTGATTTAGAAGTATTGAAAATCTTTTTGGTTTAATAAGTGGAAATGTACATCTATTGAAGAGGAACCTTTTATAAAGTTATAACCTCTTTATCAGCAAGTTTCTAAGAGGACCCCACGAATTATCCTAACAGATCTCCTTTCTTTATAACATTGTACATTAGAGTAATTTAATTTATGTCAAATTAATTCTCAAAATGCTACTGGGTATCAGTTGTAAATTGAATTTTGGGAGTCATTACATTAGGTGGCAGTGTGATTGACACAAGTTTAAAAATAGGAACGCTGTAGGTTCCATTTAAAGGAAGAACTTTTATTTTATTTTTTGATTAATTAGAATAAGAAGTCAGAAATTGCAGATATTCCTTTATGGAAAAAAACAACAAATAATTGGATTTGGAGTCCCAAGACCTGGGTTCAGAACCTGACTCTGCCATCTACTATTTCTATAAATTTATTTCTTCTTGGGCAAGTCACTATTTCCCAGTGGATCTCAGTTTTCTCATTTTTAAAATTATGGGGTTGAACTAGAAGACCTCTAAGTTTATATTTAGCTCTAAATTCATGATTCCATGATCCTAAATAATAAGATGTATACAGAAGAGTTGTCATGGGGCTCTTGCTGTAGAAGACAATGCTCCATGATAATTCTTCAAAGACCTTGATTATTCCATAAATGTCTGTACTCTTAAGCAATGCTGATTGTAGTTCTTCTACAACTATGTAGAAGAGCTATGGGGGTGATTGTGGATTTATCTGGGAGCCAATGTCCTGTTGAAACTTTACCATTGTAGTAGGGCTGACTCTTGGATTAAAACATGCAGTTTATCACTGGGTTCATACCAAAAAACCTTCCCATCTTGGCTAGACCTGCTAGACTTGAATTTCATAGCCATGGTTTCCAAGAACCCAGGATTAACTTTCTCACTCTAATGAAATATTGGAATTGGGCTTTGTTGGAGGTGGAGCAGAGATGTGCTTGTAGGTGTTTAGCAATCAGCTCTTTGATAGGGAAACAAATATTACTTCTGACACATGAGAAAGTTTAATCTGCCCTGTCAACACTTTTTTCATCACTTTCTTAAGTCTAGGAAATCAACAAAATGATAAATCAACTCTTGATTTTCTGGTTTCTGAAGTGTAAATTCCCATAGCGAACATTTTACTATCCACTTGATTTCAGGAGCTGGCTACAGCATATCCTGCCATTCTAACCATATAACAATAATTGTTATAAATAACATCATATGTCACATATGTATATGGTATATGGTTGTAACCATATAACATTAATTCAAAATGACATAGCTTTTACCTAACAGAGCCTAGAAATCGAATGTATAAATTATATAGATTCAGTTTAAATCCATAAAGACATATTGAACACCTTGATACAGGCAGAGTTTGCTTTCCCTTGGGTGGAGTTGGGGGTAGGAAAATCTCTGCCTTAAAATATATTTTTCTCATCACTTTCCTTCATGTTTGAAATTTCTTCACACAGAGTAAAAGGAAAGTATTTCATTCCACAACTGGAAATACATTTTATGTATTTTTCCCATATGCAATGAAATTTTTATTTATTTTTATTTCAAAACTCTTATTTAATATTTTATTTTCCCCAGTTACATGTAAAACAATCTTAACATTCTTCCCATCCCCCAAATTTTTTGAGTTCTAAATTCTCTCTTTCCTTCACCTCCCAAATTTGACATGTGTAATCATGCAAAAACACATTGGTAATATATTTTAAAAAGCAAATGCCTGTGGGAGTAATAGCCCAGGGACTTAACAGTTTTCACACTGTTTAAGAACCAGGCTGTGACAGTCACAAAAGCCAAGGAATTTGGACAAACAAAGGGACATGGAGTCAGATTGTGTGAGTGTTGTTCTAATCTTATAACATTTTACTTTTTTTATTTTTGCACTTTTTAAAAATAAATTTAAATGAGGATAAACTAAACAGTAGTGGAAAAATGTCAAAGCTGTTAAAACATTTTGTGATTTCTGTGTTTTCATTCCAATTCTGTGATGTCTATGTTATATATTGTCAAACAATTTGTTTTACAAGCATTTTTGTGAGGTCATAAAGATGACTTGTCCTATTGGTGGTATTTTGAGTCTAAGATGGAGTGAATCTCATCGTTCCTCTTCAACAACAAAGTGAATGACTGATTGAAAAAAAATCAATTCTTAAGAGCAGGTTTTGATGGGAAGGTTTTGATGATAGGGGGCATGAAAACATTAAGGACCAGAAAACTGAGCAGAGATGAAAGGAAATTTGATGTGGGCACAATGAAGCTTCCTCCCTAAACTTGTTTCCCTTTCACTTTTCTTTCTATAGAGAACACTGGCATATTTTGAGGGCCTCCCATCCCACTAGGTTTGTAACCTCAGAATCATTTTTCTTTCCTCCACCTAACTTTCTAGATTTCCCAGGTCCTGAGAGTTCTATTTTCACATCTCTTATATCAATCCCCATTTCTCTATCACAGCTAAAACTGTGGATCAGTTCTTCTTCCTTTTCTGCCTGAATTACTATAATAGTGTGCTATTTAGTCTCCCTGTTTCTTGTCTCCTCTCTCCAATTTGTCCTCCACACAGTTACCAAAATAAACTTTCTAAGACATAGGATTGATCTTGGTTCTCCTTGCTCAAAAACCCAATGGCTCTCCATTGCCTAAAAATGCAGCTAATTTGGCTCAGTGGAGAAATCATTGGATCTGGAGTCAAGAAAACCTGAATTCTAACTGGGCCTCAGATACTTACTAGCTGGGTGAATCTTGTGTGGTCAGTTCTTGGGGATAATGATACTAGAACCTATTTTGCAAGGCTATTGTGAGGATCAAATGAGATATTTGTAGAACTGTGGTACATTGTTATTGTTAAAACGTTGTTTTTGTTCTGTCATGTCTGATTCATGACTGAGTCTTTGTGACCCCATTTGGGGTTTTCTTGGCAAAAATACTAAAGTGGTTGGTCACTCACTTCTTCAGTTCATCTTACAAATGAGGAAACTGAGGTAAATAGAGTCAATAGGGTCACACAGCTAGGAAGTGCCTGAAGTCACATTTGAACTCAGGAAAATTAGTCTTCCTGACTCCAAACCATCTGATACTCTTTTTATTGTACCACTTAACTGCCCTAGTACAGAGAAATGTTGGTTCCCTTTCCTCCCATTAAGATAAATACTTTCTCCTTTAGATTGTATATTTTCCTTCAAGATGGCTCAGAAACCAACTCCTTTGTTATACTTTCCTTGAGTGTCCCAGGAGTTAGAGCACTCTCCATCCTTAAATTTTCTGAGAACTGCATTTATTTGCACACATTGCATTTGCCCAATAGAATTGAAGATAGAGATTGTTTCCTCTTTGTCTTTGTGTTTCTAGCACCTAATATAGAGTCATGTGCAGAATAGATCCTCTATAAAAAGTCTGTTGATATGAATTAAATTGAATTAATTACTGTTTAGTTTGAAATAGAAAAGTAATTAGGAAAATATTTATCACGACTATTAGATGTGGTCATAGAAATTCGTAGATCTTTAAAACTATAAGAAGCCATCCAGTCCAACTACCTCATTTTACAGAGAGAGGAAACTGAAATCTAAGGAGGGGAAGGGACTTAACTCTGAATCACATAGTAAATGATTGAATGAGGACTGGGATATAGGTTTCCTGATCACCCATTTAATGAATGATCTTTTCAGTTAAACTATAGCTGCCAGAAGATTCTGATATCCTAATTCACTTAGGGGATATAGTCCTTAAATAACATGTAATATGTTAGTTTTAATTCAGATACTCAGAGCATCATGTAAAGAGCAGAGATAATTCAAGATAACCAAATTATCAAATCACTTCTTGTTTTGCTGGAGTTCTACAGATATGTCTTCTGGACCTCTAAGCTTTTTAATTTGTAAACTAGGAAGAAGAGATACCATCTGCTAAATTCCCTTTGTAAAACTTACATGAAATGAATTTTAATGGCAATTCCTTAAAAAAGCACCATGTGCCTAATTTTAGTAGATTCTTAACCTGGCCTATACCCAGACACAACAGAAATGAGTCGCTTTTGGAAGAACTAGCTTCATCAATAAACTCTAATGACTTCCTATAACTTCTTCTTCTTAACTCCTGCCTCTGGTCCTAATTCTGTCCTCTGTGATCCCATAGGTTGTCTTAAGTTTTCTTTCAAGTGGCTTTTTATGTGTCTTTTAAATTTTTATATTCACAGTCCCTTAGTTGTAACTCATGGTTTCTATCTTCTTTTTCCTGTCATCTTCTTCTGAGTGTGCTTTAGTTTGTCAACAGCCTTGTTTCCCCACTTAAAATAGGATTAAATACAATATTCCAGACATGATCTGACAATAGGGCAGTCATCTTCTTTGATGTGGATGCTATACTTCTTTTAATATACCCTAAGATTGGCTTAGATGTCTCAACTAACACATTACATTATTGACCCATATTGAATGAACTCATTTCTGGAATTTTTTTTTTTTGTCACAAGTGTCATTTGTAAGTCATTTCTCCCTCTATCTTGTGATATTTATATAATTGGTTTTTAAACCCATAGTTTTCACATTTCACAAATTTCATATTATTATATAAAACTCATTGCTTCAGGCTGCCAAGATTTTTTTTTTGCATACTGCTTGTATCACTTATTTATTATCTCTTCTTTCCAGCTTATTTATTTATTTGCTGAAGCAATTGGAGTTAAGTGACTTTCTCAGGGTCACACAGCTGTGTCTGAGATCAAATTTGAACTCAGGTCCTCCTGACTTCAGGGCTGATGCTCTATCCACTATGCCAACTAGCTGCCCCTGTTCTTCTCAGCTCTGTGTCATTCACATACTTGATAAGCCTGCCATATCTATCTTTACTTAAGTCACTGATCCCATGGTTTCAATCTTCACGTTTATTCAGATGGCTTCTTTACCACATCACCCATGGCCTGCCAGATATTTCCACGGGCACGATCTATAAGTATCTTGAACTCATTATGTCCAAAACTGAATTCACCTCTTCTTTTAAACCCTTTGCCCTAACTTCCCCTAACTATTTCTGTTAAAGACACCATATTGAAGTATCATTTGCTTTGGACACATTTCTGGCCTTGGCTTTACGTTGTCGTTGAGGTCTAGGTTTATGCTCACTCTTTCCATGGGAATTGTATATCTTTCTAGGACTCATGTTTAGTAGTGGTAGAAGGTTTTGTTACTACTGTTCTTCCTACGGCATCTTAGTAAATCCTTTGCTTTGAGCTAATTTCATCTACTGGTTGACTATAAAAGGTAAAACCCTTTGGAGGAGGATTATAAGCTACAGTTTTGGGACTCACAGGGCACCCTTTGAACTCAAATCTGGAAGTAGTCATTCTCTAGACATCCAAGGTGAGAACCAGGGAGTGCTGATTTGGGGAGGTATCCTAGAAAGGATGCTACAAAAATATTGAATGAGTGGAGATAAAGGCCTATGTGACTTCTAGTGAGCTACTTCTAGGGGCATGTTGGAATCAACTTTTAGTGAGAACCTTGTTAAATTTTCATTGTCAACATTTCTATCTTGGAAGTTGGCAAACTTTACAAATTAGGGTTTGATTTATTGTCTTATTGATAATTAAGGAAATTTATGGAGATCAATTAATCTAATTTAATTAAGATTAGATCTATTTAAGGAAAATGATCTAATTAAGGAAATTATCTAATTAAGGAAAATGATGGAGAAAATATTAATGCAGATTAAATTTAAAAGTATGTTTTATGTACTTTTTTGAGAAAGCTGGTTGTTAAATATTTATCTTACCTCTGCAACAGAGGAGTCAAATACTGCCCATTCCCAAGTCTAATTAACGCCTGATAAAAATGCAATTGGGGAATATTTAATAAAATAAATAAAATAATATAGAAGACAAATAATTTTAATATGTGCTTTTCAAAATTAATATGTTAGTTGCAGGGATACTTATGTTTGGTTGAGTTTGACACCACTGTTCTCCAAGATATCTGAAATATTAACTCTTTATTTAAGATCAAAGGGCAGTTAAGTGGTGCAGTGGACAGTGTGTAAGACTTGAAATCAGGAAGATTCATCTTTCTGATTCAAATCTGGAAGAAATAGCTTGACAGCAACGTGACCCTGAACAAACTATTTAACCTTATTTTCCTTAGTTTCCTCATCTGTGAAATGAACTAGAGAAGGAAATGCTGAACCATTCCAGTATTTCTGCCAAGAAAACCCCAGATGGGGTCATGAAGAGTCAGATATGACTAAAACAATTGGACATCAACAACAAATTCAATGCCAATGAGAATCATTCAGGTAGAAATATGTTGTTGACTTTTGGTCTAGACCAAGATGTTCTGAATGTAAATAAGAAAGATGTAATCTGGCATAGCAGGGTGAACCCTGGACATGGAAGAAAGAGATTTGATTCAAATCCTGATTTTTGCCATTTACCACCACTGTGTGTCTGGGAAGTTTCTTCATTCTTAGTCTCATTTTCCTCCTCTGTCAAATGGGGAAAATAATAATTGTGTCATCCTATCTTACAGGGGCTTCATGAGGAAAGTGCTTTGTAAATTGTAAATCATGGGCTGAATGTGGAATGTCATTTCTGTAATAAAAAAGAAAACCATTAGCTGGTAGCAGAAAACACTGATTCATACAATGAGAGAGGGTAGCAATCTTCCAGGGTATTCACTGACTCACAGCTGAAGGGCCATTTTGGGGCTAGATTTCAGTTCAGCAGCAATTGGAAAATCTCACCCAGGTATTTCAATGTCATCAATTGGTGGAGATGCCCAAGTCATCTAGTGCTTTATCTTTGTAAGGCAAACAAACAGAGGGATGTAAAGATGACCAATTTCTGGCTACCCTAGTTGTTAATTTTCCAACTGGCCTCAAATTACATGAGCCTAAAACAAATTGACACGCACTGGTTCCTGTGTCTGGTCTCATCGTTGATTAATTTTTGGATCTGCCCCTTAATCACGGAATATCTCTGGGTCCAGGACTCCAGCTCAGTTATTGCATTGGCTTTTCCTCTTCAGTGCGCCTTGTGATGAGACAATAGCAATCAGGCTGGTTTCTCATCATTACAGGAAAGCAAACAGCAGCAGGATTTCTCAGCAGTTCAGCCCCTGGTGGCGTGCTGTGATTGGCAATACAGAATAAGCTACTAATGGGTGGGAGGATGAGGAGAGAGGGGACCGTGGGAGAATACAGGTGGTGGAGGGGAGGAAAGAAAGTGCAGAAAGGATGCTGTCTTTTAGTTTCAGGGAAAGAGGCGTGAGTAGTTCCCTGTTACTTTGTAGGGGTTTTGGAAGAGACTTAGTTTCTATAAAAGGCATATTCTCACTCAGGGATTTGAAAGCTGTTACATCTTCTGAAATTCTGGTAGATGGGGATGATTCCAAAGAACCAAGAAGGGAATCCACAACAGAAGGGGAAACAGCACCTCTTGATATTCTTTTACTCCCAATGGGGTGCCAGGTGGTTTCTAAAATTCTCAAGAGTTTCTCCTACTTGGGAATCCGTAAGAATGGCTAAAGGCCTCCAGGGTCTATGATATTTTCATTTTGTATGGGCAGAAGTGATAGAGAATGGAAATTGGGAAAGGAACTCAATTCAGGATGCGGATTTAAACCCTGATTCTATCACTTAATACTAGTACAATCAATGAATCAATCGACTTTTCTTAGGTGTCTATTATGTGCCAGACACAGTATTAAGCACAGGGGATACAAAAAGAAGCAAAAGACAGTTTCTGTCTTGAAGGAGCCTGCAATCTTATTGGGGATATATCTGTATCTTAGTTTCCTTGTTTGTAAAATGAAAGGTTTATATTTAATGACTTCTGAGATGCTTTTCAGTTCTAACCTATGATTTTCTGAATAGCTTCCTGTATAAAAAGTATGAGATTGGGGCAGTGTTGCAAACAATCACTAGAGGGCAGCCAGAATCAGGGATAGAAGAGAGCAGCTAATGAGAGATTCATTAGCAGGACCTCAAGGGAAACCAGCCCAGATTGAGGTCTAGTTTTGGAATCATAAACTTTAGAACTGGAAGGAAATTTAGAAGGCGTCCAGTCCAACCCTCTCATTACCAAGGCCGAGAGAATTTCATGACTACCTAAAGACTGACATAATTTGCCCAAAGAATTGTAAATCCTAAGTGACAAAATCAAAATTTAACGGCCTCTAAATCCAGGACTCTCTTTTTTTTTTTTTTTTTTTTTTTTAATAGCCTTTAATTTACAGGATATATACATGGGTAACTTTACAGCATTAACAATTGCCAAACCTCTTGTTCCAATTTTTCACCTCTTACCCCCCCCCCAACCCCTCCCCTAAATGGCAGGATGACCAGTAGATGTTAAATATATTAAAATATAACTTAGATACACAATAAGTATACATGACCAAAACATTATTTTGCTGTACAAAAAGAATCAGACTCTGAATTATTGTACAATTAGCTTGTGAAGGAAATCAAAGATGCAGGTGTGCATAAATATAGGGACTGGGAATTCAATGTAATGGTTTTAGTCATCTCCCAGAGTTCTTTTCTGGGTATAGCTAGTTCAGTTCATTACTGCTCCATTAGAAATGATTTGGTTGATCTCGTTGCTGAGGATGGCCTGATCCATCAGGACTGGTCATCATCTAGTATTGTTGTTGAAGTATATAATGATCTCCTGGTCCTGCTCATTTCACTCAGCATCAGTTCGTGTAAGTCTCTCCAGGCCTTTCTGAAATCATCCTGTTGGTCATTTCTTACAGAACAGTAATATTCCATAATTTTCATATACCACAATTTATTCAGCCATTCTCCAACTGATGGACATCCATTCAGTTTCCAGTTTCTAGCCACTACAAAAGGGCTGCACAAACATTCGTGCACATACAGGTCCCTTTCCTTCTTTATAATCTCTTTGGGATATAATCCCAGTAGTAACACTGCTGGATCAAAGGGTATGCACAGTTTGATAACTTTTTGAGCATAGTTCCAAACTACTCTCCAAAATGGTTGGATTCGTTCACAACTCCACCAACAATGAATCAATGTCCCAGTTTTCCCACATCCCCTCCAACAATCATCATTATTTTTTCCTGTCATCTTAGCCAATCTGACAGGTGTGTAGTGGTATCTTAGAGTTGTCTTAATTTGCATTTCTCTGATTAATAATGACTTGGAGCATCTTTTCATATGACTAGAAATAGTTTCAATTTCTTCATCTGAGAATTGCAGGACTCTCCTTTACATTAAACTAATCTTTAACATAGAGTGAGCTGTATGGATAGTAACCTTAGAGGGGAAGGTATTAGCATCACGAAGGACCAGAAAAGAAGGATGTGTTTGAGGGAGGTGGGGTTCTAAGAGCAGGAGAGAGGGCAATGATTCCAGATATGGCACTCGGGGAGGAACAACACATAGGTTGCAATGGCTGAATTGCAGAGTTCATGGAAGGAAGTGATGTGAATAAAGAAAAGAGAGATAGGTAGATGGAGAAAGAATTTATTAAGTCCTTACTATGTATTCCCAAGCATCCTTGTAAGTGCTGAGAATACAAATACAGGTGAAAAAAAAAGGCAATCTCTCTTCTGAAGGAACTCATTTACCGATGGGGGAATGTAACACATAAAAGGGAGTTTGAAAGGTGTGCAGGGAGAGCAAAGAGGGAGGAGCTGAAAAGCATGAGAAGAGCCAGGGGAGAGGTGAACATGGATAGGCTGGACATTCTCATATGATGGTTCTGGGCCAGAATTCACCAAACAGAGGAAGGAAACTCTAAGATAAGAAGCCTGTCTAGGGTGAGAGTGCTGCCAGGGAAGAAGGAGAAAAGTCCAAAGAGGAATGAGCCATTAGCAAAGCTACAAGAAAAGTGAACATACATAGACTGCACACTTCCTTAAAGAATAGAAAGGGGCCAAATTAGGTAACATTAAATGTTAAATAGAAGAGTTTATAAGCAAAAGACTATTGTATCCTCTTCCCCATGCAAACATGGGATACATTTTCCCCACAGGTTACCATATTAGCATCGGGGAAGCGCATCCATAAAGAATATTTATTACCAGGAAGCACATGGGAAGAACATATATGGGGGGAACACATGCATCCAGGTCATCTTATATCTTTTATTTTGCAGAATTGCCAAGGTGCTCTGTTGTTATCTTTGCTTTGTATTATATTGGGCATTAAGCTCTCACTCTCTGCTGAGCATCATATAATTTCTACTAAGTATCGAGTCTTTGCTCTCTGCTGAATCATTTATTCATTGCATCATATCTGTTTTTTCTTGAACATCTCTACTAATTTTGTGGACTTTAAGCCTTTGTCTTAACTTTTGCTGACTTCTGGGTATACATCCTCCCCATGGCCATCAAATGCTTTGTTCCTATCTATTGGAGTACCACCACTAGTAAGGCTTCCTTGATAAAGTGTGTGTGTGTGGGGTGCTAAAGCTCTTTTAATATAGCCTGAAGTATAAAGCCTAGCTGGGCTACCTACAAAAGCAAACAGAAACCTTAAGGCTAAGGTTGAGTAAATTATTTTATTTATAAAGTTGTGGAGTTTTTTTCAATCAGCAAAATTCTTCTGATCATTTTTATCCTGGTGATGACTCAAAGTTTGGCCCCAAACAACTCTCTGACTTCTATAAGACAGCACTTTGAATACTTAAACACAATTATCATATTTCTCCTGAGCCTTTTTTCTTCAGGCTCAACATCCCCAAGTTCTTCAATCAATGTAATGGTGTGGGGGTGGGGTTGGAGGGGAAATAGGTTTGTAATAAAAGGCCATGAAATGGCAAGAAATATTCATTGGTCAGTAACCTCAGGCTTCTTGAGTTTGTAAGATCTAGCAAACCCATCAGGAAAGAATTAGACCCTTACCAGCTTTTGCTAGAGATAAGCAAACACAGAGGGATCCCGGGAGGATTTGTAAGCTCTTACTTCTGTGTTTGTTTTTCCTTTCGAGAAGATAATTTGACAGTGGCTATCCTGAACAAAAACCCAGTGGGAGAGTTCTTGACACAACTGGGATAAGGTTTTGAATTATATGTATAACAGCTTTTTCTTCTCTTTTCTTTCTTTATTCAAGGGGGAGGTTAAGGATATTGTGAGCAATGGGGCAGAAGCCAGCAACCTCAGTTGGGCTCAATTACTTCATGTGTAAAATAAGGAGATTGGATTAGAGGTTGCCTAAGCTCCTTCCCAAGTCTAAATCTATGATCCAATGACCCTGGGTAGAAGGACAGAGAGAGATTGATGGGATCCACTGATTTTGGCTAAGGGGAGTATTATTTCAGCCTCCAGGGCTAGAAAAAGATAAGAGAAGGCTTTTCAAAAAATGGGATCATTTACAACTGCTGTGTGGTTTGGGATGGGGCGTCCTTCAGAGATGAAAGAAGGAATTTCAGCTTTCAAAAGCTGAAACTGCACTAAAATTTTAGGCATACCCTGTATTTTTGTATATATTTTATATTTATTTACATATATATGTGTTGTTTATCCTGACAGAATGCTAGCATCTCAAAGGCAGGAATTGTTTTCATTTTTGTCTTTGATTCTTCAGTGCCTTGCGTGATCCCATTACATAATAAGTCTCTCTCTCTCTCTCTCTCTCTCTCTCTCTCTTAATGTATTAAAGCATTTAATAATGCTTGTTGATTTATTGAATCAACTCTCATATGATTTAATATTGAGATTCAAGTCATCTCCCTGCAACATTGGCCTCCAAGTAACTCTTTTCATTAATTCTTTAGAATTGGATCAGTAGCAACAAATTAGAATAAAAACCATTATAATTATCTTTTAGCAACCCTAGATTCATTCAGTGCTCAGTTCATGTACTACCTCCTGTGAGAACCCTTTCATGGGCTCTGTGGTTTTATCCTGTATATAGTTATCTATTTGAGAGTTAACAATTATCCTATATATATTATTTATTTGAGAGTTAGCATAATGTTGTATATAGGGTCCTACCTTTAGAAACTGGAAGACTTGAATACTGACACATACTAGCCTTGTGACTGTGAGCAAGTAAATCACTGTCCCAAGCACTCCTCTAAGACTATAAGTTATAGAACCCCTTGCCAATCTCTGTTAAGGGACTTTCTACAGTTGGTCTGTAAACACTTTGAGGGTAGGTATTATTTTTCATTTTGTCTTTGTATATCAGAGCTTAGCATACAGTGCCTGGTGCATAAGAAGTATGTTGTGTAATACTGGACATATTAAGGATACTTTGAATTTCTGTTGTATTCTATGTAATTGATTATATTTTATCTGATTTGTGATACCTCTATGTTTGGTGGAGTTTCTTCTTATTTCCATCTCACTCACCCAAAGACAGACAGAACCAATAAACAAGTTTCTCAGATTCACACTAGAGGAAAAGCCAAGCTTGCAACTCTGTTCTTTCTTCCTAGTAGCCCATAGTAGACTTCTTTCTGAAGTAGGATTATCACAATACCATTTTCGTTAATTATATTTTCTTGTTTGTTTTTGTTGTTGAGAATTGGGGTTAAGTTACTTATCCAGGATCACACAGTTAGTAAGTGTTCCAGGTTGGATTTGAACCCAGGGCTTCTTGACTTCAAGGCCAGTGTTCTATCCACTGCAATCACCCAATTGCCTCTCATTATACTCTCATCTCTTATTGAGTCTATATTTTGTACAGAATTGTAAGTTGACTCCTTGGCTTGTTACAGTATAGGTCCTTACTCACTGCTATAGCTGATTTTGGTAAAAATCAAAAATAGAGCAGATCTAATTTCTCTTCTCCAGGGAAACCTGTCTAAATATTTGACTACAAGGTAGGGTGAATTAGGAGAAGGAAAGAAGCACTTATTTATTAAGCACCTAAAACATGCCAGTTACTATACTGGCTATTTTATACATAATTTTTCATTATATCCTCATAATAGTCCTAGAAGGTCAGTACTATTATCATCCCCATTTTATAGTTGAGAAGACTGAGGCAAACAGATTAAGTGACTTGTCCAGGATGACACATCTAGTAAGTATCTGGGGCAAGATCTTAACTCAGGTTTTTCTGACTTTCTGCCTCCTGTTCTATTTAAGGCTCCACTTTAAATACTTGAAAGGTAGTGCTACATTGTCTTTGCCTTTGAAATGCAGTTTAGGCATCATTTTATGTATGAAGCCCTTCCTAATCTCCCAGATTTCCAGTGCCCTTCTATCATGGGTATGCTGTAAGCAGCCTGAAGTCAAGAGAGTTGATTGTTAATTTTACCAAGTGAATATTGAAAAGTGTCAAATACTACAAGTCAGGACTTGATTTATTATATTGATTTAAGAAAGTGATGGGAAAATGTGAATAATGCAGTTATTATTGGAGTATGACATATTCTTGGGGACTGTTGTGCCACAGTTTCCTTTTAGTGTCCTGTCTCAGTTTCCCTAAATTGTCCTGCCTCAGTTCCTTGAATTGTTCTGCCTCGATCCCCCCTAGTTGCAACCCCCTCCCCTTCCTGACGATTAGGACTGATATAACTTAGAATTGGCTACTCTAAGGTTATAAACTCTAAATGTTTAATCTCAGATAAAGGGGAATTCAGACATCCTGACTCCTAAATCCTCCTAAGTTATCAGAATTTATGGTCCTACCCCAACTGGTCAGAACTGAATTGATGATCTCTGCCTGAAATTCCTGTACTCATCAATGTTTGGACTCCATCCCTTGTTTTCCCTGATCACTTGGAGCCATATATACATCACTGGAATCTCACATTTGATGCTGGACTCCAATTTATCCCTAGAGGCAGAATAGATTCTGCTCTGTCTCTAGACTATCTCTCCCTCTCAGAAACCCAAATAAAATATTAAAAACTCTCTAATCTCTATCTTGCCTCAGTTTCTCTGGCATTATAGGACAAATTTAATAATATGGTCTGAAGACATCACTTTTATTTCCCCAGAACAGGTTGTTAAACATTTATCAGCACACCTTTGCTTTCTACTGACAAGTCCTTTGTATTTTACTATTCTGTGTGTGTGCATGTGCATATATGTTATATCTACAATGTATATATATTCACATGTGCTTCTTTCCCACATGAGAATGTAAAGTTCTTGTAAATAGGATTTTTCTTTCTTTCTTGTATCCTTAGTGTTTACTATGTAGCTGGCACACAGTCATGCTTTAGATATACCGGCTGATTGATTGAAATCCCATTTCTGATGCTTTGTGACCTTGGACAGCTCCCTTCACAGTTCTCCCCTCATAATACTTCCTCATTTTCCTCTTGGGCAAAATCACAGGGTTGAGCTAGATAACCTTTGGTATCCTTCCAGCTCTAACTCTCTGCCTCTGCCTTGGAGCGTTCTCTCTCTTACTTGATAGATAACCCTCTGCCACTTTAAAGGCAGGCCATGTATTCTCTTGCTTTATCTTCTCGGCATAGAAGTTTTAAAGTTTTCATATCTTTTCTAAGATGTTGTGAATCCGATAGAGCTCGGTAGATCAGGAATACTTCCCATGGGTAGTTAAGAGTGATTTGTGGGCTTGTTTCTGTGTTTCTCCATAAATTGGGTAGTGGATAATGCATGTTTGAAGAGACAGGTAGTGTAAGTTCTTACTTGCCTTACCAAAGATGTACATTCTTCATAGCTTGTGTTGTTCTCCTGGAAAGGATAGTAAAAAGGCTAAGAACTAAACTGCAAAAATAAGATGAATTACTTTTTCAGTCTTTAAGAAGACCATAAAGCAGTCAGAATACGGCTGGCTTTTGCTTACCAATGAATGTGAATCTTAGCTCTGGTTTCCTTAGCCAGCTTGAAAATAGAGTAGGCTGTCAATAGATGTTTGTTGAGTAAAATGAATAGATGAATGGAAAAAATATCATTCCACATGTAAAACGCTATCAGTAGTGTTTTGAATTGAGAGGCAGCTTGATGAAATAGGTGGAACACTGAGTTTAGAGGCCTAAAATCTAAGTTCAAATCCTGCTTTCAGACACTGTATGACTCAATTTTTTTTTTTTATTATAGTAACTTTTTATTGACAGAATCCATGCCTGGGTAATTTTTTTTTTACAACATTATCCCTTGCACTCACTTCTGTTCTGATTTTTCCCTCCCACCCTCCACCCCCTCCCCTAGATGGCAAGCAGTCCTATATATGTTGAATATGTCCTAGTATATCCTTGATACAATGTATGTGTGCAGATCCAAACAGTTTTCTTGTTGCACAGGGAGAATTGGATTCAGAAGGTAGAAGTAACCCGGGAAGAAAAACAAAAATGCAAACAGTTTACATTCATTTCCCAGTGTTTTTTTTTTTTTTTCCTTTGGGTGTAGCTGCTTCTGTCCATCATTGATCAATTGAAACTGAATTAGGTCTCTTTGCCAAAGAAATCCGCTTCCATCAAATTACATCTTCATACAGTATCATTGTTGACGTATATAATGATCTCTTGGTTCTGCTCATTTCACTTAGCATCAGTTCATGTAATTCTCTCCAAGCTTCTCTGTATTCATCTTGCTGTCATTTCTTACAGAACAATAATATTCCATAACATTCATATACCACAATTTACCCAACCATTCTCCAATTGATGGGCAGCCACTCAGTTTCCAGCTTCTAGCCACTACAAACAGGGCTGCCACAAACATTTTGGCACATACACTGTATGACTCTAAGCAAGTCATTCGACTTCTCTGAATCTTAGCCTTTTCTTCTGTAAAATGAAGGGTTAGACTCAATGGTCCCTAAAGTGCCATCTAGGTTCAAATCTATGGTACTAAGACCATTTAAAAAGAAAACTGCCTAAAATTTGTAAATTAAGAACAAAAAATAGTGCTAGGTTTGGTTGGCTCTATTTTTTCATTATTCTCTGTTACTTGTCATCTATAGCAAAATTAGATCAGCAAAGATAGCAGGTAGCATGAAGAGTATCATCATCAGGATCATGGATCAAATTTATGAATTCCCCTTCCCCCATATTTAATAGTATTTTGTTTTTTCTAATTACATGTAAAGATAATTTTCAACATTCACTTTATAAAATTTTGGATTCCATATTTTCCACCTTCTTACCCTCCCTCCTCTCCAAGACAGCAAGCAATATGATAGAGTTCATACATGTACAATCATATTAAACATATCTCCACAGAAGTCATGTTATGAAAGAAGAATCAGAACAAAAAGGAAAAATCACAAGAAAGAAAGAAAGAAATAATAAAAAGGTGAAAATAGTATAATTCAGTCTTCCGGAGTACTCCATAGTTCTTTATCTCTGGATGTGGATAACATCTTCCATCATGAATATTTGTATTGCTGAGAAGAGCTAAATCTATCAAAGTTGATCACTGCATAATGTGGCTGTTACTGTTCACAATGTTCTTGTTCTACTCACTTCACTTAGCATCAGTTCATATAAGTTCAGGTTTTTCTGAAATTTGTTTGCCTATCATTTCTTACTGCATAATAGCATTCCATTACATTCACATACCACAGCTTGTTTAGCCATTCCCCAATTAATAAGCATCCCCTCAATTAACAATTCTTTGCCACCACAAAAAGAACAGAATTTTTTTTTTGGTATATGTGGGTCCTTTCCCCTTTTTTAGGATCTCTTAGGATATAGACTTTGTAGTGATATTGCTAGATCAAAGGGTATGCACAGTTTTATAGCCCTTTAGGCATATTTTCATATTACTCTCCAGAATGGATGAGTCAGTTTACAACTTCACCAATAATGCATTATTGTTCCAATTTCCCCACATCTTCATCAACATTTATCATTTCCTTCTCTAGCAATGCAGAACTAATGTTCTGTATATAACAGAGCTAAGTTCTTCCCAGGTCTAAGACTTCTGGTTGATCTGTCTGTGTCCTACTTTAGATCCCAAACCTAGACTATGCCTAATACAATACCACTGATTCAATCAAATCATCTTTCAGTCACTGTTTAAGTGAAGTGTTGGTAATTTCCAATAAGTTCTTGGTAAGTTCCAATAAGTCCAAGGTATTCCCCATCCTCCTCAAGACTGGAAAGCGAGGTAGAAAGAATGAAGGATTTGGAGTCAAGTTGGAATCCCAGTTCAGCTACTTCCTGCTCTTGTGATCTTAGATCAGTTGTTTAACCTTAGTGGTTTTTTTTTACCTGTAAAATGAGAGAGATAGGCTAGATGTGCTTTAAATTTTCTTTTAGGTCTAGACCTATGATCCCAAGATGTCAATTATCTTTCCACCAGCAGATATAATGAAAATTCCAGATAAAGATTTGTATTTTAGTCTTTCAGGATAATCATATTCTTTTCATCTTATTATCTAGGGATAAAAAGATAGATTGATTTATGGTTAAGCAGAGGATTCTCTATCAGATAACTATTGCTAAAGTATAAAAATAACTCATTTAGCATTAAGTTTTATAATGCCCAAGAAACTGAGTCAAAATAGAGATTAGAGAATTTTTAAATATTTTATTAGAGAGCTTGGATTAATTGGCTTAATAGGACTTATGTCTCAAAGTATTCAGCATTGAATATGAGATTCCTGGGATTCTTATAGGGATTAGGAACACAAATACAAGGGTGGGGGAGAGCACTGGTGAGTGGGAACTTTTAGGAACGGACCATAAATCCAGTTCTAACAGGTTGGGGGTAAGGAAGGAGCATAAATCCTCATAAGTTGGGAGGATCTAGGAGCCAGGATGTCTGAAATATGTCTACTTAGCTCTAAATAAACCATCTGCATTTTATGACTCTACGGAATGCTAGTGGTCAGGGCTCCCAGCCCTAATTTATATTGGTTTTAATGGTCAGGAAGGGGGTTTGCAATCAGGGGGACTGAGGCAGAACAATTCAAGGAACTGAAGTAGAACAATTCAGGGAAACTGAGGTAGAACAATTAAAGGAAACTGTGGCATAACAGTTTTAGCTTTTTACTTGAACTTGATAATTATCAATCTTTTATAATGCTGGTGCTAGGGGATTAGTATCTACCTGAATCCTGGGGCTTATATCCCAACAGTTGCAATATTAGTATCTGAACTCTATGTAGGTCTTTTGATCTCTGAAATTAGCTCACTCTCTTTGTTGTTATTGTTGAGTTGTGTCCTATTTTTTGTAGCCTCATTTGGGGTTTTCCTGGCAAAGATTCTGGAGTGATTTGCCATTTCCTTCTCCAGCTCATTTTGCAGATAAGGAAACAATCAGGATTTAGGAACTTGCCCAGGGTCACACAGCTGGTGAGTGTCTGAGGGTAGATTTGAATTTAGGAAGATGAGTCTTCCTGACTCCAGCTCCAGAGCTCTATCCCTGACACCACCTCACTGCTCACTTTAATAAGAATCAATACCTTATATGTTAGACTTTTAGAGATAGGAAAGGTAATTTAGTATCATATTCAATGTCTACTTCACACTTCCATCCAAAATTAATGAGTTAACTTTAGGGGAAAAAGTGGAGGGAAATATATTTTCAAGAGGGTAGGTTTTATTTTTAGCAGCAAGTTTGTCCTTTAGAAAGAGCAAAATTGGAGCCAAGGTTGAAAAAGATTTAACATGCTGTCTTTGTTCAGAGCAGTGTTGTAACTAGATGTTTTTATGTCCAGGGCAATAAGTACAAAATGGGTGGAAGACTAAATTCAAATCTCAGACACTTACTAGCTGTATGACCCTGGGAAAATCATTTAATTCTGATTCTCTCCCCACCTTCATATCCCACCCTTTTCTCTTAGCTTTCTTCCCCTGCAAACAAAAAGGCATAGAAAGGGGAACTCATTATAGGAAGAAGATTCTACCCTGGTATAAAATGAGGCTTTTTCTGGGAAGGTTGATCATGGTGAGACCATCTGTAAGGGGTAGGGTTAGACTGGGCCTGGGAGAAGCTCACCTAATGTGACCATTAAATAGAAGAAACTAGACAGCTTCCTGTTGACCTTACAGGTAAGAAGATAGAAATTCAATTATTGCCTCTGACTCAAACTAGTTCTTGTGACCATGGGAAAATTACTTAACCTTCATTGCCCTAGATACCTCTGAGATAATATAAGTTATAGACCCTTGCTGATCTTTATAATTTATCATTTTCTTCTGAAAAAAAATTTCCCTTTGCTTTTATATCATGTTCCATTATCCTTAACCTTATTTCTCCCCAACTGAATAACAACAAAGTAATTTATGCAAAGCCAAACACTGCAGTAGCCACCCCTGATGTATATATCACATTTCCCATTCATTAATTCTTACCTCTTTATTGAGAGGAGAGTGTGTTTCCTTATTAGTTCTCTAGGGTTGAGTTTGTTCATTGCATTAATGAATTGTTTTTGTTAATCCCAGTTGTTCTTATGTTGCTGGGGGACTGTAAGCTCCCAAACCACCCTCTCTATTTCACTGCTCTGAGACAAAATCCTTTTTATTCATCCTGGCTTTTAATCAGAGAATCCTTTAGTTTCCTGGCTACCTCCTTCTCTTTGCATTTCCTTCGTTCTCCTTCATTGCAGTAAAGTCAGACTGTGGGACCAGAATAATTAGGTGATTACTGGATGAGCTCCAGTCAATCTAAATATTTGCTTGCATGCAGAATGAATGAAATGGCACATGATGAACTCTTTAGAATGGGGAATCCATTTCAAAAAATTTTCAGCTCAAATGATTTGACAGTCAGAACTGGCTTCTGTCATAAATGAAGATATATCATAAATAACACAGAATGCAAGACAGGTCATTTGGGAAGATTCCTATGGAATGCCTGCTTCTTTTAATCTTGGTTCAGAAAATAACTTCCTTCACCTCTGAGGTTCTTCTAAGTACAAGTAATTGATGTAAGTGTGAAGCCTGGGAGAGCTGACAGCTCTGCGGAATGGTTCCTATTTGCTTTGACTTGATTTGCAAAATGAATCCTTTTGCAAGGTCACTTCCCACCTTTCTCCAAGAAAAACATATTCTAATTCCTCTTCTCTGTATGTGGGTGATCCTAATGTTGCAAAGGTCTCAGTGGCAATGGTTTACTCTTATTCATACATCGACTATGGGGCAAAATCTTAGTTGCCTTATAGAAGACTTTGATCTTTGGGTTTGGGAACTTTATTGAAAAATTCCTCTAGATGTTGATTCGTTATACTCCCATATGTCAAATGGGGGAACTATCTAGTTCTGCCACAGGACACAAGATTCAAAAATAAAAAAAACCTATGGACTTATAGCTTCCTTGGCTGACCTGATACCAGTCAGCACAATTAAGAAGCAATGGAAGGCACACTCATATCAGGGGCAATTCTAGGAAGATAGATAACTACATGTTTTCAACTCTAAGGGTTTACCCAGGTTTGACTTCTTTTAAATGACCTAAATTGGTTAAGGGCATCAGTCTTTTAGCTACTTTCAATTTCTATGGAAAATTGGTAAGAACAGACTCATCTTTTAAATGTCCCAGGCAATTCTGCTTCTGCACACTAATAAGATATGATGAAGGAATACTAGAGTTGATTACTAGCTTGATGTTGTCATTAGGCCCATAGTATTATAGAAGTAGAGTTGGAAGGGACCTCAGGGGCCATCTTGGTGAAAAGAACATGATTAGGATAGTTTCTAATCAAATTTTTTTGGCAGCTAATAGAGTGAATTCAAACACCTCCTTTAGACACTAGGTAAATGATCCTGAACAAGGCTTGTTAAAAACCTCTCTCAGACTCAGTTTTCTTCTTCTGGTGTTTAAAATCTTCTACAATATAATTCTAACTTACCTTTCAAGGCTTACTTCATACTTTCTTTTCCTTTTCAAGCAATTTATATTTTGGTTAGACTTCAGCTATTCCATAATCTATCTCTTCCCTTCTCCTGAAAGAAAGGGTTTCTACTGAAGCCCTACTTCCCCTGTTCCTGCAACAAACTGCTTCCTTATCCCTAAATTTTAGCATCTTAATCTTTGTTTAAGGATTCTCCCAGGTGAACATCTAGCCTGAGAGCCCTTTACAGTTGATTTCATTATTAAAATACCATACCTTCTCAAATTATTTAGTATTATTTATTGATCCATGTTCATGTCATGTCATATATTTCCCCCCAAAAGTGCATGTTCCATAAAGTCAAAGGTTATTTTAATATTGTTTTTGCATCCCTGGCGCTTTGTATAGTTCTTTGAACATAGACACTTAAATGTTTGATGAATTAAATTGCTCTCTGTGTTTTTCTTGATATCTCCATGGAGATTCCCATCGTGTTAACAGTATTGTAAGGGAAAATAAGCAGGGGAATTACCCATAAAATAAAGCTTATTCAACCTGATGAAAATACGGACATACATTATAATTTGAAGGACACTGAGTGGTCACTCTCCCTTTTCTGGAAGGCAAACATACCCACTTCCTCAATACTTACTGGGTTTAAGACCAGGAGCTAGTTAGTGATTATTGGTTGACTAGAAATCTGTGGCTGTATACTCTCTTTCTCTCTTCAGTATTTCTTTTTGTGTGTGTGTGTTCTGAATTTTTCCATTTCTTTTTTTAATTAAAGCATTTTATTTTCAAAACATATGCATGGATAAGTCTTCAACATTAACCCTTGCAAAACCTTGAGTTCCAATTTTTCCCCATCTTCCCCCATCCCCTCCCCTAGATGGCAAGTAGTCTAATATACGTTAAACATGGTAGAAATATATGTTAAGTTTAATATATACATACATATTTATGTAATTATCTTGCTGCACAAGAAAAATCAAATCAAACCAGATAAAAATGAGAAAGAAAATAAAATGCAAGCAAATAACAACAAAAAGAGTGAAAATGCTATGTGGTAAACCATAGTCTTCTCTTTGGGTGTAGATGGCTTTCTTCATCACAAGATCATTGGAACTGGTCTGAATCATCTCATTGTTGAAGTCTCTCTTCAGTATTTCATCTTTCCTTCCATATCTTCTTTGATATGTAGCAAGGGACAGGAAGAGAATTTATCTTTTTCCCTACTCTGTGGCAGTTAATGATAATTTGCAATCTTCAGTAGTAGTATATAGCCATATTAGACATGTCCTTGCACAAAGCCTGATATGAAAGATTCTGAGGGTCAACTCTCTCATTTTAACATGGAATTATAGGGAAAGGTTTACTGCAGAAGCATATGGTAGAAGGAGATGTGCCTGTTCAGATTTAGGTATTGATGAGAGCCCCAGCTTTGAAAATTACCTTATGGGTACCCCATGTTCAAAGGTTCCTAACTGTAAAAGTTCCCATGTTGGGCTTTCTAGAGAAAGGTTTCCTGATATGATCAGTTACTGGAAGAAAGAAGAAGATACTCCAAATAGTTCCTGGGCAGCATCCTAATTGGAGAGAAAATCTGGAGATTTACTTTGTCTGGTGGAAAGGAATTTCTTGTTCAGCAACCCCAATCTATGTTTATCTTTCATTAGAAATCTACTTTTAAATGATAGTATGTGTCTGGAAAGAAATGTGTGTGAATCTGTGGGAGAGAGGGATTTCACTAGAGTGTGAAAGTGCTCTTAATTGCAACCTTTAATAAAAATAGCAATAGAAAAGTTGTCTCTTGCTTCAGACATTTATTATCTCTGGGATCCTGCCAAGTCACTTTATCATTCTGAGATTCAGTTTTCTCACCTGTAAAATAGTGATAATAATAGTACTTATGTCATAAGATTTTGTCTTTTGTCTAAATATTATCAAATTAGATAATATTTATAAGGTACTTTTTTTTGAGAGGCAATTGGGCTTGCCCAGGATCACACAGGTAGTAAGTGTTAAATGTCCAAGACTCTATTTGAAGTCAGGTCCTTCTGACTCATGGCTGGTGCTCTATTCACTGCATTATCTACTTCCCCCTATCTAAATGTGAATTTTATAGCACTATATAAATGTGAGACGATCAGTGCATCTTAGATTGACAGATGAGGAAATGGACTCAGGGAAGTTATTTCCATCAGGCCACACAATAAATGGCAGAGTTGAGATTCAAATCCAGATCCTTTTACTTCCAATGCAATGCTTTATCCACTGCCTCCCAATTTTTCCTAATTACATGTAAAACATTTTTTTAACATTCATTTTAAAAAAAATTCTGAGTACAAACTCTCTCCATTTTTTCCCCATCCCTTTTCCTGAGAGAGTAAGCAATTTGATATAGTTTATACTTGAGCAATCGTGCAAATCATATTTCCATATTAGTCATGTGGTAAAAGAAAACACAGATCATTTCTCCCCCCACCCCCATAAGGTAAAAAATAATATGCTTCAATCTGCATTCAGATTCCTTTAGTTCTTTCTCAGGAGTCCTTTGGAATTGTCTTGGATTATTATATTTCTGAGAATTTATTCACAGTTGATTATTGTACAATATTACCATTACTATGTATAATGTTTTCCTGGTTCTGTTAACTTCACTTTGCACCAGTTCATGTAAATCTTTCTAGCTTTTACTGAAAGCAGCCTACTCATCATTTCTAATAGTACAAAAGTAATAATAGCACAAATAGTCCATTTCAAATGTATACCACAACTTATTCAACCATTCCCTAATTGATGGGCACCCCCACAATTTCTAATTCTTTGCCATCACAAATAGAATTGCTATAAATATTTTTGGTCAAATAGATCCTTTTGCATTTTTTGGGGGGAGATGCTTTTAGGAGATAGACCTAGTAGGGGTATAGCTGGGTCATAGATTTATAGCCCTTTGGACATAGTTTCAAATTGATCTCCAAAGTGGTTGGATAAGGTCACAATTCTACCAACAGTGCATTAGTGCACTAATGCAATTTTCTGCATAAGTCCCAGTTTTCTCACATTCCTTCCAACATTTATCATTTTTTCTCTCATAGTAGCCAATCTGATGTTAGACATGAGGTGGTACTTCAGAGTTATTTTTATTTGCATTTCTCTAATCGATAATGATTTAGAACATTTTATCACATGGCGATAGATACTTTTGATTTCTTTGTCTGAAAACTGCCTGTTCAAATTCTTTGAGCATTTTGACCATGGGGAAGGGCTTGTATTCTTATAAATTTAACTCAATTCTCTAAATATTTGAGAAATGAAGCCTTTATAAGAGACATTTGTTGTAAAATCCCCCCTCAACTTTTGCCTATTCTTCTGATCTTGACTACATTGGTTTAATTTAATTTTAGTTTAATGTACTCAGAGTCATCCATTTTATATGTTGTAATGCTCTCTATTTCTTGTTTGGTCCTAACCAATCAACATAAGTTATTTCCTTATCCATAAATCTGATAGGTAAACTATTCCATGCTCCCCTAATTTGCTAATGGGATCACCCCTAATGTCTAAATTATGTGTCTATTTTGACATTATCTTGGTATATGGTGTAAGATATTGATCTATACCTGGTTTTTGCCAAACTGCTTTTCCCAGCAGTTTTTGTCAAATAGAGAATTCTTGTCCCAAAAGTTTAAATCATCAGATTACTATCATACATTCTGTACCTAATCTATTCCACTGGTCCCCTACTCTGTTTCTTAGTCAGTACCAGATTGCTTTGATGTTTATTGCTTTATAATACAATTTGAGATCTGTTATAGCTAGGCCCTCTCCCTTCACATTTTTTATTAATTCCCTTGATAACTTTTGACTTTTTTTTCTTTCAGCTTAATTTTATTATCTTTTTTCTAACAATTTCCTTGATACTCAACTTTTTTTTCTTCAAGACGAATTTTGTTATTGTGTTTTATTATTATTTCTGGCCTTATAAAATTTTTTGGAATTTTGATTGTTATGGCATCGAATAAGTAAATTAATTTAGATAAAATGGTCATTTTAAACATATTGTCTCAGCTTATCCATGAGCAATTAATAATTTTCTGGTTGTGTAAATTTGATTTAATTTGTGAGAAAAATGTTTTGTAACTGTACTCATATAGATCCTGGATTTATCTTGGCAGATAGACTCCCAACTATTTTATATTATTTATAGTTTTTTTAAGTGGAATTCCTCTTTCTTTTTCTTTCTGCTGGACTTTGTTGGTAATATATAGAAATGCTGATGATTTATGTGGGTTTATTTTATATCATGCCACTTTGCTAAAGCTGTCAGTGATTTCAACTACTTTTTTAGTTGATTCTTTGGAATTCTCCAAGTATACCATCATGTCATCTGCAAAAAGTGATAGTTTTGTTTCTTTACTGCTTATTCTAATTTCTTCAGTTTTTTCTTCTTATTGCCATAGCTAGCATTTCTAGTGTAATGCTGAATAATTGTGGTGATAATGAGTAACCTTACTTCTCCCTTGATTTTATTGGGAAGACTTCTAGTTTATCCTCATTACAAATAATGCTTGGTGATGCTTTTAGATAGATACTACTTATCATTTTAAGGAAAGTTCCATTTATTCCTGTGCTGTCTAGTGTTTTAAATAAGAATAGGTGTTGCATTTTGTCAAAAGCTTTTTTTACATCTGTTGAGATAATTATATGATTTCTGTTGATTTTGTTATTGATATAGTTAGTTTTGCTGTTTTTGTAATATTGAATCTGTTCTGCATTTTTAATCCCACCTGATTATAATGCATGATCTTTTTGATACATTATTGTAATCTCTTTGCTAGTATTTTATTTAAAATGTTTGTATGAATATTCATTAAGAAAATAGGTCTATAGTTTTCTTTCTCTGCTTTTGCTCTTCCTGGTTTAGGTATAAGAATTATATTTGTGTTGTAAAAGGAATTTGAAGGATTCTTTCTTTGCCTCATTTCCCAAATAATTAATATAATATCATAATTAGTTGTTTAAATATTTGGTAGAATTCACTTTTTAATATACCAGGTCCTGGGGATTTTTTTCTTAGGCTGTCTCCCATGTCATTTCATCTTATTTTGTTTTATGTTGTATACCTAGCCCCCTAATTCCTTTGCCCTTATTTTCTACTGATTTTTCTTAACTATTTTATTTGTTTGATTACAAATAATTTATAATTAATTTATGTCAATGAATAATAAAAAATTAACATCACAAACCATAGCTTTCTACATTTATGTGTAAATATAACTTTTTTTTTGATTTTCAAATAAGATATATATATGCAAAAATAAAATAAATGGAGGAGGTAGAAAGGAAGGTGGGAGCAAAGCCAATATCTGAACAGAAATATTTGTCAACTAATAAATATCTACATCCCAACATGAATACAACACCCTATGACAATAATGACCTTTAAGGCAAAGACTACATCCTCTCCAAGACTTGAATACATAGTCCCATGCCTCAATATTACTTCTCTATCTTTCTACCTTTGTCATTGACATGAGAAGCTGAAAGGTAACTTGCATGAGATTGTTTCTACTGATTGCAAGAAAATAGATGACAGATGAAGGATTGTCTTCCTTCATTTAACATTATGGTCCCAGGGGAAAGGAAAATGAAAAGTAATGATCAACACTACTGCTTGACCAATTTACTAGATGAATTATTCTGGCCTTTGAAATAGAACAACTGCATGCTTTTCATTTTGCTGATATGTGTGAATTTTTTTTAACCAATAACATGAAATATTCATCTTGTGCATTTTGTGTAATGTCAACAGTTTTCTAGTAGTCTTATTTTCCAATTGCAATGAAAATTTCCATTTAATATTTAAGCCCTTGATATAAAGTATATATTAGTTGGTCTATTTATAAGGTATTGAAATGGGATTTTACAACAATATGTAAAACATGAATGGAAAATAATATTATCATTCTGCCCATATCTTTTTAACTTAAAGATCTTTTTGTATAAAATCTATGCATAACGGTCTTTTTTCTTTTTATTTCTGCCTCATGGAAAAGAACAATAAGAGGTTCTCTTAAAGAGTGGGGAACTGCAGTCTCTAGAGAATTGTTTCAGCAGCAGCCTGTGAAGGAGGCAAGGAAGAAGATTCCTTTGGCTGAGTGTAAAAGTAACCAATCTCTGTTTCTTGCTCCCTTTTCTTTATGTTTTTCTTTGTCTCCTTTCTCCTTCTCTCTTTTCTTCTCTCTCACCTCATATATATATTCAGTTGAGGAGGTGATTTTGTGAGTTAAAAAGATCCAAACATATTATGTTCTCTGTTGGTGCTGAATTTTGGAGAGAATTCCTAGTAGCTCTCATTAGATGGGGATTTACATGGTAAATTCTCTCTCTCTCTCTCTGTCTCTCTCTCTCTCTCTCTCTCTCTCTCTTTTTTTCTCTCTCTCTCTCTCTCTGTGTGGTGGGGAGGAAGTAGATCTGTGATTTCAATGGTGCTTGGAAACTCCCAATGTAGAAAATGTGTCCATCTCCCATCTCATTAGCAATTTGTTTGTATTTTTTAGTCTTTGAGGCTTGTCTGGGAGCAATGAAAGGTTAAATGACTTGTCCATCATCTTATATCATGAGAGATTCATGGAATAGTGGACAGAGTGGATTTGGAGTGAGAAAGACCTCTGACATTTGCTAATAGTATAATAGTGAGCAAGTGACCTAAGTTTTCTGAGACTCAATTTTTTCATCTGTTAAATGAAGGAGCATAAAAGTAACTATAATACTTACTTTACAGAGTTATTGTGAGTCTCAAACAAGATAATGTGCATTATGTGTTTTGAAAACTTCAAAAAATAGTATATAAATGCCAGTTTTTATTTATCACAGACGACTTAAACTGTTAACTTTCTAATTGTAAGATTAACTACTTAATATATTACACTGCCTTTTAAGAGATAATATAAATACAAATTATTTTGAAATATAATGATTATTAATTGTTTATTAGATATCTGTTAGGACATCTTTCCAGCTCTTTCTTCTTCAGACACTTATTTGATAACATGCAAATTTTCTCCAACATGATGGAAGAAAAGATATAATGTATCTGCAAATATACAGAAAAGTAAGCACATAAAAATAAGCATGTCTCATGGTAGAATATCGAATTTGTATTGGGGTTGGTCTTGCTGAAAAAATAGTGAATGTCTGTGTTTTGTTTTTGCCTTGCTGAACCTCATTAAAGGTTAGACAAGACCTTTTAACAGGGTCATGAATGTTTTTTCTTGGGGGGAATCATTACAGAATACAATTCGATCTGGGTTTCCTTTTTAAAGTAATGTTAGAAGAAGGTCCCAGCAATACTCATTGACCCAGATTGCCAAAAGATACACTAGAGATGTACACAAACAACTTAGCATGGTAGGCAAATGATTTTGCTCTTGGACAGATTGCTATGACTATCCTCTGAAAGGAACTGGCCAAAAAGCAAAGTTGTCATGGCTTCATTATGATTGGGGCTTCTCTTTAATGAATTTCCCAAATAGTTCTCTTCTCAATTTTTAGTGTTTGCTGTGTACCACCACTCACCTTTTAAAACCTCCTGGATACACAAGTCATAAAAATTTGCTACTTGCTTTTACTTTCAAATGAAAGAAGTCTCAGGTATGAACTACTTGGAAAAGAAAGTGATTACCTGCTAAGCAAGGTTGAGAAATGTCAGCAGTGTTCCAGGAACCATGAAAATTGCATTTGAGGGAAATAGCCCTACTCATTAAAGTAAATGGATAAGAACCAGCAGCTCTTCTGAACCACAGTGCTAAATTGGACTCCTTATAAATGCTTGAATTAAGGAAAGCTTTTTTGCTAGAGGAAATGGAGCCAATTCAAAGTTGGATTTTTTTTTTTTCAATCCAGTACAACCTTAAAGTCTCAATATTCTGGCACAGAGAGAATGTAGGAGTTTTCTCAAGAGGCTGTCTTCTGACAGATGCATATCATTATTAAGGTCCGTGACACCATTTGCTGTAATTATCCCTTATATATGTCAATGATCTCATTATGGATTTTTTTCAGAGAAACAAAACAGCTGATCTCCTTTATGTAAAACATGGCCTTGTTGGTAAAATATGGTCTTTTCCCTGATCTTTCCTCCCATACCTTGATTACTTCAGTATTACAATGGGAAAAAAAATACAGGGATTACCAGTTTGATAGATTTAGTTTCTGCTGGGAAACTGCTCCTTTTGGGTGCCCAATGAAATTGACATACTTGATCAATAATTGTGAATAATTATACCAAAGTCAAGACAAAAATTGCATGGTATGAACCCAGTTGTCCCATTATTTGAGCAAAGTTGGAAACTATTCTGTGAATGTGAAATGTAGTATTCAATAGTTCTATGTTGTAATTATGAAAAATGATAATAGATTGAAATATATTTGGGGCACACAAAGTTCCCCCCCCAAAAAAACCCAACATCAACTTTGAAGAATTTTATGAATCTCCACTAAGCACCAATTCAAAACTATGAATCTCTATTGATGGGTTTAACTTACCAGTCAGAGGACTTCTTAGTTCAAAACAAAAGATCCTTAATAAGACAGTTTAGAAAATACAGTAATAATAAGAGAGTACCAAAAGTGTATTTGGGGATTTCTTATTATTACTATATTTTCTAAACTGTACACATTTGGTACTCTCTTATAGGTTAGCATATCACCAAGAATGGAGATAATCCTCTCTCCATCCACAACCACACAATATATGATTAGTATGTCTAAGGGACGCTTAGCAGAGTAAAGGGACTTTTGTGAAGGATACCTTCCAGAAATCCATGTGACTAGATCATATGTAGAGGGAACACGAGCATGGGACATATGTGACTAAGACACTTAATGTGGGCAAGATAACATACCTCTGGTATTGCAGGTCTTATGTTATCTAGTGATGTCTTCACACTGCTTTCTTAAGATAGTGATTAGAAGTTCTCTTTCTGACAAGATCAACTTAATCATCTTTTTTTTTTCTTTGCTGAGGCAACTGGGGTTAAGTGACTTGCTCAGGGTCACACAGCCAGGAAATGTTAAGTATCTGAAGTCAAATTTGAACTCAGGTCCTCCTGACTGCAGGGCTGGTGCTCTATCCACTGCACCACCTAGCTGCCCCTAATCATCTTTTTGACTAACTAATGTCTGTTGCTGATTAAAATCCATGACCATAGATAATTATGTGATATTTATAAATAAATACTTAACTAATATTTTTACTTTCCACTCCATGGTTAGATATTACAATTCCCTATTAAGTCCTTTATGGAGATATTGTTCTCCTAAAACCCAATTTGAGGAATCCCTTCTCCCTCGTTAACAAAAGTCTGTGTAGAGATTAGAGCTACAAAGTCTATCCTTTTTAGTTGGAATATGAAAATGAAATTAAATAATAACTAAACTAAGAAAGAAGACAGTTAATGTCCTTCTACCCTCCTTCCTCATAATCTTACTCTTATAATATATGTCCACAGCAAAGGTCTCTACTTTTTTGCCTTATTTCTGGTCAAGGAGTGTTAACCATCAACAAATCAACAAGTATTTATTAAGTGCTTAGTGTATGTCAAGTATTTTGCTAAACATGGAGGACAGAAATAAAAGCAAAAAGAAATGACAGTCTGTCCTTGAAGAGCTTATGTCCCAGTGGGGAAGCTGAAAGGTAGGAAGGGAAGATACTAATTTGCGGAAATGGTCAAAGGAGTGAGGCCCAGAGAGGAATTAAGGGGTTAATGTAACTTCTTGAAATGTCTTCCTTAAAATGGAGATTCTGGGGGGAAATGATGAAAGAAGTTGAAGAGGAGGGAGGGGAATGAATAAGCATTTGGTAAGACCTACTATGTGTCAGACACTGTACTAAATGCTTTACAAATATTATTTCACTTGCTCCTCATAACAACCCTGGGCTATTGATGCTATTATTATTCCTACTTTACAAATGAGAAAACTGACGCAGATAAAGGTTAAGTGATTTACCCAGCTAATCACATAATTAGAGGGGATTTCAATGGAACTTTCTGACTTCAGGTCTTCTGTGCCACTGTCAGGGTAGAGGTATCTTCCAGAATGAGAAGGATGCTGTAGCATGATGACAAAGATAGCTTCAAGTGTGAGACTTTTGGGGAACATGGTGATTAAGGAAACTTTCAGGGTGAGAAAGCTAATGGGACTTGGTTCAATAAGAAGTTCAGAGAATCAAGAGTGGGATCCAGAGGACAAAGGAGGAATAAAAAGCCTCTCAATTTTTCCTATACAGTTATTGAATATAGATAATAGGATCAAAGCTTTAAATCTGAAATAGATCTTGGGGATCTTCTAGTCCAATCCCCTCATTTTATGTGAGAGAAAAATGTTTAGAAAGCATAAGTGACTTGCCTAGGGTTATATAAACATGGTTCAAGTTAATGATGACATTGACAAAAGTTGCCATCTTGAAAATCCTGGCAATAATACTTTCCTCCATAGATTTGTTCCTGATACTTGTGCTTCCAGCTGCTAATGTCTTTCCGTCTGGATGGACCTCCCATGTACTCTGTTAATGTTTTGTAGGTGTGTGGTTATTTACACATTGTGTCCCATATAAGACTATGAGCTTCTTGAGGCAGGGAATTTTTTTCTTTTTCTTACCATTCTTTGTATCTTTAATACTTAGTAGAAAGCCAATATATAGTGAGCACTTAAGTACTTTTGATTTATTGATTAACATTTTTGTATTACTAAGCAGAATCTTATCCCTTGTAGCTCCTTTGAACCTTCAAATATTCCTAAAGGAGTCACTAGAACCTTAGAGTGAAAGAATTGATCTCTTCCTTATCTGCTACAGGAGGATTTGGGCATCAGGGAAACAAAGAGCACAGAGAGAGGAGGAGGATAGATGAAATAAGGGAGAAAGCCACAAAAGGACAACTTTCTTATTTTTCTAGTTACTTTCTCCTTTGATTAAAATAAAATTCAGATATGATTTGCCCTCCAAGCAGGTCTGGGCATTTTTCATGCTCCTCCGCTTTCAGAAACATGATTCCTAAATGATGGAGGGCATCTGAACATGATGTGATGTTGAGTACCTAAATAAGGAGTGAAGTTGCTGCCAGAGCTTAGAAATAAATGTAGTTCCATGAACTTTGGGAAAAAACTATGGAAGCTCTGGGCAGTTATGGCATTTGTATACTTTCTTCTTGGGTGCATTGGAACTTCTTTCTTGTTTGGAGATGATATTTCATCTGGCTCTGAGCAGAGGACTGATTCATTCTTATGTATTTTCTACATATATGTAAAACTCCACTTATTCTTTGCTGTTTTGCTTGAATAAATGGCTTACTTCCTATTTGCTATATGTGATATTTTATTTAAACAGTGTTTAGTGGAAAAGGGCTTAAAGTGGAAAATGTAAACCAAGAATTATTCTTCCCATTAAAATGACTAGGGAACTGATTTTATTTTTAACCCCTAATAATCAAAACCCTAGACCAGAGATAATTGAAAAGAGAATAATAAATATAAATCTAGCTTGATATCCCAAGCACCCAATCATTGTCCTTCCACTGCTTCCCAAAGCTAGAAAGTCTAGTTTTCCTTGGAGAGCGGTCCGCCAGATTACAGACATACCTATTCATGCCATCTGTAAGCCATGTGCCAATACATTTAGATAACCTGGGTGGATATCTATCTATCTTATCTATCTATCCCTCTATCTTAAATGGGTACACACATTTTACATAAGTTTTCTTCATCCTGATAATATCTTCCTTTGACTTTGAAGCCATTGTGATTAGCCTTCTAAGCCCATCTCTCTAGCTCTCTTCAAGGTCACCAATGATTACTTAATTACCATATCCAGTTGCCATTTCTCAGTTATGTTCCTTGACCTTTCTATAGCATGTCATTGTTGTTTGAGATCTTATTTTTCGTTTGACCTTTCTCCTTCACTCCTTAACTGTCTTCTTTACTGATTCATCAATATTCTCTCACCTACTAAGGTTCAGCATTTTCCAAGGATCATTATTCTTGTCTTTTCTCTCTTTTCCCTCTTTGATAATCTCATCCATTCTTCTAGCTTCAACTATACCTCTCTCTGGATAGTTGTCAAATGTTTAACTTGCCTCAGTGTATCTTCTGAGCTTTCATTTCTAGCTCAACATGTCCTAAAAACAATTCATCTTCCTCCTAAACCTTATCCCAACATCGCATTCTCTGTTGATGACATTTTCATTTGGCCTGTCCCTCAAGCTCAACACTTTAAAGTTGCCTTATATTTTTTCTTTTCTTTCCAAGCTCATATTTAATCACCAGCCAAGCCTTACTGATTCTACCTCTATAATAGCTCTTATATCTGGCTCTTCCTCTGCTCTAATTGTCACCCAAATTAAGGCTTTTTATCTATCCTAATTGGGATTGTTGTAATGGCCTTCAAACTGATCTCCCTGTCTTGAGTGTTTCTTCTTTCTAATTCATCTTTCACAAACTTGGCAAAATAATTGACTTGATTCACTGCTCAAAACCCTCCAGCGGGTACTTATTCATGAAAAGATAAAATCCCCAATTCCTTAGCCTGGTATTGACCATAACTAACCTTTCCATGTTTCAGGTCATACCACTTCCTATCATGTACTCTATGCTTAACAATGACAAGAAAAGCATTTATTAGGGCCTACTAAGTGCTACATATATCTAACACTATAATTTTCATAGGTAGTAGTTACAAAGACAAACATGAAATAATCCTCAATAATAAATGACTTATTTGTGAATATGCTAGATCCACCTTTTTTAGATGGTAAGCTTTTTGAAGGCAAGAACTGTTTGATTTTAGTCTTTGTAACCTCAGGGACTAGCACTGGTACTTATATACATAATAAGTACTTTAAAATATCACCCAAATATTTTAAGTACCCAGTATGTGCTGGGTGTTGGGAAGATTCAAAGTTTAGATAAGACACAATCCAAGCTGTCATGAAGCTGATATCCTAGATTTGTCAATGCGGCAGAAAGCATTTGTATAGAATAAAAGCATTAAGTTCTAAGGAGAAAGAGTGTGTGGAAATGATGAGAAAGGGCACAGAATAGAGGTAGGAAGGTTAACCAGAGACATGCTTTCCCTATCTCTTAGTCCTTCTCAACAAAGTGGCACCAATCAATAAAGAACAGAAGGGATGGCCTTCTTTGGAAAATATCAGCTTTGCAAATAATTTTATGTTGCAGATGATTGCACATCCTCCAGTGAGATGATCAATTATCATTGTCAGATGAAATTTCCCTTGTTACTCTTGGCTGATGGGATTTGCTCATCATTCAATTGTGACTGAAATCAATGATATCTATTTCAACATTTCTACTTTCTAACTTGCAGCAGCATCAAGCTGAGAGGAGCAATTTTCATTTCTTTATTTGGTGTCAATCTCTGTGGAAGTGCTTTTGATCTAAGTCATTTTTTTAGTGCCTATTATTTGTTCTAGTATATAAAAGAAAGACATTTTTTAATGGGAGGAAAGAACTTTTTAAAAACTAACGTCTAAAAAATTGATAATGACAGAGTAAGTTTTCAAATAAATTTTTATATTAATGTAATCCTTTGGGTCATTTTAGGCAGGACAGCTGAGGACAGCTGGGGATCTGGGATCTGTCCTTCCCTGCAGTCTGACTCTCTTTTCCATTGTCATGGGTCACAATTCTAGAGATTGTTTCATTCCTGGCTCATTGATTCTTTATTTGTTTCTGTCTGTGTTGTTGCAACTGTGTCTCAAACTGAAACACTCTTGAATTGTTGAAAGAAGTATCTCTTACTTGGGTATCTAGGTGCTGGGTCTGGAGTCAGGAAGACTTGAGTAAATCTGTCTTCAGACACTTTAGTTGTGTGGTCCTGGGGATGTTGTTTAACCTCTGTTTGCCTCAGTTTCCTCATCTGTATAATGGGAATAATAATATTATCTACCTACATGTTGTGATGATCAAATGTAAAGTGCTTAGCATAGTGATTGGTATATAATAGGGGCAATTTAAATAAGAGCTCTTATTAGTGGATGAGTAGCTTCACTGTTACATGCCACAACCACTGGCAGAGGAGAGAGAAAATCTCCTTGTGTCTCCCTACATAATTTTCCTTACCACTGTAAACCCTCTCCTCTCCAATATAAGAAAGAAAGAGTGATTCTTTCTCAAGGTCTTGGGTTCTTCCTCAACAAATGGCTTCTTAGCTAGGCTGTTTTCAGAGTTGGTGAGATCAGCCTTTTGAGGTCCATTAGGACCATGTCCAACATCTTCCAGGATGATCGACCATTTTAATTCAATGAAAAGGAAAAATGTTCGCTTTTCTAAAGGTTAGCATTATCAGTGTGATCTGATCCTTGCTTTTTCTTTTCTTTTTTTATATAGCTTTTTATTTACAAGATATATGGATGGGTAATTTTACAGCATGCAGTTTGCTGTATGTTTTGTAAGTTTGCATGCAGTTGCAAACCTTTTGTTCCAAATTTTCCCCTCCTTTCCCCCCACTCCCTCCCCCAGATGGCAGGTTGACCAACACATGTTAAATATGTTAAAATATATATTAAATACAATATATGTACACATGTCCAAACAGCTGTTTTGCTGCACAAGAAGAATCAGACTTTGAAATAGTATACTATTAGCCTGTGAAGGAAATCAAAAATGCAGGCGGACAAAATAAAGGGATTGGGAATTCTATGTAATGGTTCATAGTCATCTCCCAGAGTTCTTTCACTGGGCGTAGCTGGTTCAGTGTAAATCTAAACTTTGATTTAGTTCATCTCATTGTTGAAGAGGGCCACGTCCATCAGAATTGATCATCATATAGTATTGTTGTTGAAGTACATAATGATCTCCTGACCCTGCTCGTTTCACTCAGCATCAGTTCATGTAGGTCTCTCCAGGCCTTTCTGAAATCATCCTGTTGGTCATTTCTTATGACCCTTGCTTCTTATGATGAAGAAAATCACAAAATAGGGGGAAAATGTAAATCCCCTTTTCCCTCTTTATATATTACTCTTCATTTCATTCAGCTGGTTTGGGGTAGGTAGGGACTCTGAAGCTTTTTATCACTCTTGTTATTATAGAAAGTATTAAGTGTGGCTCTTTTCAGATGATTAATCAGAAACACCTGTATAATCTAAAGAATTGGCAGTGGTTTAAGGCATCTGGGTTTTGGAAAGGGAATCATGACATCGTACAGTGATTGTATACTCTAGTGCAGACATGGTGTTGGCGTCTGTGTAGGAGCTGAAAAGGGCTGGCCTAATGCAATCAATCAAGCAAAAAAAAATATTAAGTACTTACTCTGTTCCAAATACTGTGCTAACCACTGGAGATACAAAGCCAAAGCAAAATTAGTCCTTTCCTCAAGAAGCTTATGTTCTAAGGGGGGAAAGAAAATATATACATATCAGTAGGTACAATATACATATAGAATAGACAAAAGGCAGTCTACAGAGGAAGGCACTAGGAGCTGGGTAAGAGGTTGGGGAGGGAGGGAGAATGGAATTGGGAAAGGCCTTATTCTAAATTATCTCAGATTTTGTTACCCACAATCCTTTTGAAAAGCCCAACAACTTTCCCAGCTGTCAGTGCTGGAATATAAACAAGTAAGCCACATGGTGTGAAGTAGGGAGAAATCATTTCTGAGAGTAATAGAACAGACTCCAGGGAAGTCTGTGGATAGGAGGTGCCTTTATGTTTCAGACTGGGAAATACTCAGATCTAGCTAGTGTCTGCTCATGATTTTGTGTTTTGACTAATGGTCTTATATTGCTACCTTATTCTTTCAGATCTGCACAATGACATCAAAAAGCACAAGTGTCAGCAGCATTTATTTTTTATCTGTGACTCCTGTGGTTGGGAAAAGCCAGTTTCTGGAGGATTAAGGCTGAGGGTTATACAAAGGGCAAAGGAAAAGTCCATTGTAGGTTTGGATAGCCTGCCACATAGAGCCAATGTGAATTTTGTAGGAAACTGATGTAAAGGATGATGAAAGATCATAGGATCATAGAGAACTGGAAGAAAACATCAAAATCTTTAATAATCCCCTTGGGGTGAGGAAACAGGCCTAGAGAATCAAAATGGCTGATACAAAGTCATATAGATAGCAAGTAATAAAGTCAGGGTTTGAATTAAAGTCCTTTTACTTCAAGTTCAGTTGTCTTTGTAGGTAAAAAAAAAAACCCACAAAATGGGAAGACCACAAAGTGAGAGCAAAGTAAAGCTAATGAATAGATAATCATATGATTTTTTTTTGGAGGCAATCAGGGGTAATTGACTTTCCTATGGTCACACAGATAGTAAATTTCTGAAGTTGGATTAAAATTCCAGGACCTATTATGTGTCTACTAAAATACTTAGCTGTCCCTGATTTTAAAAAAAATCCATAAGAGATCTAGAGAAAGGCCTACTGGAGAGCATATTAGGTGACCCCTCGATAGAGAATTTGGGGGAGCTCTTTGACAAGCAGTCTGAGGGATGGGAAGATATAGATAGCTTGGAATCTGAAGAATTACAGATCCAATGAAATACTAACCCATAATCAGGGGTGTGCTGGGAACAATTCAGATTGGATCCAAGAACAGTTAAATTTTCAGTTGTTAAATTTCAGATTGTTAAATTTATACCTCAGATAATGAGAAAGGCTACAAATGAGGGATTGATCTATTGTTTTATTGTCTAGACTTAAGAAAGTGATGGAGAAAACATAAATAATGCAAATTAAACTTAAAAAGTGTGTCATAGATAATTGCCTCCTCCTCAGCCAGCCTAGCATTGACTAGCATACTACTGCTAATAAATTTCTAAAAGCAATTCTAGTTAGTGATGCTAACAATTAACATATGAGTTCTAAAAAATTGCACTATGCAAAACCATGCAATGAAAACTATAGGACTAATGGGGAAAAGGGGATTAAGGGCTTTTTTGTTGTTTTTCAATTGTTTCTACTGGGTCAGACTCTTCATGACCCCATTTTAGGTTTTCTTGGCAAAGGAACTGGAGGAGTTTGTCATTTTATTCTCCAGCTCATTTTACAGATGAGGAAACTGAGGCAAGCAGGATTAAGAGGATATTGACAAGAAATGGAGAGGCATGAATGGGTTACGATCTGCATCATTGAAAGGAATGTTCAAGTCAATGAGAACGTAGATCCATTTGAGTATTTGAGTATGATTTAGGAATGTTCAAGTCAATGAGAACGTAGATCCATTTGAGTATTTGAGTATGATTTTATGAAAGAATTGTTCAGTTTATGGACTGTCTTATGACCTGACTTACAAGTATATTTAAAGGAGAGCACCCAGAAGGAATCTGAACATCATAGATTTAGAACTAGAAGGAATCTGAGAGGCCAGAGGATTGCTTATGTCTCTGGTGAATATAGAAAAAGCAAATGGGAAGCAAGAGATAGCTTCAAAAGGTATGAACTCTGGAAGTTGAGAAGAGAGTCTGATATGGAAGGATTCTTTTCTTGAGGGGTTTTTGAGCCAGGATCCTGGTGAAACTGGAAAGGCTTGAGTTGCACTCCTCCAGCACCAGGTATTATATGGATGAAGAGGTTATGATCCCCACCTGCAGTAGATTGAATTCATTTTGCCCTCTGGTGGATGTATTGGATACTGTGGTCCTTTTCATTAGGGAAGCTCTAAAATTAGCTTTAAGACTCTGACAGGGAGTTCTTAGCCAGGGAAATTCTTATTCATTACTCTTAACTCCCTCACCAGAGATTTTTACTTGTTTTTAGCTACCTGTGCCCTGCTTTTTAAGCACCTTGAGGGATACTTTTACATAAAGAGGGGAGGATCTTGAATGTGTTTTTATAAAAGGGACTTTTTTTTCTTTGCTGAGGCAATTGGGGTTAAGTGACTTGCCCAGGGTAACACAGCTAGGAAATGTGAAGTATCTGAGGTCATATTTGAACTCAGGTTCTCCTGACTTCAGAGCTGGGTTCTATACACTGCAGCACCTAGCTGTCCCAAGGGACTAATTTAAAAAAAAAAATTCTTGAAATGAGTGATTCATTGCATTAGCTGCTGAGGCAGTTAGTGGTACAGTGGATAAAACTCTATTCCTGGAGTCAGAAAGATTAGAGTTCAAATTCGCTAACTACTGTATGATTCTGGGCAAGTCACTTAATTTTTGTCTCAGTTTTTTCAATGGTTAAATGGGGAAGACAATAAAACCTATTTCATAGGATTGTTATGAGAACAAATGGGATTGAATTAATAAAAAGTCCTTGGCATTTAGTTGATGCTATATAAATGCTTCTTTTCCCCACCAAATATGAAATAGTAGGAACAAGAGGCAATTGTTCCTTTGAAGTATCTTTGTTAATCCCACAACAGGAAACATCACCTGCAATAAGGAGCAAGTCTAATGCTTCAAGATCAAACCAGGAGTTATTTGTGAATTAGGAGAGAGTTAGTCCTGGTAGACTGGAGTTGAGAGGCAAGGACTTAGTTGACTGCTCTGCCAAATAGAGATGCTGTGCCCAGGAAAAAGTTGTACAAGGACACCCTAAGAATAGAAAGGACATTAGAGTGATAAAATGCTAACATGCTTTCTTGCATTTCTCCTCTTTACTAGTATAATGAACAGAAGACAAGCATTGGAGTCAAGAAATCTAGAATCAGTTCCTCATACTAGTTGTTTGATATGGGCAAATCACTTAACCTCTTAGTGTTCTACACTACTCTCTAAGACTGTAAGTTATAATTGATTTGCCAATCTGAATTAGTAGAAGGAGTTTTCACACTGAAAGTTCCCTATACATGGATGAAATCACTTCTGATGTAGAAAGTAAAGTTAAAAAAAGGTTAGCATTCTGTCCTATACTTTATGGACAGCAAGGAATGCCTGGAAAGTCTGAGTATGTTATCTTGTTGGTGTTATTTTGCTTTCAAGAGAGACAAGAAATAAAAGCAATACAATGATAATAGATTATACCTGAACTACAGGTCTGTTCCCCTTAAGAATCTCAGATTTATCTTTTCCTTACTATAAAAGTTTTCTTGTGTCTTGGACAAATTGGTTTCCAGTCTATTTTCTTTGAAATCCATTCCCTGGGTTACTGCTGTGTCTGCCTTCTCTGCACAATGCCCACATCTCACAAATGGGAGGTGGTATTGATTTTTCATAATGTCACAGTCTTTTGAGGCTGTCTCCGATGGCACTCTGAAACTTCTGGATCAGACAACCTATTAGTCAGTCTCAGAGAATAAAGTAGTTGCGTTTTATAGACTTCTCAATCAGCTGCATAGTAATAGAGTCAGAAGTCAATTTTTGAAACGACGAATAACTTTAAGAAACTGAAAAATGCATTTTGGTAGATATGTAATTTACAGAGAGTTAAGAGAAGAAATGAGAATTGGTTTGTACTCAAAACTAAAAAGGTCTTCAGGCAGTATTGGACAGTAATGGTAGTCTCTCTGTTCAAAGAGGAATGCCTTTCTTCTCAGAAACATGTGATAATGTACTCCATTTTGTGAAAGAAACAGGTGTTAGTGCATATCAAGCAACCAAACCCTTGAAAAATGGATGATTTTGAGATAGGAAATAAGATTCTAGGAGTATTCTTACTTGAAAATCCATTTAGAACAAATGCTGCCCATGATTTAGTATAACATGAGCTTAACTACAGGATTTAACTATGAAATAAAATCAAAATCTTTCAGTGAAAAGTTTCAGTTTGGTATTCGGCTGTTTCTCCATGAAATCACAGGTCCTTTAGAATTGAAAGGCGCCTCAAAGATCACTTAGTCCAATTTGTACCTGACTAAAATCTATATCATCTCAGAGAAATAGTTATCTAATCTTTGAATTCTTCCAATGAAGGGGAGCCCACTACTTCTGAAGACATTCTATTCCCTGCCCCACCTCCATTTTTCTTCCTTTTTGCTGCTGATGGGGATAGCTCTAGTTGTTTAGGGACTTTCCCCTTACATCAAATTTAAGTCTGTTTCTCTATAACTCCCACAAATATATTGTGCCTAAATCTCAGAGCCCTCTGAGGTCAATTAGAACAATCCTTCTTTCTATGCCTCATGATTTCCATTTGGATATTTGAAGACAGATTTTATAACTCCCACAAACCTGCCTTTCTTTAGGCTTAATTCCTTAATCCTTAATTCCTTAAATCCATCTGTATATTACAATCCCTAATCCTCTCACCAACCTGGCTCCTCCTTTTGGATACACTCCAGGTTATTGAAGTTCGTCAATATAATGCTAGACAGTGGTTGGGGACTCTGAGGATAGTGGTCATAGATGGAGTAATGGATGAGAGTTTGCCTGGAAACAGAGCTAGTTTAAAGCTAGAATTGTTATCAAAGAGATCAGTTTGGGACACTGAGGAAGGATTAGGCCATGTGGCCAGAGAGGGGATTATAGGACCACACATCAAAGAATTTAGTTGGCAGTTCAAAGTGCTAAGAATTTAGTTATGAGAAAATAGATTCTAGCAGCATGTCACAGGTTGTCACAAGCTCAGTTTCTTAGCTTCTTGTTATCCAAGCTTTATCTTTTAAAGATGTCTCACAGCTGCAGTAGTCTTAGCTTGCATAGGTAGAAATGTACATTGGCTAGTTCCCTATTAGTTTAGATGCACAATTCCTGAGTTCTAATTTATTGATCTCAACTTGACAGCTTGGAGTTGTCATTTCTGACATTTCATTTCCTGGACAACATCACTGGGGAAAAACAACAACATTTTGCATGATCTATAGCATTAGTTTCTTCTTTGAATTACATTGGCCTTTGACCAGACTCGAGGGGCTTAGGTTTCTTCCTGAAATAAATTTGCCTGAGGGTGTTAGTGATGCCAGAGAAGCAGATGTCTCTCAACCCTACAGAGAAAGAATCACATCTCAGTCAAGAGATTTAGAAGTTATCTTGTCTAACCTGAAGCATGAATCCCTGCTACAATATATTTGACAAATGGACATCAGGAAAAGTTAAAAATTATTTTAGATGTTAAAAAAAGGCAAATGCTATCCATATTAATGTTACATATTAATGTAACAAACCTTGGAGACAGTTGAAATATATCTATATATAAACTTTAAAAAAGTGGTTCAACTCAATGAAACAAGTGAATATTTTTTACCTCCTCTCCCCATAGTTTTCCCAAATCCTATAATCCAATACTTTGAGGAATCTAAGAGCTCTTTAGTTTTTCTCCAACAGTGTAGATCATGACCTGTTCAGACATCCTTATTTTGTGATTCTTTTTCTTCCTCCCCCTATTAATTTTTCAATAGTGTTTTAAAGTTTTCAAAGTGTTTTTTTAATCTCATTTGGTCCTCACAACAACTTTGGGAGATAAGTGCTATTATTATTTCGATTTTTACAAAAACAGATAGAGGTTAAATGACCTGTCCAGAAGCACACAGCTAGTAAATTTATGAGATTGGATTTGGAAATATTTCAGTATTCTTTTCAGTGTACTATCTGCCTCATAATTTCTATTCCTGACCTCCTATTAATTCTATAGAGTCTACTATGTGGGTGAAAAGCCTTTTCTAGACCTTTAAACATTTCATGGGAAACAGTGAGGTATCTTGGCTGCCCATCCCTTGCTCTTGTTACAAGACTGTCCATCTAACAAGCATTTATTAGACACTTATTATTCACAATATACTGTGTTTAGCACTGAGAATGCAAAGAAAGGCAAAAACTAGTTCTTGCTTTCAAGGAGTTTACAATATAGGCGACACCATCTTATATTCATTTTATGTATTTCCTGTATTATATCCATTACACTTCTTCATTTGCACAAATCCATACTAACTTTGCTATATAGCTACTTTGCCCCTATTATGCATTTTTCTTGTTGTTTAGATCATCTGAAATTCTGGCTCTTTGGAGAGAGTAGTTTTCCAAGATTTGCCTTCTTAGGGCCTGCTAGATGAATGTTGTATTAAAAGGATGTTTTTTCTTTTTTCTTGGTAATAGACCATCTGGGAATCATTGAAAGCAAACTATAAACTGTGCCAAGTAACTTTGAAAAATCACAAAATTCAGGAAATCCAATTTATAAAATAGCTTTGAAGTGATATTCAGTCACTCATCAGATATTTATCTGAATTCAACTAATTTCCCCCCCCCAAAAAAAAATTATTGTCATGCACATGATGTATAAATGTAATTGAAAAAATGAGTTGTATCCTTAATGATATGTTTTCAAAGAAAGTTGCATCAATTTGTGCTTTACCTATTTTATTCACTGATGATATCCACTGTCATTACAGAAACATTAGTTGGAATTGAATGAGTAACCCAATTCTCTTTGCCTCCCTTACATTACATAATAAGGCTTTTTTGGAGTACTCCTCCTTTTTAATTACTTCCGATAGAAATTAGCTTATAAAAATTAAATTTGGACATTTTGATTTGCCTATTGTGACATCTGTCATTATTTTAAAAAATCAGGTATGAGAGTTTTATTTCCATCAGGCTGAAATTGCACAAGACAAAAAAGACTCAAAGACAAGCATGAACAAATGAAGAAACACATAACACTTATCTAGCCCATTATATTCATTCCACTCCCTCCTATAAGAAAAGATTCCCTGTAGAACTGCTGAATAGATATTTTACATTCCCCTTGAACTTGAGCCAACTGAACAACTCATAACAATTATCATGGAGGATTGGAAGGCTCAGATCTCCTAGATGCCTTTTATGGTCATCATATTATATATTAGTTTAATTGTGAAGTTTGGAAAGAACATTGGCTTGGGAGTCAGAAGACCTAGACTTTATTAATTAAGAGAAGACTCTACTAATTACAGATAACTTCTCTCTGAGCCTCAGTTTCCCCATCTTTGAAAAGGGAAATAAAAATAATTTCACTCTCTATATATGAGAAATCAGTGAAGCCACAGAGATGAAGTCCTTTGTAAACAGAAAAGCATGATATACATGTAAGCTTTTATTATTACTTGGAAGTATACCTGAAATTTTAGGTCCTGAACTATGTAACCATTGCTTAAGAGAATTATCAAAACTTGAAGGTATTTCTTATTTTGATAGTTCTGAACCTGAAACTCACCTAATGATAGATAGGGAATTTTAGAATTCAATGGATAGGGAGTCAGGTATGTTTGAATGCATTTCTAATGGGTTTTGCATTGATAAGCAGAATGCACAGGGGCTAGGGAGTTAGGAAGACCAAAATTGGCCTTAGATACTTATTGAATATGTGGCACCAGGCAAGTTTTTAACCTCTGTTTGCCTCAATTTTTTCAACTGTAAAATGGGGATAATAGGGTTGTCCTGAAGATCAAATGAAATAATATTTGTAAAAGAGCTTAGCATAGTGTCTGGTACTAGACAGACACTATATAAATGTTTATTCCCTCTTCTCTTTCCCCTTGCACAAATTTATTCTTTATTATCAAAAAACAGTTGCAATAACTCAGTAACCATAGCTTCAATGATTTCTTTCAAAGAGACTAGGGTTGTCACTATTGAACTGTTAAGAGAGAGAGGAAATAGAATTGTGGGGGTAGGACAATTAAAGTCATCTTAGAGCAAATTTGTGTGAGGAACAGGAGATGAATAGAACTTCTTTTCTATATCTGGAGTGTTAATAGTCATGGAGTAAATAGAGTCATTAGAGTATGAATTCTTTTTTGAGTAGGAGATTGTTTTGCTACATACAAAACAAGGGTATTTGTGTTCTCAGTACATACCACAATCCCTTGCATGTATAGATACTTAATATGTGTTGTCTGAGTGATTACTGGGGAAAGACTCTACCAGATACTGTTAACTGCTATGAGAGAGAAAATGTATTAGTAAGGGACTTGAAGGTTAACTGTCATCTTTGAGAAAGTCTAGAATATATCTTGAAATAATTCATTTTAATTCTCATTTGGTGGAGAAGGCATTCTGAAAATTCCTGAGAAACTTTAACTGACATTCTGAGAGAATTGGATTATTGGATACTGCTACTGCTGTTTTAGAGGAGTCAGCAGTTTTGGCCATTGGTGACAGAATTCTAGGTGACAATTACTTCCCTTCTCTCTCCTCTGATTTTCAAGAGCACAATGGGAGAGAGGGAATAAATATTTATGTAGCTTCTACTATGTGGCAGAAATTGTTAAATGCTTTTTTACAATTTTTTTTTATTTTATGCAACAATTCTGAGGAGTAGGTGCCATTATTAACTTTATTTTACAATTGAGAAAATTGAGGCAAATAGGTTAATTTACTTGTTTAGTATCACCCAGCTAGTAAATGTCATTGGCTGAATTTGAACTCAGGTCTTCCTGAGGTCAATTCTGGCCTCAGACACTTTCTAGCTATATGCCATTGGGCAAGTTACTTAACTCTGTTTGCTGCAGTTTCCTATTCTGTAAAATGAGTAGGAAAAGAAAATGACAAACCACTCCAGTATCTTTGCCAAGAAAATTCCAAATGGGGTCACGAAGAGTCAGATGTGACTGAATTGATGGGACAATTACTTCTTTTTTTTTTTTTTTTTCTTTTTTCTTCATGGACTTTCTTTTTTTTTTTTTTTTTTTCTTTAATAGTCTTTTATTTACAGGTTATATGTATGGGTAACTTTACAGCATTAACAATTACCAAACTTCTTGTTCCAATTTTTCACCTCTTACCCCCCACCCCCTCCCCCAGATGGCAGGATGACCAGTAGATGTTAAATATATTAAAATATAAATTAGATACACAATAAGTATACATGACCAAACTGTTAGACAATTACTTCTTGACTACAGGTCCAACACTATGGTACCAACAGGCTCTATAATAGAGATGACTTGGGCTGTGACTTGTCTCAAAGCTGACATGCTGTTGAAATATTTATCTATGTCTTTGTATTATTTTATTATTACATATTACATAATTAATTATTAAATTACATAGCCAGTAACATTTGTCTAAGCCTTTGATATCATGTTTTCATACTGAGAAAACTTATGGAGAAAATAGGTTTCCTTGGTTCTATTTGGATGAGCATTTGGTCCTAATTAATGGGAGAGATTTTGAATTTTACATATTTTATAAGATGATTCATCTTCATATTTACTAGAAAATATCTATCTTGTAAGAGAATTAATAAGGGAATGAGTCAGTAGTAGGCTGAAGGCTTGGGGTTTGGTGTTTGTCTTTGAGAGTATCTTAGATGTTTTGCTTTTATTTTGCAACACACATACACTCACCCTCATTCATAGAATTGCTATGGGTAGGTTAATTAAAAATCCTGTTATTCTGTGATAGTTGTGATTTTTGAACTATATTTTTTGATATTGCACTGTGATAGGATTCCGATATGGAATCCCTTAAGCTAAATGGTCCTAATGAGCATAAACATATAGTCATAGTAGACAGCTGTACTTTTCCATTGTCCTGTCTCATTCGGACCTTATATTAAATATGGATAGATGGTTCCTGGCTGAATGAGGTTTCCAGATGACTTCCTTGGCTGTACTTTGGCACCTATTTCTGCAATTCCTGATTAGGATTTGTACCCTCAGTCATTTTCTGGTTCAAAGTAAGAAACTCCCCAACCTGTGGTATCAATAACTGACTCTAGAAACTCCTCCAATACACATGGGTCTGATTAGGGATGCCCCATTCCATATCTGACATTAATTATCTGTTTTCAACAATTACCAATCCCCTATTTAAGGTGTAAACCTTTTTTGTACAGACTCTGTTCTAAGTATATAGATCTTGTCACTGTACATGTTTCTATTGTTCTGCATGGCCAAATCTTTGTCTGTTTTAAATCTGTGTGCAATATGTGTATGAGGGTGTATACTTTTGTTTTTGTTCATTTCCTATGCTTCATAGTAATAAAAATCATGCTTATACTATCTCTCTGAGTACCGATTTTCAGTAAATTCTTGAAATTGGGTCTTTGCTGTAACTTTAGCCAAGAGGCCAATTACTTTTATACATTGAGAGACTATGTCCTCTTGGAATAAGGATACAAAAGAAAGATTTGCCATTTAATTTTTTTTCTTTTGGTATATGTGAAAAATATCCCTAACTTATATTTTATAATTTGATCCTTTTATTTCCCTCATTTGAACTTATAGTTCTTTTTGAGGTTGTATTGATATTTCAGGCTCTGTCTCTAGCCAAGGCTGCTTTGCATTGGTTTCTCCTATTTTGTCATTAAAAGGTGTCAGGGGGAACTTACTGACTACTAAATTTTAACTCTCTGTGACTAATATCTAGTTTTTCATTTAGCATTGTTTATCTCAGAGCTATGTAGCTAGATATTCTTCTAAAGGGAAGAACAAAGTCTCTTCTTTTTGGCTTTCAAAATGTCTCTAATTGAATCAAAGTAGTTGGAAAATGTTGTCTTTCTTGCTTCTTTCTTGCTCCTCTCTCTTTTCTCTTCCAATTAAGTTGAAATGATCACTAAGTACAAACGTAATTGTGAACCCTCTTCTGTATGTCTCATAATTTTTTATGCTTTAAGGGACATTTAGAAGCAGCATAATGCAGTGGGTAATGGAACCTAAGACCCAGAGAGCTCTTGGTTCCTAAAAATGATTTGAATAGGTTCAGGTTAACAAGTCAAAAATTTGAAGAAGTTGAAGGGTGTTTTCTAATCTTAAATCAGGGAGGGCCTTGGGAAAGAGACATTGCTTTTGATAAGTAGGATGAAAGAATGAATGAAAAGCATTTTAAAGTGCTTATTATGTATCAACCACTATGCTAAGCACCGGGGATACACAAACAAAAGCAAATATTCTCATTATCTTTATGACTCTTATATAATTGAAGAAATAACACATTCCTGGGAATTGTGAGGCAGGGTACTTTGGTCTGGAAAATTAAGGGCATAGTGAGTGCCATCCTGGGGGAGTAGACTGACCCGCCCCTCCCAGTAATAGTGGCAGAGTTAATTTTATTATGATTGTGGTTCAAGAATTAAAGAGTGAGAAGGGGGTGGAGGTAAAGCTCCTCTCCCATGGCAATGAAGTACATGCAGGAAGATTGTGGAAGAGTTGGTTTAAAGAAGTGGGAGTAAACTGAAATTTGTCTAATGTTTTCCTGAAATAGTATTCTGAGAGAGAGAAGGAGAGAGAGAGACAGAGAGAGAGACACACAGAGAGAGAGACACACACAGAGAGAGACATACACAGAGAGAGAGAGAGATCATTAATCTGAAGATCAAGGCCTAGGACAATTTAAAGATAAATTAGATGTTTTGGGGTCTCTTAGCTAGTTGAATGTTCTGTTTCAAAAGTGTTTGGAATCTGGAGGCAAGACTTTTCTAAAGAAAAAAGCCACTCATAGTTAAGATCCAGGAAATTTGTAGTTTCTCTCCTTATAGAGAAAAGGCAGTTTTTCTCTCTCCTCTCCATTTAGCTTGATGACTCTGTGTAGAAGGACTTATTTCTTAATAAAGTAGTTCAGATTAAGTCTTTGGGCTGCAAAGTAAAAGATGCATGACAGCATGCTTTTCCTATGGAGGACAGTCATCTGAGGGCTCCATATGAAGCCAGAAGTTAGATGCAGAGAGGTTCCACAGCCACATGGTAGGAGAACAATGCTTACAAGGAACTTGGAGACCATGGGAGCACTAATCAAAGAACACTGACTTCACAATAGCATCATTGTTGGTCCTAAAGCATTGGAGGCATGAATTATATTTGATGATTGCATACTGGCCATGTGTGTTCCCTTTGTATATTCCCTTTCACTGTGCTCCCAAGGTAAATTCCCTCTTTCCAATGATAGTATATATACAATCTGTGGGAGAATGTTCTCCAGATGTACTGTATGTATGTATGAGGAGAAGGGGAAGAATAGAGGAAAAGAAATTCTGCTGATAATTTTCTTATAAAGCTATCTCATTAAATGCCTTTTCTTTGAACTAATTCTCTCCCTTGGCAGACTAGTAAAAGTACATAGATTAATGGGGGCTTGTGAACTATGTTGTTTTTTTTTCTTTTGAGTGGATGCATATTAAGAATACTTTGACTCTTGGTAGTTTTTCTGGGAGTTCTACATGCATGAGAGGGTCCCCAGGAATTACATTCATTAAAAAAAATAAATCTCCAACTTTTCCCCTCCTCCTAGTCTTTCTCTTACATATTGAGAAAGTGAGCAATATGATACTTTATACATAGCACATTTATTTTTACAAATGTAGAAATTGAGAGTCAGAGAAGGTTAATAACTTAATCACATATCAGGTAACTCTTGGAGGCAGAAATGAAGTCTTTCCTAACTCTAAATTTACTGTTCTTTCATTAGTATACACTTCTTCCCATCACTCTCTTGGCCACCATCAATCTTTTTATCTTCTTTCTTATCTTTTCATAGTGACATATTATTCTCCAGTATTATAGGCACTAAGGTTTTGTATACACCATTTTTTTGGGGGGGAAAGTGTGATCTGTATTCAGATCAAAATGGTATTTGAGGGCTTCTCTCTCCTGCTGTTTAGATGCTACTGGGTTGTGAGGAATGCTTCTGAAACAAATGAAGCAGGGCTTCTTGGAATGTGGTATTGGGTGCAGCAGTGCTGTTACTTTGGGAATGAGGTGATAAACTCAGGTTTCTTGGGTGATAAACAAAGAATACAACTTTATAATTGGAGAAGACTAAAGGGCCTTATAAATCCAACTCCCTCATTTTATGGTGACAAAACTGAAGGCCAGATAGGGAAAATAATTTGTTTAACGTTATATAGGCAGAACATTCAGAACTCTCATATGAATAATTAATTTTCTCCCATTTGTTAAGACAAAATCTATTTCATTTTAGAGACATGATTCAAGGCTTGCCAGGTAGAGAGAGATGGCATCCAAGGACAACATAGTTTTAGAATATAAATTCATTTGTAAAATATTATGGAAAATGATGTTAGAAGATTAAGAATATTATCACCTTATATAGCAGTAAGAAATGGTCATATTTTGTAGAAAGCTGGGCATGATTCAATTAAGATAGATCATTCCAAGAGTATTTAAGGACAACCAATAGACAAGAATAGAAAAAAACCTGGCAAAATTTCTATACCAACCCATTTCCTCCATCAGTGGCAATGGAATAATAACATATCATGTTGAACACGACACTTCCTAATATACTATATGAAGAAGTAGAATTTTCCCTAAAGGAAACTAAGAAGAGATCAACTGCACCAGATTAAGTCCAGAAGAGGTTAGTTCTAGAGGTAAGACAATTATGAGAGCATAAAGCATTAATATAATAGCAAGAAGAGAATACACTAATCAATTGAGGCAATGTAACAAATATTATTCCCCCAAAAGGTGATCATGAAGGAAATATCAGTTAACACCAACTCATATGTTTGTTTTCTCTTCTTTATAAAATCCTTATTAGAAGAGTTGACACATGCAACGATGGCATTTTTGATGACAATATAAGCAGAGAACAGGTGTGCTTTTATCAATAATGTTCAGACCAAATCTTTACAATTGTACATGCAATTAATCAAAAGGTATAGTAAACTTAGGGACTTACTATGCTTTTTTTTTTGGTATCTATATGCCTGTATTCTCTGTTGATTTAGTAGAACAAAATGTTGTTTGATAGTCTGTCAGCAGTACAATGTTTCCTGGGCATATGTTAAGTTTGGGCACCATGATAAACAGAACAATAGAGATAACATGGATGATCCCTTGATTATTAATAACTAAAGAAAAGCATAAAACAGAGACATATGCTTGACAAAGATGTTTGCATCATCCTGGATGTTATTCTGCATCAAATGTCAAATGAAAGGGAGATTCAATATAGATAGGAAGTTTCTCCAGTCTCTCCTATTTTTAGATGGTATTGGGTTGTTTACATCAAACCTTAGAACACTTTAGAGCATTCAAAATGGTATCTCAAACATAATTATTTGATTTCACTATTTCCTTAGGAAAATACAAGTGGTTTAAGAAGATCTTGTGACCACACTATGATATGTAGTTGGATTGAGTTGATCTATCAGGGCATATATATTGATATATGTTGGCAGATACTGTGGATAGACAATGAACTGAGCCCATAGTTGATGAGAAAAAAATGTGGATTGGATCACTTTTTGGAAACACTGAAGATATTCCCCTAAAACACAGTTTTATATTTTTACTATGTTCTTCCCCTGATGTTATACAATTATGAATCATGGAATACCATAATTTTTGAGGAATCAAAATTGTGGATCATTCAAAAAGCAATGAAAACAATTCTGACGGGCACACAAAGACCTTAACATCATTAATCAACAATCATTGAGTGTACAAGTGAAGTATAAAGTGTAATCAGTTATAAGACTAGGAAAGAGAATGAGTTGGTTATTCTTATGAATAGGGAACGATAAATTGATGACTTGTGGGTACACTGGTCAAGAGATGTGGAGCATTGCCATTTGTTTTGTTCATGCTCCCTATGGAGCGAAAATCAAAATCCCTTTGATTTTACATATATATGTCTTATCCTTGAGCCATAAGGACTGGCGGATCTTTTCTATTCATGCAGTTGATCTCACTTTTGTGTGCTGTTTTTTCTAGTTAGAATCTGAATTCCTTAACAGTAGAAATTGTTACTTTTTTTTCCCCCTAGCATTTAGCATAGTGCTTAGCACATAGTAAGTGCTTTTTCATTCACTTATCTAGAGTGGGTATTTTTAACCTTTTTTCTATCATGGATTCTTTTGGAAACCTGATTAAGCCATCTAGGTTTCTTCTCATAATATATTTTTAAAAAATATACCAATTAAAATATATAGGACTATAAATAAAAAACAAATTAAGTTGAAACAGTTATGGAAATTGAACAATTCATAGATTCTTTGAATTTTATCTATAGACCAATATGTTGTGGACCATGATCCTCAAGTGAAAAATCCTTAATCTATATGAAGGCCCCCCACCTATTAAATAGAGCGTCTATGGAAGGCTTTAGAAGAATATGAACAAGAATTTTATAAGATGGATTTTTTTTTCCTAAGTGAAAGAAGCAGCAGCTTCTTTTTATAGACTGAAAAGAATCAATTACCTCCTGCTGCCTTAGGTGGAGTATAAACTGTACTGTGTGATTTGTAGGAATTTAGAATGCTAAAGTAATTAATGACAGTAGCTTAGATGGTGTCTATGCAATGTGACATGGGGATTAATATGAACATAAATCAGAGTTTAGCCTATTAGTCTCCTCTCTGACACTAAATACCTTTATATCTAAATGTCTACACATGAAAACCTTAAAATTTTGTCATGATTAAATCCTTTAATCAAGGAATATTTTAAAAATCTATTCTTTTAAAGAGACAAGTGGTTGTTTCTGTTTTGTTGATTTCTAAAAGCAATGGAATGATTTCACTGTATTAGGTAATTCCAAACAATGGACAAGTTTTGGTTTAGTAGTTACTGAGAAGCCTTCTTTAATATCTTAATTGATAGCACTCACAGTATGCTACCATTTTGGATCAATCACAATTATGGTCTGAAATTTAGAGTCTTATACTACAGAGATTATGTAAAAATGAATTGTAATACATGACTAACTTTAGCAATGACATGATTACTGTAAGGTTGTGTCTATGTGTATATAATGAAAGAATTAGAGCAATTATCAATCTCTATCACTCTATAAAGTTCCCCCCCCCCCCACCATGGAGGCTGGGATTTTGCTGGGAGGCTTGATAAGAGAGCTAATTGTCTTGATTTTCTACTTCACTTCATCTGTATAGTCACTGCTCAATTCTTAAAACATCTGGGAATATTTACTCTACTCTATCTACTAAAGGAACCAGTATACTTCAAATGATACATAAATTCTTGGCCATGAAATACTGCTACCTTAAGTTTGCTAGGAGATGAGAAACTTTGATCTGCAAGGAAGTTTTAAAGCAAAAGAAAAATGAAGAATTAATAGCAATAGGCTTTGTGTGCATATCCTTGTTTTCAACTGTTCAGACCCTTTTGTAAGCAGAGATGCCAGCTTGTGGAAGTATGTGCAAAATTCCTTCATTAACAAGCCTCAGATGCTGTCTTTTATTTCGCCTCTTTGGCTGTTTGGATCACATTTTTCCCTGATGCTTCATACTTATCCCAACCCTTATGGAAATCTCTGTTTGTGGAAATTGAGTCTTATTTAATTCCCTGTGTCAGCTTCTGTCCAGAATCATTTTCTTTAAAAAAAGACACCAAATAATTGCTCATCATGTTAGGTAGAGACTAATGATTATGCCTTCCTCAGTCAAATCCAGGTTAATAGAATGGGATGCGATATAAATTTTACTTGTAAAGAAAGAGAGTAATTGATGAGAAATATACAGAATATAAGAACTATAAATTTATTTATTAATTTTATACAACTATTTCAGATTAGTCCTGTCAGTATTCAGGAGTATAAGACACTAACATTTGGTATTCAGCCTCTTACTACTTCATCCTAGGTTCTTTTGATTAAAAATACTTATCAATACTATCAATACTGGTTCAGATTTCTTACACATTCCACTTCTTTCACATGGACTGTTTCTTCTGTCTTTAAACCTTAACTTTAGGTCATGGTTAAATAACTTAAATAGATGAGATAAAAGCAAAGTAAAAATAATTTTTATCATAAAGTGTGACATTCAAAACATTTCTCAACTCTAACCTTAAAGAATGATTTTCAGGTTGGAATTTGTTTCACACAAGGACTGAACCATGATAACTTTGTCAATGGATAAGGTACTTGGTTGGGTGCTTGGTTTCTCCACTCCAGTTGTTGATACTTCCATGGATATTGGAAGGTGAGCATTGCCATAGTCTTACAATTCTGGGAATTATTATTCTGGATTGTCAGTTAGGAGAGAACTTGTACTGGTTTAGATTCCCTTATTCTCTCATGGCAACTTGTGGATATCTTAAGGAGATGAGAAAGGAAGAGAAAACTTATTAACGTTTTTAGGCCTACTGTGGCAAGAAGAAGAGATAGTCTTGACTTCTATAACAATCTCTTATCCCTTCTAACTGTGTCCTTCAAAATGTTACTCATTGTTTCAGTGACTGACATGTCCTCTAGTCAACAAATCTGGGCTGTGTTGGAAATGAAGTCAAGTGGAAACTGTTATGGTTCTTGCAGACTTAGCAAAAAAAAAAATCCAACCCCAAAACTTGAAACCCAAAACAAAACCCTATCCTTATGGACATTTCACCTACACAAATATAACCAACTTAAAGGAATAATTTGCATTTATATAGTACCTTACGTTCTGTTAGGTGCTTTTCCCCATATGAAACGTGAGGTGTATAATATGAGGTTTGTATATATGTGCAAAATAAAATGTTATGCTGAGATAATTATAGCAATTATCTAGGTATTTCAAAAATATCTACCTTTCTTTGTTCTTGAAATATTTCAATGAAAAGAATTGTGTTGCCCCAAATAACTTAGATAATAATAATTGTTCACATATTTCATATATATAGAAACAGGGAGCAATAAATTTGGATAGGTCAATTTAGTTACATTTTAAAATGCCACTTTTCCTCCAAAATTATCAGTTAACATGTTCATTTCTTAGGAGTTCAGCCAAGGATTCAGGACTGGTATTTTTCTTCACATAGCATTCTCCCACTTATGCTTAATTATTTTTTTTCTCATGATCCACTGGGAACTGAGCAGAAGAGATTCTGATTCTGAAACTTGTTTAGGTTCTAGTAATTTCAATTTGACATCTTGGCATAAAATGATATTAATCAGGTTCATTTATCCTGCTGCCACAAGATGTGATAAAGGTTATCAATGGCAATGCCTTTAAGCATTTAAACACAATTTAGCACAGATTAGACATTTAAATAATCAGTTATTTCAGATATTTCTATAGCTTTTGCAAAGATGAGAGATATGAAACCACCTTCTCTGTTAGCTGCTTGTTTATATATTGCAAATTTTGGACATCAGCAAAATACTTGAAGCAATCTGGTAAAGATATGTGTAGAGATGTTCTCAGCAGACATGGTGACCAGAGGTAAGCAACTCAAGATTAGAGTATTTTTTGAGTGTCATAAAAGCACAAAATTAAAAGGGGCCCTTGAGGTCAGTTGATCCAACCTATAGCTGATCAAGAATTTCTGCTACACATGGTCATCCAAGTCCTGCTGGAAGATCTCCAATGATGGGGAGCCATCTGCCTAGTGAGATAGCTCAGACTACTGAGTTTATTAGGAAACTTTTTCTTACATCAGGTCAAAGTCTATTTTCCTACAAATCTGACCCATCATTACTAGTTCTAGAAAGTGAATTGTGAGTAAGGTAATTTTAGTTATAACAATGGCTAAGTATGATCTTAGCTTTTCCCCACCCCATGTTTCCAGGTGACAAAAGTATTAAGGATTTTAGAAAATGGTATTGCTGTATCACAAGGTCAGCAATCAGCAGTATCTTTGACAACACTCTCTGAGTCCCTCTCTATTCTCTTAACTATGTCAGGGATTACCTGGTCATAAGAGGGTAAAAGAACTTTTTAGAATTTCATCTTCTCCTGTGTGACAATCCATGGGACTCAAGTACATTCCATTGGTCATAGAATCATACGCTTAGAATTGGAGCAAGTCTTAGAGATCATCTGGTCTAATAGTTTTATGTTACAATTAAAGAAACTGAGTCTCAGACAAGTAAAAATGGTAGAGCTGGATAATTTTGGCATTTGACATTCTCTTTTTAGGTATTCTACCTACATTTTAAGGCTTCTAGTAAGTGGGTATTTGTTCCTATTTATGATTTTTTTTTGCATAAATAACAATTTATAAGTCACAAATAACACAAAGAAAATATAGTGTACTATTTGTGCTCTTTCAATAAAACAAGTTTGTTTTTAATTTAAAGTAATGAAAACCTTGATGTGAGATTTAAAGAAATGTAGATACCAACATAAAATCAGAATCCTTTTAATGAATCTTCAGTTGCTGATTAATCTAACTTTAATTCTTTTGCTTATAGGAAATAGGGAAAATATCTCAATCAATCAATAAACACTTATAAGTGAAATAAATGTATATTAGATGCTGTGCTAAGTGATGGGAGTGCAAAAAGAGGCAAAAGATAGTTCTTGCTCTCTAGGAGATTTTAATCTAATGGAACTTAATTAGAACTTTTAAAGTTAAATTCTTCATCTTTCATTAGTGATACCTTTCTTGAATCTTCTAATGATCAGCTTAAGAGCATCTGTAACAGGATCAAAATAGGCATTAGATGCATTCTTTTGGGCCCTGTATGGTAAAACTAGAAATAATGAGTGGATGTTACAGGGAAATAGATTTCAGTTTGATATAAGGAGGAATGTTGTAACACAAAAAATGTCCCAAAATGGAACGGGTGATATGTTTTTCCCATTGCTGGATACCTTCATTCAATCAATAAACAAGCAACTATTAACTCCCTATGATGTTCCAGGATCTGAGTGAAGCAATGGGGATGACAAATACAAAACTGATATAGTCCATGATCCCTGACCATTTTCTGAACTATTATAGAGGGGTTAGGCTAGATTTCTGAGGCTCCTGTGATTTTTATATTCTATAGTCTTTAACCATAACCATACTGATCTTGAAAAAAAAATGGGCTCATTTTATTTCAAGTGAGATCCCCACACTTGTTGTCTAGAAAGTGTAGGAATGGTAAAAAATGGATACCTGTCCTTGGCCCCAAACAAGCATTTCCCCCACTGAATGAAAGCTGCTCATCTCTGGGGGCACCCTTTTCTAAATTAACCAGAAGGGGGCTCTCTTATGTCATAAATGGGAACACCCACTATTATTAACTTTTTTAGCCTGATGGTGGGACTGGAGTTTGAGTGCCATTTTTTAATGTGGGCTAGAAAATCTGATCACTTTTCAGTCACAAAATCTTTTCGTGGCCATGGAGAAAAAGCCCATTCCAACAGTGGCCAAAACCTATCTTCCTGGCCTGTGACTAAGAAAGACAGATACTGATAGGTTTGATTCATTGTGGTTCTACCTGCTTTTGGAACTCCGAACTTTAATGCCATCCAGGCAGAGGGAGAGCATCCAGCTCATCATTTTACCTCCTCTACTTCCCACCTGCTCCTCTTTCCATTTTTCCTATTTCTAACATCTGTCTAGCCAGTTAGCCTCGAAAACTCAGTTATCTTTGACTCTTCTCCCTTCTCTTTTATCATCCCCTCACATCCATCCATTAGCAAGGCCTATTAAGTCTTTCTGTGTGATAATTCTTTGCCTCTATTCTTCCCTATTCCCCTCAACTCCCAAGGCCATTATCTTCTTTCAAATCTTACCTCCTTTTTTTTTTGGCCTAGACTATTATAATGGGCTTCTATGTGATCTCCTTGATTTCAGTTTCTACCCTCTTCAATACAGTCTTTACAAAATAGTAACCAAGTCTTCTTAACGTAAAGATGTATCAGTTTTGGTCTCTTCCCCAAACCTTTCAGCGATTCCCTGCTCCCCATAGGATAACATAGAAACTTTGTACATAAAGCCCTTCACGCTGACTGCACTCTGATCTTGCAGCTTCATTTCATGCTACTGTCCTTTATCTACTCCATGCTCCATCAGAACTCAATTATTATTGTTTTTCAGTTTTGTAAAGATGCATCTGTTTTATTCTTCTTCCTCAAACTTTTAGTGATTCCCTGCTGCCCACAGGATAACATAGAAACCACTTGGCCTGATACATGAAGCTCTTCACATTGCCTCCACTCTGAGCTTGCAACTGCATTTGATGCTATTATCCTTTAGACATTCTGTGCTCCAGAAGAACTCAGTTATTACCTGTTTTTCTGTCTTGCCCTCTCTTGTCTCTGTACTTTTGTGTAGAATGCCCACCTTCCTTGTCTCCATTTGTTCAATTCAATTGAACATTATGTTCATTGGCCAGGTAATAATCTATCTATAACTTAGAGATTTGGAGAGTTATCCAAGGCTCCAAGAGAAGTCAAATGAATGATTTGTACATGATCACTTAGCTAGTAAGTGTTAGCAGTGGATTATGACACAGGTCTTTTTTGACTCCAAAGCTAGCAATCTATCCTTTATAGCATGCAATCTTTGTACTAGGAATTGGAATTATAAGGAGAATTAAATGTAGTCCCTAGCTCAGTGTGATTTTGGTCTGGCCTAGGACACTTGAACTCCCTAGTATTTACTGGCTACCCATTTCAGGGTTTGGAATAACAATCCATGGAAGTTCTCACAACTGTTTCTGTACAACATTATGCTAAGTTGTTGTACAATACTAGAGAGAAAGGGCTTAATTGGTTCTGTCCTAATCCTTTTAATCAGAAAGCTCTCCCCTCTTTTCCCCTATGACTCCCTTATTCGTTCACCCTATCCATCTCAGCCTTATCTGTCTTTCTGTTTCATTGCTCTCTCTCTACTATTTTCTAAAGTATTAACAGACTCCCCATAATCCCAGAACTTTTAAATTCACAACTTTCCATCTGGCATCCACCAGGAGAGTTGAAATTGACTGTCCAAAAGGCCTGGAGAGACTCACATGAACTGATGCTGAGTGTAATGAGCAGGACCAGGAGATCATTATATACTCCAACAACAATACTATATGATGATCACTTCTGATGGACCTGGCTATCTTCAATAATGAGATGAACCAAATCAGTTCCATTTGTTCAATAATGAATAGAACCAGCTACACCCAGTGAAAGAACTCTGGGAAATGAGTGTGAACCACTACATAACATTTCTAATACCTCTATTTTTGTCCACCTGCAATTTTGATTTCCTTTTCAAGTTAATTGTACATTATTTCAAAGTCCGATTCTTCTTGTGCAGCAAAATAACTGTATGGATATGTATACATATATTGTATTTAGCATATACTTTAACACATTTAACATATATTGATCTACCTGACATCTAGGGGAGGGGGTGAGGGGAAGGAGGGGAAAAGTTGGAACAGAAGGTTTTGCAATTGTCAATGCTGAAAAATTACTCATGCATATATCTTGTAAATAAAAAGCTATAATAAAAAAAGAAATTGACTGTCCAAGTTCATACAACTACAATAATGTCTATGGCATTGGGTATTTTGAGCTCAGGTATTCCTGTCTTCACATCCAGCCTTCTTTGCATTATGCCCTCTAGTTGCCTTCAAAGGAATAGAGTTCAGAGAAGTAATACCCATGGAAGATAGGATAGAAGATTAGACTCAAGAATGTTAGTGTTCAAAGATATGGAAATTATGATTTACACATTATGATGAGATTTTAAAATGTGCCCATCTTTGAAGATGGCTCTCTTTGGGAAATACTATTTCCCCAGCCACCTTCTTGAGTACAGGACATTCTTTTTTTATCATGCCATCTTAACATACTGGGTCAGAAGTATATATACTCTGCTTCTCGTTCTGGTATCTAGACTGTTTTCAGTTATCTTCTCATTCTACTCTGCATATAAACTCTGCTTCTGAGATTCTGGACTCTAGGAAGAAAATTTTCATTTTATCTTGCCTGGAACTAGGTTTCTACTTTACTTTCTGGCTGTTTCTAAATAATGCTACTTGCACTCTGGTGATTCTTTTCCAACTCCCCCTCCCTTGCTTTCTAACAACTCTTTATTTATTGTGTTCTGGGTAGTAAAGGAGCACAGTGGATAGAACGCTGGGTCTAGAGTCAGAAAGACGAATTCAAATACAGTCTCAGATATTTAATTTTGTTTGTCTCAATTTTCTTATCTAATAAAATGAACTGGAGAAGGAAATGGCAAACTATCCCAATAGCTTTGCCAGGAAAACCTCAGTGTGGTCATCCAGAGAATATGACACCACTGAATAACAACAAGAAGCTATTAGAATGTCAGTGCCTCGAGGATAAGGACTCTTGCTTGCTATTATTTGAATCTCCAGTGCTTAGCACAGTGCCTGGCACAGAGTTAAGTGCTAGAGAAATATTTTATCATTTGTGCATTCATTTATTCATTCCCTCACAATGCTGATTTCTCTCCTTGAGGCTTACTCTATCTATCTGTTTCACTTGGTTCAGATGCTTGTTGAGGTCAGGGATGGAGAGGAATAAATATTTATATAGCACTCAGTATGTTAAGTCTTTTTACAAATAGGATCTCATTTGATCCTCACAATAGCCCAGCAAGGTAGTCACTACTATTATCCCCATTTTAGGGATTTTATCCCTATTTTAGAGTTGAGGAAAACTTAGGCAACAGAATGTGCCCACATTTATAAAACTAGGAATTGTCTGAGCCTGTATTTGAACCATCCTCACACACATACACACATACACATGTATATGTATATCTATCTGTCTCTTTGATCACTCTGGCCCAGTTGATTAATGTCACCTACCACAACCTATATCCTTATTCTCAGTCATCTTCAAGGATGGATACATTTTAAGCTTCACCATAATTTGTAACTTGCAATTTTCACATCTTTGAGCCCTGACATTTCTGATTCTAAAATTCTATCATATCTTCCATAGGTTATTATTTCTTTGAACCCTATTCCTTTGAAGGTAGCTAGGGAGCATAGTAGAAAGAAGGCTAGATATGAAGTTGGGAATACCTGAGATCAAATAGTGCCATAGACATTACTGTAACTGTGTGACCCTGGGCAAGTCACTTCAACTTTCCCAGTCTCGGTTTCCTCATCTGTGAAATATGGATAACAACAGCATTTATCTTAGAAAAATATTATGAGGACTATAAGAAATAACATATTTTTAAGTGCTTTGTAAATCTTAAAGTTCTTTGTGTGTTATCTATTCTTTTTTTAAAGTGTACTTATTCTGAACTTGATAAATACAAAAAGAATCCCATAAAATGATCCATATACTGTACAAAGAATGTAAAAAGAAGATTACATATGAAAACAGGAGTTTCTACTACACCTCTGGTTTGGGAAGTTATTTGTACTAACTTCTATGCTACATTAATAAATACCTAATTAGAAAAGCTAATTTAGTCTGAAGGCTAATAGGTATAGACTGATAATCAATGGGGAAGCTCATCTGTGGGACTTAGGAATTGTCACATTAGAAAGATGCACCCACCCAAACCCAGATTACCCTCACTAATGTCCTTTCTAGGGCTTTGGATTTCTTGGCTAGGAAGTCTGGTGCTCAAGAGGATAATGAGTTTAGGAAACATATACCTGATTAAGAAAATGTCATAGAATTATTTTTGAGTTTCTGGATCAGGACTCAATAATACCAAGTGACAAGCTTTTGATAAGTTGAGAGTATCCAGTGAAGAACTGGAAGAATATAATATTGACCAAGAAATTTAAAGATCTGATCAAGATGATTTTAAATTTAAAATTGAGTAGGAGGGGAAAAACTGTCTGTAACTATATATTAGAGGGTGTAGTAACTCTGAGATAGGAAGAAGAATGGAGAAGAGTTAATAACTTACAGGAAGTATTTTCCAAAGTCCTTAGATATCTATACAGAAATGTTCAAAGTAGGAGCACTAAATCAAGTAACAACACAAATATCATAACATAATGAGGTAAGTTCAACTTCACTATAACCATAAAGATTTGGGGTGAAATGTATGGCAATGAAAGAAAATCCCTTCTCCAAAAGGTAGCATTAGAGTAACAATGGATAGCAAAAAGATAAATGTGTGAGGAAGCTTCTGAACTGGAGAGGGTAAGCTGAATAGAGAATACTTGGATGAGTTTAAGTAGGGGGAGGAACAAATAATTTGATGACTGGAATGTATTACAGATTCTCTTGACAGAAAGAAGAGATGGATAATGACTTCTGGAAAGAAGATTATAAAACTGTTATGGAGACATTATATAGTAGCGTTGGCAGGGCACAAACAATCTAGACAGCTGATATCTCTGTTAAAACAACTTTCTTAGCCATCATATTGGCAAAGGTGACAGAAATGAAAAATGATAGTTACAAAAGGAATATGAGAAGGCAGGTATACTAATGCATTGTTGGTGGACCTATGAATTGTTCCATTCATTCCTGAAAGCAAATTTTAATTACAAATAAAAGATCACTAAATTGTGCATACCCTTTGACCAGCAATATCACTACTGGGATCATACTCCCAAAAGATTAAAGTCAGAGAGAAGAGGAAAACAGATGGTGGAACTATTCACTTTGTGTTTATATGATCGATTAAATAAACACTCCTCAATTTGATGAGTATAGAAGAGAAATGAAGTGACATAGAATATGGGAGCAGCATGGTTCAAAGATATGAGGGAGGAATGGTGACTTTTGAAAGAGTTAAAAGGAGTAATTCTCCATGGTGAGGATTTCCCTTGGGCTCATTTCATCTACTGGTAAGGAACACATTTTAAGGAGCAATTGTACTTTGATATAGGTCTTTTTATGAACTAGTTACGGAATGGAATTGGAGGTCTGCCAGTGATGGAGTGGTGAGTAAGGAAAACTCATTAAAGGAGATCTCAGTGGCCTGAATCTCAGGTCTAAACTGACTGAAGAAAGGCTTTTCAGGACATCTGAATGGAAAAGTACTTGGGGCACTCAAAGTTTCTGGTGGGAGTTGCTGAGAGTACTTGAGTGTGTTTCTGGGACTTTCAGGTTTGGGCTTTTATCATCATCATCATCATCATCATCATCATCATCTTCTTCTTCCTCACCATCATCATCTTCATCATCATCATCATCATCATCAACATCTTGTATCTACCATTTGTCCTGCACTGTGCTGTGTCTTATATAGATATTATTTTATTTAGTCCTCATAACTCTGTAAGTTGAGTGCTGTAAAATGTTGTAACATTTTACAGTTGGGAAACTGAAGCAGGGTCAAGTTGGTTAGATGATGCATCCAAGGTCATATAGCTAATAAGTGTCTGATGCAGGATTAGATGTCAGGTTCCTGATTTTAAGCCCAGCAGTCTATTCCCTGTACCATTTAGTTATTTAAGTAGGTCTGGATCTAGAAGTACCTCTTATTGCATGATCTGACTGGTAGTTATTTTAATTTTGTCTCCTTTGCTTGTATGGATGTAAATAAGGACTTTATACAATATATAAATTTATAAAATATATAATTTATGTAATATAAAATATAATTAAATCATGCAAATACAATCAACTCTATTATACTATGCTACTGTGATCAAATGGAAACACAGCAGAAAGGGAAATGGATAGAATTTTTCTGGTATGTGTGGCTTGACCCAAGACTCTATAATCTATACTGACCATAGCACTAGGAAAAAATGCAACTAGTGCTACCACCAACCAAACAGGTTGAGGTAGCCTCCTGAGAATCACAGAGAGCTTAGTTTTTCCATAGAATGCACTCTACTAGTTGGTAGAACACATAATAGCATGGGATTAACAATTTGTGGTTGTTCAGTCATTTCTGACTCCTTGTGACCACAATTAAGGTGTTCTTGGCAGAGATACTGGAGTGATTTGCCATTTCCTTCTCTAGCTCATTTTACAATTGAGGAAACTGAGGCAAACAAGGTTTAGTGACTTGCCCAAGTCACCCATCTAGTAAGTGTCTGAAAGCAGATTTGAACTCAGGAAGATGAATCTTTCGGATTCCATGCCCAACATTCTTAAACTACTGTATCCCTCTAGCTTCCCAGGGATTAGCAATATTTTGTTCTTATTATTGAACAAGCTCAGGCAAATGTCCTGCAGCAATCTCAAGTGCTTAAATATGTAACAGGTATTTATATCTCTTTCTGATTATCTATTTGTAGATCTTTTTGAGTAATGAGAGGCAGGATTCCATAGTAGATAGGGAATTGGGCCTAGAGCCAGAAAGTCCTAGCTTCAATTGTCACTTTTGACCTGTTAAGGCTATAGGACCTATATGGGGCCAAATAACTGTATGTGGGAGTCATAAAAAAATTGGCAACAGTAAAAGGTATCAAATATTCTGCCAAGATTTAATTCTTTATGTAAAAATAAACATGCACATCTATTTCATTAGTATGCAAATTTGCTTTTGTCTTTAATAAATGGTAAAATTATACATATACTGAAGAATTGTTTAAAAAATAAATTTCTTTATGATTTGTTATCAGTAAATATTTGATTTGTAAATTTATTTTATATACCTATCTGCCCCACATTGCATAAATTTTTTTCTGGTGAAAAAGTGTAGTGTGTGGGAAAAGTGTAGGAAAAGGCAAGGGAAAATTCCTTATTTATTCAAATCTCTGTGACTATAAATAGAGGAGAAGGTAGTTACTTAAATTCATTCCTTGGGATAGTTTCCTCTCTAGGGCTTTCCCTGAACCAATGACATGACAGGTACAGTTTCTATCCTTTTTTTTTTTGTTGTTGTTGTTGTTGTTTCTGAGTAAACAAAAGAGAAAGCTTAGAGATTTAAAATAAATGTTTTTTTTTTTTTGTTTAGCAGGTTATTTAATTAAATGAAAATTAATTGTCCTGAATGATTACTTAGCAATTATATTTATTAAACACTAGTTGTAATATTATGCCAATGATCTCTAATTTCACTGGTCTGGAAGCTTCTTCTGCCAGGGCAGATTACAACCAGCCTATAACTAGTTGCTAGATTTAGAGTCTTGAAAATGTTCAATGACTTGCTTTTGATCACATGACTAGTATTAATGGGAAAATTTGAAGATTCCAAGTCCAGATCACTGGACTTGGTAGTTATGGAACTTCATGTTATTAATTAGGATTCTATTTTGGTTAAGAAATGAAATATTTTTTGACTTCTTTTCAAATACTCCCCCTTTAAATTCATCAAGTTGTACTTATAAAGACAGAGAGAGAGTTTGCAAGGGATGCATGAGATCCATTGGAGAGAAAACTGTGGGAGACCAATCTCTAATATGGTCCATGAAATATATGGTAGTGGCTGACCAATGATGCACCATGTTTAGTAGCACAGAGTGCCATGAGCATTTGGGACATCCCTAAAATAGCTCAGACAGGGTTCAGTCAACTGATTGCAAGTGCCTAAGATTTCAGCATTATGGCCCTCAAAAAGTGCCAAAGTTGGGATCAGAATTGTTCTTAGTTCCTTGTTCTTTCAATTATGCTAAAAGTAAGTACCCACTAGGTACAGGGCTCTGTGTTCAGTTCTGGGAAGAAGTAAAACTACATGTTTGGTCTTTAAGTTGTTTATATTGTATTGAATGAAAAGAGGGACACAATGTGCTGGGAGCTTCTTCTCTAATGTCACTGACTTAAGTTCCTCTTGTGTGTTCTTCCCAAGATTATCAGTTGAGAATCAGTTTAGTCAGCCAGCATTAAGGGCTTTTAGAAATGGATATTTACTATAAAAATAATGAGTACAAAACGTTGCTCTAAAAGTCCATAATACACTCTCCCACAAGGACAGACAGAGTCTAGGGAAAAGTAGACCCAAGCTTGATGAGCATCAATGGCACAATTGTAACTTCCAGCTACTGGTTTGCCACAATTCCATTTTTCCCTTTCATGAAGTGCTCAACAAGTTTCCATTAATTATGTTGTAGTTTATTTGCTAGGTTCCTAGAGCTGGAAGTACAGTCTGTCTTCACCTCTTGATGGAGATGCTACCACCAGCTGAGACTGGGGGCGTGGGGGAAGATGCTAAAGTACAGTTGGGAAGACGGGAAGTCCAATATGTATCCTTTTAACTTGCAAGTACTCCTCTAGCCAAAGTGGGAAGGGTAAGGAGACCTTGCCAAGAATGAATCTTCTTCCTTTTCCTATTCCAGAGATAGTTTCTCCTCGTAGGTTTGATGGAAAGGGAAGGAAAAGGGGAAGGTGGTGGGGAAGTTACTGTATTACAATTTTTCTTATTCTACTTGGTTATAAGAGAAGTCTAATAGAGTGGGGGGATCTATAAGTTTTATAATATAAAAACAAAGCACATAAATAAAATTATAACAGTTTGTAATCTAAAAACAAGAAAAATTAAGCTCTTTTGATACCTTCCATACAAATTGACCTTCTCTCTAGTTCCTATTTCTGATGTTGTGTCTTGTTAGCCTTCCTCACTGTCTAGTTCCTCAGTAATTTATAAAGGGGATGAATATGTTTAGAAGGTGAGGCAGGTTTTATATTGATAATAAGTAGAAAGCTTTTCATTCAATCCAGAAGTCCTAATCACTTGACAGCTAGGCCTTGAGATGGTTCTGGTAATTTAGTCCTTTGCTCTAACCCCTTCATAAATAAGAAGTGAATGTTTTGACCTAGCACTGGTGAACTCCTTTCTTTCCATTCTTATTGCCCTCTCTGTTTCCATAAGGAAACAAGCTCAGTGTAAAGAGTTGGTTCTGCAGCCCTTAACCAGGTTAGGCTAATTGGGACAAAACTGGGTTAGGCTGACCCAACCCTTTCTTTTATTCTGGACACAGCCTCTGCTAATGTGCAGTTAATTATTTAGCTTGGAAGTACATACATGAGATTTATTTGAAGCAGCAAAATGCTAAGGAATAATTGTTTTATTTGGGGAAGAAAGAAAGTTTAATGGATATTCTAGAAATGAACTGAAATGTGACACCTTTCATATTTTCCCTTAGTTTCACTGTCCCTTTGATGACTAAGGCTTATTCTGCTTGTCCTCCCTTCACTCATGTCACAGAACTTTATCTGCTAAGAAATTTGGGCCTGATAATTTTTGTAACAGGGAGGGAAGCATAGAGTAGCAGCAAAACATAGTCATTTTCAGGTCTCAGTGGGAACTGGAAGGGTACATTTAGGAGGAGGAGCATGGGGGCAAAATGCTTATTAACACTGGTAGACTGAAAGGTATAAAATTCAGGAAGTGGGAAGTGTTCAGAGAAGAATTCAGTCTAAGATGTATTTTTGCTCATTTAGCCCATTAATGGCATCTCTCACAGACCTGTCTTTTACAAACAGAGTGGAATACATTCACAGTCATTTATTCTCAAGGGATCTACGTGACACAGAAAATAGAACACTAGGTCTTGATTCATGGGGGGGGGGCTGAGTTCAAATGTGATCTCAGACTCTTACTAGCTATGCATTTTGGGGCAACTTACTTAATTTTTATCTGCCTCAGTTTTTTCATCTATAAAATGAGGATAATAACATTAACTACCTTACACGGTTGTTGTGAGATGTTTGTAATAAATTTAGCACAGTACCTGTCATATAGGAGGTGTTTAATAAATGCTTCTTTCCTTCTCAGGGAAGAACTCTGCATAATACAGAGAGGGATGCATAGAAGATAAAGATGTCAATCCAAATATTATGCATTAAACATTTATTACACAACTACCATATACCAAGCACTGTGAGTAAAATAAGACCCCAAAACAATGCCTTCCTTGAAAGGATTGACATTCTTCTAAGCTATCCCTAAGCATCCCTGAGTTCATAAGAAATATATCCAAAGTAGTTACAAACTAATTTGTGTGTATGGGAGGAAGGGATAGGAATTTGGAGACTGACCTTAGCCATCTAGAGAACTGAAAAAGGTGTTCTGGGGAAGTGACAATTTCAGGAACAAAGAATTTTTTATTTGTAACAAGTTTTATTAAAGATAAGAAGAAAAACTAATGTATATAATGAGGAGAATAAAACAATACCTTTTTAACCTATCAGCTCTTTTACAAACTCTACCACTTTTAACTGGTATATGGGTTTGAGTGGTTACAGCTGTGAATTCTCCTTTCAGCTATAACAGTTGTTAAAAGCAAGGCTCCAAATAAATTGGTCTTCAACTAGCCCTTCGAGTCATTTAGTGATTTCTCTGTTCTATCATCTGCCAAATCGAATGACTAGAACTTGATCATAGAGTGTAAAATCAAGATTTTCAAAAACAATGAAATATTCATTCCAATTGCTCTCACTAAAGATATGAATATTATCAATAATAATATTTTAAGTAAAGGTAAAGAGCTTTTTATGTCAGTGATGAATAAAGCTAAATGAAACATTGATTATTTAATATGTATTTTATCCTTTTAAATGTTTTATAAGTGTTGTACATATTGTATAATACCATATATGAAAACAGTAATTTATCTATATATCTATATACATATATGTATGTACGTGTGGTATATGCTCCATTATATTTTTATGGATAGGATTGCAAAGTTAAAATCTGGAAGCCTTTGTTCTGGAGCAGTAGCTTTCAAATGTGGATCAAAGACTCCATAACGTCCTTGAAACCTTTTTTTTTTTGGGGGGGGAGGTTAATGAGGCCAAAACTAATTTCACAATAATACTAAAATGTTTTAATTTCTAACATGGTGAATACTGGTAGATATAGTCCACAGAAACCAAATCTTTTTGGTGGGGTCCTCAATAATTTTTAAGAGTACAAAGGGTCCTGAAACAAAAAAAAATTGAGAATGTTTGGTTTAGAAATCAGTTTTATCCCATTTACCCGACAGCTAATAAAATTACAGAATATGAGAAATGTCATTCCTCCGGATGTCTGACCCTGGATAATAATTCTATTCTTTGTTTTTAAGACCTTCATATAAGACTTTTCCTATTTCAGAGGTTTCGGTATTCCTAGATATAAATTACTTGCTTTTTTTTTTTAACAGTCTTTGACACCCAACAAACAAGAGAAGAGGTGATATCTTTTCAGTTTTCAACATCTTCCAAAGGAAGAGAGTTTAAATCATATTTCTCAGAAGGTTTTGACAAGAGGTCTTTGAGATGAATCAAATTCAGGTTATCTGTTGGAGGGGGAGGGGAAGAGATGGAAACGAATGACTGATTTTTCATTCCAGCTGCTGGGGCTATTATTTTTAATTACATTCCTGCTGCTGCAAATTGATTGTGCTCTATAATCAGCATAATATTAAATAAAAGGTAAGGATAAGGAACTGGTGAGGAAACCCCAAATCACATAGCTCTATGGCATCTAATAAAAATGCTATATGTGAAGTATCAGTTTTAGCATTCAAGAGGAAAACTGAAGAAGATGAGAACATGGGGAACAGATTACTGAATAAACTCGGAATGGTGTATGACTTTGCTGGCTTGGGATATTTGGGGGAGGGCATCAATCCTGGTGGGCTCGGGAGAGTGGAAAACCAAGCTGGCATCAATTACTGGGCTCTTTAGAAACAGGTCATGTACTGTAATGGACATCTTTGGCCACGGCAGAGTCCTAGAAACTGAATTCTAAAGGGGATTTAAAATCCAATTCAATTCAAATAGCATTCACTAAGGGCTATTTTGTATAATGTGCTGTGTTATTCACTGTGTATAAAGTACATTAAAAGTACAATTGTACTGTATCATGAATTTGACCTAAAACGAATATGTTCTGTCTATAACTGGCATTCATTAGATTGTGAACTCTTATGAGAAGTGCTGTTTTTTTGCCTTTCTTTGTGCCCTCACTGCATAGTAGAGTGCCTGGCATATAGTGGGTATTAAATTATGCTTTTTGATTGACTGATGAACAATTTTGTTTGTTTTAAAATTTTATTTCAAGATTTTTAAAATGCTTTTTTAAAATAGCACTGGTATTTTCTAGTATTTTCCTATCCATTAATTCATCCCTTTAAAAATTAATTTAAAAATAGTTTCTTCCTTCATATTTTCTATGTAGTTAATTTGCTCAAAGTTGTTCTTAAAATAATATTGCTTTTACTGTATATGTTCTCTTGGTTCTTAGTTGACTTTTCATTATTTCATACAAGTCTTTCCATGTTTTTCTTAAATCACCAAGGTCATCATTTATTTTTAGCACATTCCATTTTATAGTATTCCATCATGATCATATACCACAACTTGTTCAGTTATTCTAAAAAAAAAAAGCAGACCTTATTGCCAGGTGATCATGTTAGAATATATAGCATCTTTACCCCAAATCTTTTACATAGGTGTGCATACAGGGTATATTAGGTGAATCAAGATATACCCTAATGTCTAAAAAAAGTGATTTTTTTTGTTTTTATTTAATTGCATGATATACTTTTAGTTTAAAAATATGAACTATTATATTATACTTAACTTCAGTTGTATTAGTTTCTTTAATTTGATAAATGAAATTATTGTCTATTATGATTGAATATTCAATAAATATCTATCCTCAAAAAGTAAAATTCCCTAGGTGCATATTTTAATGAAATATGTTATGTAAGTTTGTTGTTTCTAGTTCGAGGAAAGACATGTTTTATCCTATGTTTTTTGGACCTGGTCTTAGCCATGAATCTGAGGCTCCATGCTCTTTGGCTTGATTTCTCTTTCCGTCATTGTCATGGCAGCATATATTGTTTTTCTGGTTTGTTTCCTTTGCTTGCTTTAATTCATACATATGTTCTCATGCTTCTTTGCATTCCTTATATTCCTTATTTCTTAAAGCCTTTTCTTAGAATTTATTTAGTCTCTGGAGAATAATTTAGATGACCCAGTTTCCTTAAAAAAAAATTCTAAACTGTCTAAGGAAGTTTAATCAGGTACTTTCTTTTTTGCTATTGACAAATTTCCTGTGGTCAGTAGAAACAATCACTGTCATTTAACCAGTAAATCTTATACAAATTCTTATACAAAAAGCAGCATTTAAAGAGATTGTGACACTGATGACTTTAGTGAGGTTTTGAAGAGCAAGAGGATCTGTCATCTGTTCCTCTTTTCAAAATTTTTGCTTTCTCAACTCTGTTTTTTTAAGTCTCCTTCCTTCCTCCAAACATCAATGGTTTATTAGAAGGGAGAGTCCTAGAAAAATGGTAGCATCAGCACCTTTCTCTAATCCAAGGATGGGGGCGAAACTGTGAAAGGAGAGGCAGAAATGCTCCTTTGCTTTGTGATGGCAGCAGTGGCTAAGGGGCACTTTTTATGCATAGCAGCCTCTACTTTTGAAACAGTTGCTCGTAGGCCCTTTCCCTTCTTTCTTCTCTCACCTGACTCACTGCCCACATGGGGCCCTACTGCAGAAATGGATGTATTTATTACTGGGTAAAAGCTTTAAGAAGTGAAGTATAAATATTAATTAGATTGTGTTGAATGAGCTGAGTGTTGACATGCAAAATATTGAAAAGTGGAAACTGCCTGTGTGGGGAATTACAGCTGTTTGAGTATTCTGCAAGTCACCAAAGCTACTAAAGAACTTTTAGTCTGTCCTTCGAAGGCTGAAATTTTGAATCTTAATCAAAATTGGAAGATTTAAAACTAGATAATCTAACAACTAACTAATAATAGAGTACAGAAGAAATCAGCTGGGACTGTGCAGAAGGAATATTATTATTTTGGGGCAAGGACAGATTATGCCCAAGAGAGAGACCAGTAGTGCTAAAGTGCATATATGCATGTTGTATCAATTAACTGTGGTTACCATACATCCATTTTTTTCTTTTGGACAGTTGGCATTTTTCTGGGCTTTTGGTTTTATCTCAACCATGCTCAATGTAGGGTGAAGGCAAATATCAGGTGGACATTGTTAAAAAAGGTAAAAATTTTAAAATATCATCTCTTGATATGAACTCTATAGGGTTGAAACAAGCAGTCTTTTGAATACATTTTTCCCCTTTCTTCTTTTTAATCTTTGAAGTTAGAATATCTACACTCAATTACTTATCTTAACATCACTGACGCTTCAATGGGATAAATGATCTGTCTTCATTAGTAGGTCTAGTACTTTTTCTAGCAACAATGATTATCAACATTTGATGCTCACTAATATTGCACTACTTTTATCCCTTTCTCTAGATCTTTTGATTTTGCAGATTTGGATGACTTCCTTAAAACTCTATCTATCCTCATAGTTACACTAATATAGTAATTACAATTGACCATCCCTATAATTTTCCATTTTTTGTAGTTTATTGTTTTAACAAAAATTAAGAATGTAATGCTTTAATAATTTGAAATCAACATTGCCTATGGTATTCAACTTTAATTTTGTTGCCTTTTAGTGTTACCTTTAATATACAAGATGACTTAGGATCACAAATTTAGAGCTGAAAGAGACCTCAGAGGCCATCAAGTCTGGTTCTTTCATTTTACAGATGAGGAATTTTCAGTTGAGTAAATTTGGGAGGAGTGTGGGTTTCTTGAGTAAAGCTCTTTTCATGTTTCATTGAATTTTTAATATCTTCCATTCCCTTCTGGTGCATTTATATATTATACTTCTTTTAGCCATTTCCTGCTCTTTGGGCTTAGAATAAATGTAAACAGCAATTGTTTTGTTTTGGCCAGAAATCTTAAGGCTCTTCCTCTATCTGTGTCTGTGTCTGTGTCTCTGTCTCCGTCTCTACCTCTGTCTCTGAATGTGTCTGTGTTTCTGTCTGCATGCCTCTTTCTCTGTGTCTGTGTCTGTGTCTGTCTGTGTCCATCTGTCTCTCTGTCTGTCTCTGTCTCTTCTCTCTGTCTGTCTCTCTGTTCTCTCTCTCTGTCTGTCTACGTCTCTCTCTCTTTGTCTCTCTCTGTTATCTCTCTCTCTCTCTCTCTTCTCTCTTTCTCCTTTCTCTCTGTTCTCTCTCTAACATATATTTTTTGAGTAGGTAAAAGAGGCCTCATTTTTTCCTAACTTTAATCACAGAGTAGATGTTGTCTCAGTCAAACTGATGCCTGTTGAAAATCTGAGCTTTAAAAGGTCAAGGTCTCCCACTGTATCCAGGCCCATCTCCAGTTGTCCCGATCTATATCTGGCTACTGGACACAGATGGCTCCAGAGGATAAAGCAGGTGACCTTGCACAGATTTCCTCACTTAAGTCCACTTCACTTGCATATCATGGCATCACTTCCCTAATATCATGTTCCACTTCCAGAACAAAGGACAAACAGTAATGGAATATACAGATGGGTCATTGTGAAACCTTCACTTTTGCCTTATGACTAGCCCATTTTCTTTTCTAATTACATATATCTCTGAGACATTCTTTGCAAACCTTCTCTTATCCCATTTTTGGTTGGTACTACATTATTTCCACAATTTACCTTTCCACTGAACTTTGGATGATAGTCAATAGAACTTCAGAGACTGCTCTGTGACATGTAGTCATACAGTACTGGAAGAATATAGATCTTAAAAAAGTAGGAAGTTGTTTTATCGATAAAAATTTAAAGTTTAGACCCTTAACAAAACATGGCAAAACCCCCATACTCCCTACTGCCTCAAAATGCTCTCATGATATTTCACAGCCTTATTCTGTGTTCTGTACACTTTGCTCAAAGCCCTGGGAATACAAGTTGGAAAAAGGAGACAGTTCTTTTATTCAAGAACCTTAGGTGGGGTTCATCTGCTTTTTAAGGCAAATGGAAAGTCCCAATGGATCACTTGATCTTATAATACTCTATACTCTTCTTTTTTCTTTTTGACCAGACTTTAATTTCATTGGGATAGGGAATTCCTGGTGGCAGTCTTCTTCTATCAAGGCAAGTTGGCAGATATTTTGTAACTTATAGGTACAGAGAATGACCTGAAGTAGCTGGGAGTTTAAATAATGTGTTCCCTTTTCCTGCTCATTCCCCACCAGAGTCACACAAGCAGGAATGACAAAGATAACTTTTGAATACAAATCTTGTTTCTGAGGACTGATATCTACTTATTATATTATGTTGTCTTGGATAATCTATTCACTAGTCATAATTTAATATGTATTACATTTTAATTTTTTCTCTTATTCTACTAGATTATACGCTCCTTCAGTAGAGGGATCTGTCTGATTTATTGATTTTAGAGGTTGATCTCCTCGGAGGCCTAGAATGATTTAGTGGCAAGATTATGAGACTTGTAATTAGGAGAGGCTGGATTCAAATCTCACCAATTATGTGTAGAAGCCATATTATTGTGGACAATATTTGGGGCAAGGACAGATTATGCCCAAGAGAGAGACAAGTGGTGCTAAAGTGATTACATTCATGTTGTATCGATTAACTCTGATTACCACACATCCATTTTTTAGAGCAAATGGAAAGTCCCAATGGATTACTTGATCTTATAATACTCTATACCCTTCTTTTTTCTTTTTGACCAGACCTTTAATTTCTTTGGGATAGAGAATTTCTGGTGGGAGAATTGGCAGATATCCTGCAATTTATAGGCACAGAGAGTTCCCTGAAGTAACTGGGAGTTTAAACTATGTGTCCTACTTTCCTGTTCATTTCCCACCAGAGTCACACAAGCAAGATTTACCTTCTCAGTCCCCTTATCTATAGTCTAGGAATAATAACACCTGGAGTATTTACTTCCAAGGGTTGTTTTAAAGATACAGTGATCTGTAAACCTTAAAGCATCATTATTCTTGTCTCATACAGGCTTTTAGTGCATCATTATTGAATAACTTGGACTAAAACCATTTCTTTGAGACATCTTAAGGAAGATGATGAAGTACATTGGTATATAGCATGACTCCAGGCTCCAGAATCAATAAATAATGCACCACATACATGGTATGGTATTGTAACACAATAATAATGGTTAACAATAGCCAGCATTTATAAAGCACTTTAACATTTGTAAAAACGCTTTACAAACATTATCATATTTTATCCTTCCAACAACCCTGGAAATTAGGTACTACTATTTTTCTGATTTTTCAGATATGGAAACTGAGCTAGATAAGAGTTAAAGAGAGTTGCTTATGATTACATAGATAGGAGGCCTGGTGAAGCCTGATTTGAACTTTATCCACTCATCTGCTGTACTACTTAGCTGTCATCATGGTATGGTGTGATGTGGTATGGCATGGTAAAGTAAGATAAGATAATTAAATTAAATCAATAAGAAAAGAAAATGAGAAAGAAAACACCTTTATAAAATGTAAAATCTTTCAAAATAACAGTGAAGGGCTTAGTGAAGAACTAGGTTTGATGGATGAAAGCTGGAAGTTAGAGGCAAATTTCAGCTTAATATAAAAAAGCTGCAGACCACCCAAAAAGCAAAAGAGACACAGATAGTGGACACAAAGAAGCTGTGACATATTAATAATGAAGAGTTGTGTAGAAAAAAACAAAATAGAAAATCAAATGCACTGGTTATGCAGTGAAGATAAGGGATAACCACTGGACAGCACTCCACTGGTCTCTGTGCAATGTTGAGAGATTGAGGGGGAGGTTCCCAGCATGTTGAGTGTTGCCCTTTTGGGGGAGTTGGAGGATGTTACAGACAAATATCACATAGGCTAAGGCTGCCTGGGTGATTTGTGGTCTGGACTCACAGGGAATGTCAGCATCAATGAGATTATGGATACATTGAAGTTTGAAAAAGTACAACCAAAGTTGCCCAATAATAAAGTGGGTTGCTTTGCACAGTCCTAACAACAATAAAATATTCTTATGGCACTCTAATGTTTATAAATGCTTCTTATGTTGTGAACCAGGTAAGCTGAGTATTATCATCCCCACTTTAGAAATGAATAAGCAGAGCAAGGTTAAGTGATGAACATTTATCCCCAGTCACTATTGAGCTTGGGATTTCAATGAAGTCCCAATGTGTGTGTGTGTCTATGTGTCTGGGGGCAGAATTCTGATGAGTTTCCTTCTGGTACAGGTACATAGTTAAATGCAGGGCAATCATCTGTCAGAAATGCTGTAGAAGAAATTTCCAGTTCTCGAGGTAAAAGACCTTTAAAGGTCTTTGCAAAATTGAATCTATTTTATGATCAAGGGGTCCCACATATATTTGTGGGCTTCCAGTTAGACTGAGACTCTGGGTTCAAATTTGATTCTTGACACTTAGTAACTGGGTGATCACAGGTAAAGTACTTAATCTTTCTGGGTTTCAATTTCTCCTATTGTTAAAAGGGGATTATGATAATACCTATAGTACTCACCCTCAAGAGCTATGAAGTCCCATTGAAATAGTAGCCATTTAGGGTTGTCATTGTAATTTCAGCTTTGGGAGGGAGGGATCATAGGATAATAAGAATTAAAGCTGGAGGGGACCTCAGAAACCCTATCGCTCAACCTCCTCCTTTTACAAGTGAAGAAACTTAGGCTCTGAGAAATGAAGTGATTTGTTCAAAGACATACTGGTGGTAAACAAGAGAGGCAGGATTTAAACTCGGTTCTCAAGTCCAGAATCTCTTTCCATTAGACCAGATTGCCTTGTCAAGGGATCTTAGATATCCCATTTCTCATTTTATAGTTGAATAAATGGAAGCTCAGACATTTACTCTGGGCAAGTCACTTTACTCTATTTGCCTCAGTTTCCTCATCTGTAAAATGATCTGAAAAAGGAGCATTTTTTTTTTTTTTGCCAAGAAAACCCCATAAGACATCACAAAGAGTCGGACACAACTGGAACAATTGAAAGCAGAAGCTCTGACAAGTCAGTTGCCCAAGGTCATATAAGTAATAACTATCAGAGCTTTTTGCAGACTTTAGAGTGCTAGATAGATGTCCATTATTACTGTTGTTGTTACTGCTGTTACAAAGAAAAAAAACACCATGACTATTGGGTTGGGGACTATCCAGAGGCTAAGGGAAGAAGAGAGCTTTAAATAATCCAAATGTGCTACAGTTGGAAGCAGCAGCTAATTAAAACCGACTCCCAATCCATGAGAGCACAGTTAACAGGCCAAGATACTTTTTTTTAAATGAAAGAACCACTGAGAAGAAGAATGAAGTATAAATGGTCATCCAAAAAGGAGCTGAAGGAAACCCAAAGACGGGCAAATCAAAGAGATGAGAAAGGTCACCAAGCATTTAAATATGGTTATGCTGCAGCTATTAATTGCTTTGTTAGAAGAGAAACAGCTGAAAAATATGTGAACAAGGCTGGGCCCTAGAGGTACTAATGGCAGTGGGAATGGTTGCCATGGAGACCACAAAGAAAAGCCGACCAAAGGAATTACTAATACATAGGAGTGTAAATGGGTTTGACATTGAATAATGTGGGCTGACTCCATGACGGGCCCCAGCACTATTTTTGAACCAAAAAAAACATGCTACTGAATTTACAGCATATAAGTTTTATTTTGCCTTTGTACAGTAAGAAATGACTAATGTTTTGATAAGAACTAGATTGTAAACCAAAGAAATACTGCGTGCCTTGTTCCCATTTCATAGAGCATTTGCCTCTCAATGTTACAGAGCTTTGAGATAGCGTTTGGGCTGCGGGTGGACTACTGAGAATAAATGCCCAGCAAGCCATGCTAGGGAAATCAATAATTTTTGATCATTCGATGGATCAAATGATTAATAACCTAGGGAAAAAATGCTGCTATCCTCTGTGCCATCAATGGCCCCATTACCTATGTGGGTCTCTCTTCCCTTAACCAGCCAATAAGCTTCTGTGTATTTGTGAGAAATTGTCATGAATGTTATTTCATGCTTCCAAATGATTTTATCAATAATAATAATTATTATGGTGAAAAATCCAACAAAACCTAGCATGATGGGAAAATTTCCCCCCAGTTTGCAAAGGAGAGAAAGGCAGTGTGAGTCAGAGGGGGACAATTTGTCCTCATGCTTGATGTAAGTCAGGTGCCTATTTATTGTGAATTGGAAAGGAAATCCAAGGAGCTTCATATGGCCACATCCATCTTGCTTTGTGTATGTAATCATGTCATTGGCTCAGGGTGTCTTATGTCAGTGTTTCATTTTATTCTGTTAATAGAATTGTTTGCATTGATGGAAATGCCCTTTGAAAGCATGATGGCTTAACTCAGAGCTCACATGATTACCAAATAGAAAAGCAGCTGGATAAGTTGCTATTTATGGTACATAAAAAAATTTGCCATAAACTTACATATCCCTAATGATGGATCAAGAAACTCAGATTGATAGGTAGGACTATCCCTACCACCTTTCAGTTTTTTAGTTTTGGGAAACGGTAAAAAATAAAAATCACATTGAGTTATAAAATTTCATTGTCTCCACTGAGTCCAGATCTAAAGGGAGGCTCAATGAAAGAAACAAAAACAAACCACCCACAATTTGAGGAATAGTTAGTCAGATGGTTAGCCAGGGCAACTAAGATGCTGTGTTGTCTACTTCTGTTAGGAAAGAAGGAAAGAAGCATTTATTAAGCACCTACTATATGCCAGGAATTATACTAACTGCTTTACCAATAATATCTCATTCAGTCTTCACAATAACCCTGGTTGGTAGGTGCTATTGTTATCCCCATTTTACAGTTGAGTGAATTAAGGGAAAAAAGTTTAAGTTATGTCTAGGATCTTATAGCTAGTATTTGAGACAAGATGCCTGGGTAGACAACCCCATTGCCCCAACTCACTGTAAGATTTGAGACTCCTTTAGCTACCCTTAACCTGATTCAACCTGTCTGCCTAAATGGTTTTTACCAGGATGTGGCCACTGTGCATGCTATAGTTCCCTGGAGTCACAGGTGAGAGTTGAATCAGGTGGAAAGCAGCCCTGAAAAAAAAAGAAAAGAAAAAAAAGGAAGATTTTGAAGATCACCTGATAGGATAAGATACTAGTCCTTTCTTGAACTAAACTGCCAAGCATTCCAACTCTACTGCAGAGAGCACAACTCCACTGGGCTGACCACATTGTTTGAATGCTAAATATACCCTTGCCAAAAAATTATTTTATGGAAAATTCACATAAGACAAGTGCTCACAAGGTGGTCAGAAAAAGCAATACAAGGACACTCTCAATGTCTCTCTTAAGAAGTTTAAAATTGATTGTATGACATGGAAGAAACTGGCACAGAACTAACCAGCATGGAGTTCCCTCATCAGAGAAGGTGCTGGGCTCTATGAGCAAAGCAGAACTGAATTAGTTCAGAAGACATGCAAGATGTGCAAAATTAGAGAAACTACCCCAAATGTTCATAGGGACTATTTGTGTCCGACCTGTGGCAGAGCATTCCAAGCTCCTATTGGTCTGATCAGCTATAGTTGGATACATTGCAGCTCAACTCTAACATAGTGAATGTCTTTTTGGTTCTCTTCGAGAACGAAGGACAACAACCAATCAACCAACCAACCAATTTGAGACAAAATAGGAATTCAGGCCATTTTGACTGCAGGCCCCAAAGCATCCACTATGTCACCTAACTGTTGTCCTTAGGATAGATAAAGATTATTCAGTCTTGTGGAATATCTGTTGTTTTGGATTCTGGGCTTCAGTTTCATAGCAAAATGAGGGGATTATGGAAATCTCTAAAATTCTTTTGATTGAACATTTTGTGGAATCTCTCCTAGGCATAGCATGGATCACTGGTTTCTGGCTGTATTTCTGTTTTCATCAGTGCCTGAATACTTACTAATGTTCTGTGGAAGTGTGCTGTTGGTAATATTCATGCAACCCATGGTCCCAGAGCTGTTCTGGACTAACATGGACTCAATTTTATATACTGGAGGCTTTACAATAATCATATTGTATTATCACACAATAATCATATTGAGAGTAGCAGCTATCTTTTGCTTCTTTTTATGTCCCAGCACTTAGTACAGTGTCTGGAGCACAGTAGGTGCTTATTGAATTGTTTATTGAATTGAATGATTTATGTAGGAATTTTTTCTGGGAATACCTGTATTTGACTTATATGCAGCTTTTCCCCATTCATTTTTCTTCTGTAAACATTTAAGCCCACCACGGTATTTGAACTTAAGTACATAAAGAATAGGAAAAGGAATAGTTATAGATAACATTTTTTACTCTGAACTTCCTAGCATTTTTTCCTCGAATATAGGTCACAGTTCCTACAAAGACTTATGACATTAATTGGTAAACTTATGGAAGCTTTGGCTCTCTATTGTTGTAGGTATTGTGACTGCTTTCAGGTCAGCTGCTTTAATCTTAATTCCCCTTTTTTGCTACCACTCATTTGTAATTTCTAGAATATCAGAGATGTAAGGTAACTCTGAAGACATTTTATCCAACCCTTTCCTTTGATCTTCCTGCCAGCCCTATGCGATAAATAGTATAAGTATTATAATTCTCATTTTATAGATGAGGAAACAGTCTGAAAGAGATGAATTAGTTATAAAGAGCATTTTATATTCTGACTCCTGGTGTCCCAGAATGCTGTAAACAAATGGTAAAAGATGAAACAATCCTTTTCTGACTTTGTACTGGTTTCAGTATTCATTCTAAGCATTTGGGATTATCTTATTTGATTCTCACAATAGCCCTGTGATCTTTGTAATGACCTAGCTATTATGCTTCCTATTTTATAGATGAGGAAACTAAGACTGGGAAAACTTTAACGACAGAATTACACAGTTTACAAAATATCTGAGGTACTCTTTGCATTCAGATCTTCCAGATTCTAGCAACTCCAAATCTATGACACTTTGATGCTAGCTAGGGTGTTTCATTATACATGGTATGTATGTGTGTGTGTATGTATGTATATATGTGTGTACATGCACATGTATGCATGTACACATACCTATATTATACGTATATATATATATATATATATATATATAGATATACTCTATATTCTCTCTATGTTTGTGTATATATTTATATCTATATTATAGACCACTAGTAGCTATGAAGGCCTGGTAGAAAGCATGAAACTGGTAAATTGGACCCTGGTAAAATTACTGATTGGGTGAACCCCCTCTTGACATTGTGAAAGCAACAACTCCCAAGAGTCAAAGAATTAGGCAGATTACTGTAGAGTCACAGGTTGGCCCTACTTGAAATTGCCATATTGAATGTAAAATGGAAGGTAAAGAAGTGATTAATGTTCAGAAGTTCTGGTACTGTTCTGGAAGAGTGACCAGAAAAAATAAGAAATTTCACTGGTTGGAAATGTTTTGGGACAGGTAAAACTGACCCTCAAGGTGGGCAAACCATGAGTATGAAGGAAATAGACTAAAGATGACCTGAAGATTTATATCACAAGATCACAATATGTAACAAAACTGAAAATAGAATTTGATAATTATAGGTAAGGACTTTGTCAATGGTTTTCCTGTTGACAGTTCATATAATAAGTGCTGATGGAAAATTGCAGGACATTCACATAAAGGAACTTCTTAAGTCTAGATTAGATTAAATAAGGGATGAAATTGAGAAGCTGTTGAAATGTAAAGAGGTATTGTTTAAGAAAATCCATTGAAAATCTTTAATACTAATTTTAGAAATTCTACTGATGAATAAGATGAATGACAAAAATAATGCCAATTTAAAAAATGATTTTTATAAAGGTTTTGGGCATAATTGGACTGGAAATTTGAAAAATCCCTTTTCATTTTGATAGTTTGAGTCCAACTAGCAGAACAATTATGCCAAAGTAGAATAATTTTAAAAAGCTGGCATTATCTCATGATCGAGTGTATTCTCTCACAATATTTCACAGAAAATGTAAAAACATTTTAGGACTTGCATTCAACAGTATACTCAGTGACAGCCACTGAGTGGCTTAATACAGCCATGTTAAGAGACATAGGAAAGATGAGTTATCAAGTGACACTCCTGAAAACAAGCATCACACACCATCATGGCAGTTTTGACCTCATTCAAAGATTCCATTAATATCTAATGTAACATACAGTAGAAAATTTGAATGCCATATTGACTAATTAAAGGCAACAAAAAGGAAACATGAGGGACAGGATCTGGTAAAGAAAAATATATCAGAAATAGTAGATTCTCTTAATTAACAATTGAAAATGAAAGCCAAATGGTTAACATATTGTACTAAATCAAAGAAATGAAAAGAACAAAATGAACAATTTAACATCAATCAAAAACTTCATATGAAGAGTAGAGATTCTTAACCTTTTTTGGTAACATGGACCATTTTGCTAGTGTGGCAAGGCCTATGGATTCCTTCTCCAAATAATGCTTTAAAATTGTTATAGGAAATGTTCAATTTCACTTAGAGGTTAATATTAATAATAGCTACTATTAATATAGTGCTTTAAATAGCTTTAAATATAAATAAATAAATAGCTATTTACCAGTATTTCATTTTACTGATACAACTACCCTGAGAAATAAGTACTATTATTACTCCCATTTTAAAGATGAAGAAATTGAGACAGAGGTTAAATGATTTGCTTGGGGGGGTGTCAAATGTCTGTGTCTATATTAAACATCTGAGTCTGGTTTTGAATTTAGTTCCTACTGATTTCAGGTCCACTACTTTATCTATTACATCAGCTAGCTGACTCCAATAAACAAACAAATAAATAATAAATAAAAATAAAGATGTAATTTCTTTCCTATGCAAGTTCATGGACATCTTGAAATCTAATCATGATTTCTTTCCACATTTGGGGAGCCTAGATTAAGAACCTCTGGTATAGAGTCTTGAGAAGCAAAGAAATAAGAGGAGAGAGGAATTTCTCAAAGAAGGAAAAGACTGACATTTTCTGGGCATCTATGGTCACAAGAAACCCAATGCAGTAAAAATAAATATTGTTTCATATGAAAAACAGAATTTACACTCTGTACACAAAATGAATCATAAAATAGGGAGGTGACAACCTAATTCCTAAGCAAAAATAAAAAATGGTAGAATCAGTAAAGACACATGTTTATTGGTTCTATTATTTCACTTTGGGATAACTAGGTGGTACAGTGGATAGAGTGCTGGTCCTGTAGTCAGTCAAATCTGTCTTCAGACATTTACTAGCTACAGCTTTGTGACTCTGTCAAGTCATTGAACTTCTGTTTGCCTCAGTCTTCATCAATAAAACCAAAATGATAATACCTACTTCTGAGAGTTGTGAGAATAAAATGAAATATTATAAAGCACTTATGCAGTGCCTGGCACTATATAAATTGCTATTGTTACTACTGGCATAAGGATTACTAGCAAATCATTTTACTAGCTTCTTTTTAGAAAGAAATTTGATACAATCATTCTTAACAGAAAGTATCACATATTTACTGCCAAAAAATGAGGACATTAGTGATCCCTATAAATAAATGCCAGTTATATGTTTATGTACTTTATTTAAATCATTCACAGCTAATATTACACAAAAATCTATAAATGCATGTAAGAAAGCAAATATATTGGCTGAGAAAAAAGGGGTATGTCAAAAAATGTCAGGAGTATAAAGAGTGACTTATTGATTTAGTAATTATTGGGCAAGCTGATTGAAAGAACCATAATATTTATGCTGCCTTTTAGGTTACTGGAAATTCTTTGACTTAATCCTACACTTGGTTTACCTATTGAAAAATGTATAAAATAGATCCATGTATAAGGATAACACTATAGTATTTGATGTCCACCTGGAAAATTTTTCTATTGAAAACATGTTATCAACATCATAATTTCAGGAATAGCTGACATAAAATGTGGCATTTTCCCATGGAAACCATTTAAGTGTATCAGAGACATCTAATGAATAAAACACAATGAATGAATATAACATAGGATCCAGAGTTAAGAAGACCTGAATTCATATCTATCATCAGATACTTATGATCTGTGTGACCCTAAGCAAGTCATTTAATCTCAGGTCTACCTCAGTTTCCTTGTCTGCAAAATGGAAATAATAATAGTGTTTACTTTTCAGGATTGTTGTTAGGATAAAATGATATAAATTTGTTGTCTATGATGATGATGATAATGGTTCTGCTTTCCTTAAATTCATCATCATCTTTTCAAAGTGGAACTAAGTATATCTTCAAAGAGGGAGAACCAAAACACTTTATTAATTACTTGATGTATAGGAATGCTATTGAAGTATAAGAATCTCCAGTGAAAATCCTATTTAATATATTCATCTAATGGAGTCTTTTGCATTGATTTCAAAAAGTTATTTCAACTTGATAGATAAGAGAACTCTTATTCCATACTAAGGAGAGGGGCAGAGCTTGAATTCTTTGATTTTAAATAATAGTATGCTTCCTCCAGAAAAACAAAACAAAACAAAACAAAAAACTGATCATCTGAAAGTTAATCACCATGTTGACTGATTTAGTTTTTGATACTAAATATTTCAACTCTTTCAGTTGTCTCTCCCCTATTATTGGAGGGTGAAGCAATAAATTCCTCCCAAAGCTTTCCTATATAGAGGGTTCAAAAATTTCAGAAATTTCTAATTGACTCCATTTTTTATCAAGTTTCAACTCTTATAGAACAGCATGCTTCTGGGTCAGTTACCCCCGATGGCTAATTTTTCCATATTATCTTCCTCCATTAAATTGTAAACTCTTTGAGACCAGGATTTGTCTTTCTTTTTCTTATTTGTATCCTCAGTGCTTGACAAAGTGCCTGGCACAGGATAAGCACTTAATAAATATTAATTGAATTAAATTAAATTGAAATCATAAGGTCACAATGAATCAATGGATTAAGCCATTATAGTTATGCCATAAATATTGCATTTTTCCCTATAGTGGTTTTGTTATATCTCGAGTTGGCATAAAAAATTAAATAGGAATTTCTTGGGAGTTTTGTGGAAGTCTTACATGATGTGCAAAGACTAGAAAGTGATTTAAAAAGTTTAGAAATTTAGAAATGTATAAAATATGTGTTGTAGAATTAGCCTATGATCAAATATTTAATCCAAATTTTATAATAAGGTAGGTTAAATACTCCACAAAAGAAAAAAAATCAGACTTCTTTTTTGGTAAGAGGGGTGGGTCAAAATATTTTATGAGGATTTTTCAGATGGTAGAGATACTGAGTCTCTAATCTCTGTGATGTGGGATAATTGTATTTAGATATATCTTGATTCTTCAGATAATGCTATCAAGCACAACATATCAAGAAAAAGCTATAGTTAACTTATTGAATACCTAAAGTCAAAGCTGAATGGCAAGAATACATTGAAAATAATCAGCATTTCTGTAACACTAGTCTTAATATGGACTTTTGATCTAAAATATATTTGGAAAGTTTTGTAATAAACCCATATGACATTTTAAAAAAATTTTATATTGTCTTTTGTTTTTTATATCATCATAAATTTCCCCAAGATCTTCTCCTTCCCTCCTCTCAGAAAGCTGTTTCATAAAAAATGATAGTATTAAAAAAATAAACACAAAAATAAAAAGGAGAGAAAACAAATCAGCAGAACTAATCAATATGTTGAAAAAAATACTAAAACTTGTGCAATGTGCAACAACTGTAAACCTCCCATCTTTACAAAAAATAGGTTGAGGGTATTCCCTTCATCTCTTTTGTTGCTGTTCAGTTCTTTCAGTTTTGTCCACTTTTTGTGACCCTTTTGGGGGTTTTCTTGACAATGATAATGGAGGGCTTTGCCATTTTCTTCTTTTGAACTCAGGTCTTCCTGATTCTGAGATCCACACTTTATCCTTTCTGCCATCTAGTTGGCCCCTCATATATTTTTATTCAAATAATGTTGCTTTTTATAATTTTGTTACATTTGCTTTTATATGTGTGTACTCTTTCCATTTACATTGTTGTAGTTCTAATATATGTACACTATTTTCTTGGATCTGCTTATTTAACAGTATCAGTTTATTTACATCTTCCTTGGGCTTCTCTGTAGTTATCATATAGATCACTTCTTATATACAATAATTTTCCATTATGTCTATGTAGCACAATATGTTTAGACATTCCCTAATTGGTGGGCATCTACTCTTTCCTCTCACATTCTTTGTTATCACAAAAAGTATTGTCATAAATATTTTGGTATATATGGGGACTTTCTTTTTATTAATGGCTTCCTTAGGACATAACCTTATTGAGAGAATCTGTAGTTCAAAAGGTATGGATCTTTTAGTCACTTTATCTATGTATAATCTCAAATGCCTTCCAAAATGATTGTATCATTTTACCACCAACAGTGTATTACTGTATCTATCATTCTACAACCTCTCCAGCATTTATATTATTAATTTTTGATCATCTTTACCAATTTGCAGTGTGTGAGGTAAAGCCATAGAGAGGTTTTGATTTATATTTCTTTTGTGATTAGTGATTTGGAGCATTCTTTCATGTGAAGAAAGGGAGGGAAATAAGCATTTATATAGCACTTACTATGTATCAGGTACTGTGGTAAGTGTTTTTTTTTTAATACAAATATTATCTCATTTGATCATTTTTTGTGGTTGTGAATATTTTCCTTCTTTTGAGAATTGTTTTTTTATCTTTTGACCATTTATCTATTGAGGAATGGTTATTAATTTTAATATATCTTGAATAACAAGCCCTTAGAGAAATATGATACCATTCCCTCCCTCCATCCACCAATTCTCTTCTTATATATTAATTCTGTCTGTGCAGAAGTTTTTCTGTTTCCTGCAATCAATATTATCTATGTTATCTTTTGTAATTGTCTCTATCTCTTGTTTGGTTAAGAATATTTTGCCTACCTTTAATGAAAAACCTATATACAATATTAATGAAACAAGTCACACTATCATTTTAAAGTAGCAATTTTAGAAAGACTATTACTTCCTCGCCAAAAATAAAAATGAGACCAAATTGGAAATCCTGAAAATCAAAGGAGAGGTTAATAAAATTGAAAGAAAATAATTAGACTAATAAATAAAACTAGGAATTGGTTTTGTGGGGAAAACTCCCAATAAAGCAAACTAATGATTAATTTGAATAAAAAAGTGGAAAATCAAATTACAAGGATGAAAAACATAAAGAATTCACCTTTGAAGAGGAAATGAAAGCAATTAGAAGCTATTCTGCCCAATTATAGGCCAATAAATCTGACAATCTAAGTGAAATAGATGAATGCTTACAAAACTATAAATTGCCCAGATTAACAAATGAAGAAGAAGATTGATAGACATTCTTAGGACATGTAATAAATAGGCTGAAAAGCTTAACAAAAATACTTTTAGAAAAAGCATTGTCTATTTTGTTGGATTTGTTGATGTATCCAACAGTGATCTGACTCAGGATGGGGCTGATGAAACTATTAAGATCCAAGTATGGGATCAGAGGATCTTCCATGGGTGAAATCTCAAAAAATTCAACCAAAAATGGTAATAAAGAAGTAGTGAATAAAAAAAAAATTAGTGATGAGAATTTATTTGTGGAAATGGAGGAGTATATGATGATATTCAACATGAGGACATTGAATAAGTCTTTAGGAGCCTATACTTGGTAATCAGTGTTAAGTTACACAAAATAACAGTAGAAAATGTTTAACATATCACTAGCATTGATAAAAATTGGCACTTACAAAAATCTTAACAAAATATGGCTTGGTGTATGGAATTATAATTCCAGAAGCTTGTAATCTTTCATATTATCCTGGAGAAACCTTGCCACAATTACCTGAGAATACACTGATCAATGAAAAATCAGAAATGATGCTGTCAATAGATGCCACCATAACAAATACTTGCAAACTTTAAGGTACATGGAATAAAAGCTTTAAAAATATAAATATCTAGACAAGCAGATGAAAATCATGTGAGGAAAAGATAAGGTACATATCATTCTTAATGTATTGTCTTCTACTGTAGTTAAATTTTTAAAAAATGAGCTTATAGAAAATGAGCTTATATCCTATTATCTTTATTCAGCTACAAAAATCTGTGGGTTTTTTTAAAATAAATTTTACAATAGTTCACATAATACTAAATATAAAATATCAGGCTAGCCACTTATTCTGGGATCATTTCTATCTTAATATTAACAAAAATACAAGCAAGATGACATGAATCATAATAATGATTATGACAATAATGTCTTACATTTGCACTTTTCATCTCAAATTTTTTCTTTTCCTTTAAAAAATGTTATTTTGATACTCAAGTCTATTCCTTTCATAGAGGTAGAGTGATTCATCCAAGGTCACATAAGCAAATAGCAAAACTGGATACTCTGACTTCAAATGTAGGCTTATTTCTACAATACCCACTCTGATGCTCCTTTAAATTAAGATCTCATGTTATATAATTAGTGTTTATTCTAGTGAACTGTGTTACTTTACCAATAAGAATTGATTAAGTGTGTGTAACATATGTCAGAGGCTCTTTTCTAGGAAACATTTTGGGTGAATATTTGATAATTCTGTCAATATCTGACATTTCACAGTTACTGCCACTAGTTTCCTTTAGAAACACATAAGCTCACAAGGATTGAAATATGAAGAGTATTATTTACAAGTTAATAGGGCCATCTGAGTATATTAAAGGTGACTATACTCTCCAGTGAGCAAACCTCCCTCAGAAGTTGTATATTACCTACATTACTATACTGGGTAGGGGTTCCTTGGGGAACACTTAATATTTTCTTTCTTGAATTGGTACTTCTTTCCATTGTTCTTCCATCTAAGCCATATTGGTTGTTTCCTAAAACTCACTTCTCCCAACCAGTGCATCTTTAATTTTTCCCTATTCAGTGTAGTCCTCTAACTCTCTACTGTGATTCTTTCTTTTTGATTCTTTCTGATTTATTTTTGAACTTAGCAATCATCAACAAAGACAAAAATTTAAATATATGAAAGAACAAAAAGCTATTATAAGAAACTGAACTTTTCTGATGTATAGTATGTGCTAAAGAAGTATTTATGCAGTGTATATTGTATTTGTATATGTGGATATGTGATTTATTTATTTATTATTTTTTTTTATTATTATTATTTTTTTATTTAATAGCCTTTTATTTACATGATATATACATGGGTAATTTTACAGCATTAACAATTGCCAAACCTCTTGTTCCAATTTTTCACCTCTTACCCCCCCCCACCCCCTCCCCTAGATGGTAGGATGACCAGTAGATGTTAAATATATTAAAATATAAATTAGATACACAATAAGTATACCTGACCAAAACGTTATTTTGCTGTAGAAAAAGAATCAGACTCTGAAATATTGTACAATTAGCTTGTGAAGGAAATCAAAAATGCATAGGGATTGGGAATTCAATGTAATGGTTTTTAGTCATCTCCCAGAGTTCTTTTTCTGGGCATAGCTAGTTCAGTTCATTACTGCTCCATTAGAAATGATTTGGTTGATCTCGTTGCTGAGGATGGCCTGATCCATCAGAACTGGTCATCATATAGTATTGTTGTTGAAGTATATAATGATCTCCTGGTCCTGCTCATTTCACTCAGCATCAGTTCATGTAAGTCTCTCCAGGCCTTTCTGAAATTATCCTGTTGGTCATTTCTTACAGAACAGTAATATTCCATAATTTTCATATACCACAATTTATTCAACCATTCTCCAACGATGGACATCCATTCAGTTTCCAGTTTTTAGCCACTACAAAAAGGGCTGCCACAAACATTCGTGCACATACAGGTCCCTTTCCCTTCTTTATAATCTCTTTGGGATATAATCCCAGTAGTAACACTGCTGGATCAAAGGGTATGCACAGTTTGATAACTTTTTGAGCATAGTTCCAAACTACTCTCCAAAATGGTTGGATTCGTTCACAACTCCACCAACAATGCATCAATGTCCCAGTTTTCCCGCAGTAGATATGTGATTTAGCAAGATAATAACAAAGCTTCATTTCTACACTTTAAAATTTTTTTCTTTTAAAAAAGTTATTTTGATACTCTTAAGTATGTACCAAATCCATCCCTCCTCCTTCAGAAGAAACCTTACCTTATCACAGATGTGAATAATCGCCAGCAAAACAAGTTAACAAACTGACTGAGAACATATAGTCATTTATGTCTTTGCCAAAAGATTGTCAGATATGTTGCATTATTAGTTTCCAATGCAATTCTCTTTCACTCTTGGTGGATCCTCTTAGTACCAATCTTTGTTGCTCATTTTTGAAGTTCATTGTCCTCTAGCAGATGGTGCCCATCACCCATATGTTTGTCTTTGTTTATTGCTTTCCACAAGTTGGCATTTATCACCATCATCAGGGGACCAGTTCTCTAATCTGGCCCATATGGAGCACAACTCTGAGGGTGCTTTCTATGCTTCAAAAAACACACTTCTGGTAGTCTTAGGCTTATTTTGTGTATTAACTTTGCCTGTAGCAATTTTTCCTCAAACTCACATGCTATTGGAATATGCTATTAGGTGGCACAATGGACAGATTGTCAGGCCTGAAGTCAGGAAGACTCATTTTATGAGTTCAGATTTGGTCTCCACATTTACTTGTTGTATGATCCTGGGCAAATTACTCAACCCTATTTTCCTCAGATCCTTATTTGTAAAATGAATTGGAGAAGGAAATGGCAAACCGCTCCAGTATCTTTGCTAAGAAAACCCCAGATGAAGTCATTAAGAGTCAGTCATGATTGAACAACAACAAAATTGGGGAAGGAGAGGAGAAATGAAAACCTTTTCTTTGTGGTATTTCAACAAAACTTCTGTCTTTAATTCCATACAGGATCACGGTATACTTTCTTACTCTCCCAGAACATTAAGTGATACAGTTGCCTCTCATGCTAACATCTGCTCTTAGGTCTTATAATTCAGGGAGTGCATTGTTTTCATCATTATTTATCTATCCCTTATTTTCCCCTGGGGCTAGTTGTGTCAAGGTATTCAATTTACTGAGAGGATTTTTCTTTTTTTTAATTATAGCTTTTTATTTACAAGATATATGCATGGGTAATTTTTCAGCATTGATTCTTGCAAAACCTTCTGTTCCAACTTTTCCCCTCCTTCCCCCCACCTCCTTCCCTAGATGGCAAGTAGACTAATACATGCTAAATATGTTAAAGTATATGTTAAATGCAATATATGTATACATGTCCATATAGTTATTTTGCTTCACAAGAAGAATCAGACTTTGAAATAATGTACAATTAACATGAGAAAAAAATAAAAAATGCAAGTGGACAAAAACAGAGGGATTGGAAATGCTATGTAGTGGTTCACACTCCTTTTCCAGAGTTCTTTCGCTGGATGTAGCTGGTTCTATTCATTATTGAACAAATGGAATTGACTTGGTTCATCTCATTGTTGAAGAGGGCCATGTCCATCAGAATTGATCATCATATAGTATTGTTGTTGGAGTATATAATGATCTCCTGGTCCTGCTCATTTCACTGAGCATCAGTTCATGTAAGTCTCTCCAGGCCTTTCTGAAATCATCCTGCTGGTCATTTCTTACAGAACAATAATCTTCCATAACATTCATATACCACAATTTATTCAGCTATTCTCCAATTGATGGGCATTCACTCAGTTTCCAGTTTCTGGCCACTACAAACAGGGCTGCCACAAACATTCTTGCACATACAGGTCCCTTTCTCTTCTTTAGTATCTCTTTGGGATATAAGCCCAGTAATAACACTGCTGGATCAAAGGGTATGCACAGTTTGATAACTTTTTGAGCTTAGTTCCAAATAGATCTCCAGAATGGCTGAATGTATTCACAATTCCACCAACAATGTATCAGTGTCCCATATCCCCTCTAACAGTCAACATTATCTTTTCCTGTCATCTTAGCCAATCACTCAGAGGATTTTTCAATGAAACATTCTCCAAAGATTTTAGGAGAGAACTAAATGACATTTCCCTTTGATCTTAGCAGAAGTGCCTAACCATGGCAAGAAGGAGATTTTTTTTTACTACTTCCATATTCAAATTTATAATTTTACCAATTCATTCTTATGTATATAATGCAATGGATCTTTTAAAGAAAAAAGAGTGTTTACTTCAGAATGCATAATCACAAATATGCAAACCTACTCTCCAATAAATGGGAGACATAATCTTCCTTCTCCTTTTGCACCACTTCAGTTTCTGGGGAGGGGAAAAAAAGGTTGGGTTAATAATTTAGCTTGGTTCCTATAGAGTACAGTCCCAGTTCCAAGTCCAAAGCTTCTTCAAATTCAAGTTCCTAGCACCTTGACCTCTTGGGGTTTCCATGTTAGACTGGTGGGCTATATCATCCTATCTGCAATCCTGCTTCCAAGGTTTCCAGGACTTGAATTTTCCTGGAACTGACAATAAACCAGATGCATTTCTGGGAGCTGGAGTAAAGGTAAAAAGTTTACCAGTTTTTTTTTTCATGGTGTGCAGTGAAAGGAGAAGTGGCAAAGGAGCCTGGCCTAAAAAAATTGGTCAGGAAAAAGCTTGATCTTACAGTTTTAAAGATGAAAGCAGATAATCAAAGGAGGCTACTCCCACCTACGAGTAGACTTCATGTTAGGTCATTGGACATGCTCAGAACTTTAGAGTGTCTCCATGTTAGCAATTCCAAGAGAAGGCTGAGTTATGTTATGTGAATCACTTATCTGATACAATTATGGTTAAAGTATTCTTCTTTTTTTTTTTTCTGAGTTAATTGAGGTTAAGTGACTTGCCCAGGCTCACATAGCTTCTATATTTGAAATTTAGGTAAGTATTCAATTAGCTATGTATTAGCTTTAGGGTGATGGAAGTAATTTATATCTGAAAAGTAAATAGAGGTCACTTAAAGCAAAAAAAAGGAAAGTTAATTAAATTAGAAATAATAAAATGTTAGTGCATTTTAATACATAATTCTCATCTAAAGGCTTCAGGGTTTGGTAAATACTTTAAAGGTTTTTAACCTTTAAAAGAGTTCACTTTGTTGGTTATAAAAGCTTTAGGCTACTTTATCAGAGGTTGCTTTAATGCAAACTTTTTGGAAATATACTTGGCAGCTGGTTCTGTGGTTAGTTTTTTAGGCTTCTGGAATGTACCTTCAATTTGTGGATCTCCTTTTTGCTCTTCCTGTGCTAGATGGGACACCTAGTATTGCAGCTAAGTTTTTAGTAGAAACCATGACCTAATTCAGGCCTAAATCTCACACCAAGTTGGCCATGAAAGTGAAATCCTGGAATTTCTTCTGTGAATTAAGGATAGGGCTACCCATTCATATTTTGGGGAACTACTGATGATGAGTTTTTTTTAAATCAGTGATTCTCAAACTTTTTCTCCCTTACTTGAGAGTAATTTTTTTTAATTAGAAAAAATCACAGTAGAATACAATGTAAATTGACAATAAAAAAGGGTTCCTTGTCAATGGTATTCCCATCACTTGGTCTTTGGAATCCTTTACTTTTCTTTCTTTCCAGTTCCTCTTCATCTTTGCTTCCACAGGATTCACAGTGGAGGAGATGACTCTATGACTTCATGAATAGAATTGTTACTGTAGAAGAACAGGCAGCAAAGATCAGTAGAAGCAAGCTAATGTGGGAATTTGGTAGGATGTGTATGGGGCAAAAGATCACCAACTTAAATAAATCACAGGCATTTCAAGGTAGAAAACAAAGGAGTTTTAATTTGACAGATTTTGGAAGATTTGGGCATCTCAATTAGTCTGATTTAATTCTTGATTAGTCAGGACAAATGACCTCCCATTCTAAGTCATGAATGAGGAAAAACTTCTAACCCAACGACATCTTAAGGATTATTAAATTACCTTATGTGGGAGTTTTAATGCCAAAATGGCCATAAATTAGTCTCACAAAGAAAGGGTTATATGATCCCATTCTTTGTAAACCATGTGATTTCTGGAGAAAGAAACTTGGACTTGGGACACAGCCGACCTTCACTCCATTTTTAGAACACTGTCTCTATCTTGTGAGATAACTTTCACAGTTCACTTCATTCAGATGTAAGGAATAACTTTGGTGTTAATGCCATATCCTGGAAAAGCCACTAATTTAAATGCTTCCCTTGACATAAAATTTTACATTAATTGGGCAAAACCCTGAAATGGCACAAAACTACCCCAGTGAAATGCATAGTAAATCAAACCAAATTGCTTTAGCCATCCATATTGGAAAAACAAAATGGTTGAAAAATGCATATAGGGAGAGATGGATTGCTTTACAGATAGATATAAATGAAAAAGAGCATCAAAAAATACTCAAAATGTGGAGAAGAAAATGAAGTACAGATGGGGACATAGAGCAATTTTATAACAAATTAAAATTTATATATCTATGTAGGTATTTATATGTGTATATCATAGTGCCTTTCAGCAGGCTTGACTGTTCTTCAGGGAGAAGTGTCCAGAGGCCAACTAAGGATCTTGTTATTTGTAGATCTGGAGAAAGAGGAGCATTCTCTCCCCACAATGGGAGACACCAGGCATATAGAGGGGACAATGAAGTGGAGTTTTCATACTGGAGCAAGAGATTTTAAAATCGCTATTTAGGAAAGTGGGCAGAGTTGGATGCAAATGCACAGATGAGTGGTAGAGGAATACTTTAGTAGTAGTAGTAGTAATAGTAGAAAAGTAGTAGCTGTTCTAGAACAGCCATACAGATAGGTAGCATTTTTGTTTATTACAGGATGAAGATGATCAGCATATGGGCAATGACTGGTCAGTAGAGAATTTTTGCAGGGTCAGGAAACCAGGAAGCTAGTGAAAGGCTTCCTTCTCTTTCTTTTTATCTGAAAGGACAGATATTTAAATCCATTTTTTTCTGTTCATTTAAAAAGTTGCTTTTTTGCTGATTTAATTAGTACTTCAAAGTGATTTTCTCCAGATAAGAGAAGAACAATCTGTGTCTTTAATTGAATATATAGAGTGTAAATGTGTGTGTGTGCACTCATGTATGCATCAATGACTATTTTGAATGTAGAAAATTTTAAAAGGTCAGAGATCTACATATCTGGCAGTTTCTATATTTTGAGGCTTCACAAATCATGTGAATGTGAATCTCCTGGTGATAATTAAAGAAAATTAGTCTGGAGAAATGCTTGCAATCATGAGGTTTTTATTCATAGATAATATCAGGTCACCAAGAATGTAGAAGTCTCAAGAAAACCTTCAGTCTCCAACTTGGAGAACTAGGAGATGGGTATAGACCAGTCTAACTCAGAGGTAGAACCTGAGCAAGGTCTTCCTGACCCCAAGACTGGGCTTCTATCCACTCTGTAACGGTGCTAGTGTCACAGAGCTGAGTATACCTTTTGACTTAGGGATTGCATTTTTTAGGACTCAACCAAATATTATAAAAAGGAAAAATAACCAATCAGCACAAATAGTCATCAATGCTTTATTGGTAATGGGAACAAATGGAGACAATTTGTCTTTCCAACAATTGGAAAATGGTAAAATAAATTGTAGTATGTTTATATAATGAAAAAAGAAGAGTTTCCTGCTGGGTAGAGAGAACACCTGAGTTCAGATTCTGCTTCTAGCATATACTATCTAGGTGATCCTGGAAAAATTCCTTAACTTTTGGTGCTTTGGGGAACTCACCAATACAGTAATTTGCAGCATAAATTTTTGTTTACATTGATAGAGATGTTCCTTAGTGGAAATTAATTATTTGCACCAATAAAATCACAGGATTACACATTAACAGCAATATGGCAACAATGATTACAACTGTAAAAGTGATAACTGGGCAATACAGTGATCCATCACAACTCCATAGACTTCATAGGTATAATGAGCATTGTATTTCTACCTACTTAATGGGAAGAGGCAGGGGGAAAGATCTTGGAACTAAAAGTGAAAAATTAAATTAATTTTTTAAAAAGCTAAAAAAAATCATAGGTCTGGAACAGAAATATAATGGATTATTATGGCGATATAAAAAACAAATCTGAAACCTCTAGGGAAGTAGAGGGAGACATATAAGGTGTGGCAGAGTAAAACTGGCAAAATTTAAACCATATACATTGAAATAATATAAAATGGAGAATAAAAGAAGGAAAGAAAAGAAAGCAAGTCAGTGGAACTTTGGGCAAGCTTGAGAAGAGACAAAGAAGCATTTTCTTTGCTTATTAAGATGTATTTTTATATATGTATTGTTTTCTCTCCTGTTAGAACATGAGTTCATTGTGATTAGGAGTTGTTTCATTCTTTGTACTTGTGTCAACAGCATCTAGCACAGATGTAGGTTATTAATAAATACTTGCTGATTGATTGAGAATTGCCTGGTCATTATGATATTGATTTGCCCAAATTCACATAGCACATGTTTGTTGGCAGAAGCAGAATATTGAATTTGAACTTAAAATCTTTTCTATTTCAAGGCTAGTTTTGTCTACTATTTTACCTTGCCTTTTCATCATTAGTGGTTATTAAGTTTACAACAAAACAAAACAAACAAACAAACAAAAAAAAGAATGACTTGGAAAGATAAATATGAACTGGGTCCAGAACTGAGTAGGAGGAGATCAAATTGAAGTATTTTTAGTTTTACTGAACTTCTTGTTGGCACAAAAATCATTTAAAAAATTAAATATTTATATCTTCCAAGTAAGAGTATTTTCAAATCATTATTTTAAAATGGGCTAGATTTTGCATACCCAGGTCAAGCAGCAGACCCAAAGTTAACCATAAGTGGGCATCAAATTGGACATTTGGCACTTTTCTATCCTATTCTGTCAAAAAGGTAATGTGGTTCCTACAACTAATTATCCTTCTATCCAGAAATAACTAGCACTGAACTAAAGCACTTTGCTAACTCTGCATTTGGAGAGGAGAGAGGTGCTGCATATATTTCCTAGTATAATTCTAGACTTATTGCTTCTACTTCTCTGTCAGTGAACATTTATCTATGTGAGAATCCCATTACCCTTTCTGTTTGAATTATCTACATGTGGCATGAAGCCAGGTGACAAACTGCTCATTAATTCTAATTTTCATTGATTTTTGCTTTGCATCAGTTTCTACAACAAATCAAATTTACAAGTGCTCATTGGGCAAGCACTTAACCATAGGCGAAGTACTAGGCTTGGCAGTACTGGAGAGAAATACAGAGATAGATAGGACATTCTTCCTGCCTTCAGGAAGCTGACAGCTTAGAGTGGGAGCTGAAATTAAATACCACCCAGTAAAAACTTCTAATTTTATAGTTGAAGTTGAAGTCTAGAGATATTCATGAAAACATAAACACATAAAAATATAATGTAAAACCAGCAAAGTTGTCAGAGGTTAATTCAAAACTGAGTGGAATTTGTGGGTATTGGCATCTTTTAGTTGGTGTTTGATAAGTTGGATCTGGTGGCACTGGCCCTTTGGGTTTACTTCCTTGCTGGTCCCTTATATATAGTAAAAGACTGAAATAATGAATTTTATAAGAGGCATCCAGTTCTTTATTGAGGTATTATCCATTGTCTGGTTTAAACTTATACACTGAGTAGATGCAAGATCACCATCATACTCACTGAACCATGTGCATGGCCTAGTTGACAAAATTAAGCTTAACCAAGTTATTGATATTACGTACTTTCATTTCTGTTTGTAATAGTGAAGAAAGTAATGAATCTGAGACTTTGTTCCTCAATCAAAAGGAATTCCACTTGAATTTAAATGCCATGGAATTGTAATAATGAAACCCTTTATCAATGCACTTTCCCATTTTTGTCTTCAGAGAGGAAGTGACTGACTTGTATCTTGCAAGATGAAGACCAGAGATCATATATATTCAGAAAGCATAACTTGATGGATCTGTGAGCCCATTAATGTGGACATTCATTACAGTATAGTATAGCTAGTAACCCATTTATGCATTCTTATTTTGTGTGACTCTTGTCTTCTAAATCTTTTTTTTTTTGCAGCATAATTTTTTTTCCCTAAAATCTCCCCATGAGATACATCTACTGTGTTGGGGGTAGGGTCTTCCTCCGGATCTCTTGACATTATGTAGATATTAACAGGAAACATGGACTGTCTGTTGGTTATTTCTGTTCAGTCTGCATGATTAGCCCACTGCCTTTTTGGGTCACATCTTTCTGATAAAATCTTTTCTTCTAATTCTTCTGCTCAATTCTCACTTGGTAATTAGATGTCCTTTATTCCCACCCACCATGCATCTCTTCATTGTTCCTGAAAATACATGTCCACTGATAGCATATCTGATTATTATGCTTCTAAATACAGCATTATTCTCCATCTTCCAGAAAGAACCTGAGTAACCTCAAATTACTGTATCTGAGAGGCAGCTATTATTATCATTCAAGTACCCTCAGATTTTGTCCTTGAAGACTTTTCATTTACAATAGGCACTTGGAACTTACCAACAACGATGTGGTCTGCACTCAGAAATATATATTTAACTAAAACCTTTATTGAGGATATAGTTTCATAACAAATAGAAAACAAACAGATTTAAAATGGGCTACCTAGATTACATGGGGGAATAATAATGGATACATAGTATCTTTTGTTACTAGGTCACTAATTTCATTCTTGTATCTGAAGGCAGTGGCTGAAAATTATGCCTGTTTGTGTGTGTGTGTTTGCTAGCTTATTTTAAATCAGTCACTAGTTTCCCCTTAAGTATCCAAGAACTGAACTTAGAATGATTTAGTTCTTCAGGACCTTGGATTTCATCTGACCACCAAAGCAGATGACAATTTCTTTATAATTGAACAGATGATCTTTGGGTGGCCATTATGACTGAAAAATTCATTGTTACCCTGGGGCTACTCTGATGATTAGCTCTCCGGACTTAATTAGATTAGTGCTCAAAGGAGGGACTTGACAAAGTTTAGCGACTAAGCCTTTCTATTTTGGTGTCAGAAGTTGTACCTTTCTGGCATCTGGAGTCACCCTCATACCAGATAACGAAGGAGGGTAGGGTTTTATGTCGTCTCACCAATAAGTACTACAGAGTGAATGGACTCATCTGATCAGTATCTTGAGAAGGGTGGGAAATGATTCATGTTCCCATTCTGGGTAATCATAATTGAGTGCCTGAGGCAGACTGATGGAACCATTTGGGGGACAGTTCATCTTGTTACAGCTTGTGCTCTCAGCTCCTTTATCAAAACGCCTCTTTAAGGAGCAAAATGTCGCTGAAAGCCCAAATGCAGATGTAGGAGTAATTTCCCCTCTCTATTGTTAAAGTGTCTTTCGTCATTTCAGCTTGTGACAATTCAGCCCACAAGGCGTAGGAGTTGTTGTCAAAAAACCGATGAATGATATTGTCATTGACAGGAAAGAAACCAAGCAATTTGGAAAACCCTTTACTTCAAATGATTTTGTATAAGCTGGAAGTCAGCATATAACATACACTCCTCCTACTATCTCCACTGGATGCCTTGGGAAGCAGGAACTCATTGCATGGACTTTTGGAAGGCTCAGGCATTGCTGCACTGGAGCTGTATAAATGGTGGAACCTTCAGCTTTGCTGAAATAAGATTTTCTGTTTCCAAAAGAACTTATGATGCTGTTCAACATGCAGATGGAATTTATTTTATTTACATGCAAAATTCAGTACCCACGAGGAAGTACTATATATAGAAAGCACTCATCTGATCATAGGATTCTTAACTTGGTGTCTGTGAATCTTATTCTTAATTTTTATATTTTGATACCTATAACTTGCTCTTCCCTTCCCCACCTTTCCCCATATTTCCTTTCCATCCCTCTCCTCTCTTTCTTTTCCTGCCTTCTCACCTGCTTCTCTGTTCTTTTATGCTGGAATTACAGCAAATCCTCATAGCCTAATTTCACTGATGTAATATTAGCATGGAAACTGCTCTGTTCTGTTTCCAACCTCAGTGTTTTCTCTCTTTCTAAGGCAGCCTACTGGACCTCTGCTTCCTGGGCTTGCAGTTTTGATGTCAGTGCAGATACATGATTAGCATTAACCTTCATGCAGCTTAGAACTCACAAGCCTAAGTGATCCCAGCCACAGCCCCAGCCTCCAAGTAGCAGGGATCACAGGTAAGACCACCGCACATGATTGATAATGATATTTCAATCTAACTGATTTACCTTGCAATCCTATGTATTTTATTTCATGCATTTGAAAACCTTCTTAGGTTTTTTTCCTACCAGGTTGCCAAAGGGATTCTAACCCCCCAAAAGTTAAGAAGTCTTGCTTTAGAGAATAAATATATTTTTGAAAATTTGTTGGAAAGCAAATGTCTGTGAATCCATTCAAGAAAAATTTGTTAAGTGTTGGCTAAAGTATATATAGAACATTACAATCCTACTTTGTTCAAGGTATTTTTCTAAATATTGGGTTTAGAAAGATAAAAAGGAGTTTATATTCTATTGGGGAGATACAACATGTATATAGGGTAAAGAAGATAAAAATTATAAGCAACATGATATCGAGGGAGAAAGCATTAATAATTGGGGGAAAATCAGAAGAATTCTAGTGTAGGAGGATGATTGATATTTGAGCTGTGAAAGGAAAGAACTTTGGAATTTTATAAGATCCAGTCAAGGAGGAAATATACTTCATTTATAGGAGGACTTCATTCATAGGCAAAGACATGGAAATAGAAGATAGAAATCCAATTTTACCACAGAATTGTGTCTTTGAAAAGTTAAAATTTGATAGCTGTATTTCTTTTTTCCAAATAACTTTTTATTGATATTTTTCTTTGTATCACCAAAATTTGTGCCAAAATACCTCCTCCTGCCCTCAAAGAGGCAAGCCATATAATTAATGATTTTTAAGGGAAAAAATGAAAAAAGAGAGAAAAAAAATCAGCAAAAATGATTGGAAAAGTCTAAAAATATGTCCGACCTACCACATCTATGGCCTTTCTACCTCAGCAAAAAGATAGGATGGAGAGGGGTTTTCTCCTATCTCCTCTTTGAAACCAAGCTCATTTAAAAAAATAGCTTTTTATTTTCAAAATATATGCAAATATAGTTTTCAATATTCGCCCTTGCAAAAAACCTTATGTTCCAAAATTTTGTCCCTCTTTTCCCTCTCCCCCTCCCCTAGGCAGCAAATAATCCAATATATATTAAGAATATGCAATTCTTTACATATTTCTACAGTTGTCATTCTACACAAGAAAAATCAGATCAAAAAGGAAAAAATGAGAAAAAAAACAAAAAGCAAGCAAACAACAACAAAAAGGTGAAAATGCTATATTGTAATACACATTCAGTCCCCATAATAATCTCATTGGCTGCAGATGGTTCTCCATCACAAGCCTATTGAAATTGGTCTGAATCAGCTCATTGTTGAAAAGAACCACATTGATCATCATATAACCTTGTTGTTGCTCTGTACAGTGTTCTCTTGGTTTTACTTACTTCATTTAGCACCAGTTCATGTAAGTCTCTCCAGGTCTTTCTGAAATCATTCTGCTGAGATGAATATTCCATAAGATTCATATACCATAACTTATTCAGCCATTCCCTTTGTAATTCCTTGCCACTACAAAAAGGACTGCTACAAATATTTTTGCACATGTGGTTCCTTTTCCCTTTTTTATGATCTCTTTGGGATACAGACTCGTAGAGATACTGCTGGATCAAACTGCATGGTTTGATAGCCTGATGGTTGGATCAGTTCACAACTCCACCAACAATGTATTAGTGTCTCAGTTTTCCCACATCCCCTTCAACATTTATCATTATCTTTTCCTGTCGTCTTAACCAGTGTGAGATGTCTGTGGTGGCACCTCAGAGTTGTCCTAATTTGCACAAACCAAGGTAATTTTTGTAATTTTACAACAATTTTTGTGTGTGTGTGGTTCTTTACATTTAAATTGTAGTTAGAATTTTGATAGACCTGAATTAATAACCAATAAGCAGTCAAAGGAACTTAGGTACATTCACAATTAATAGGTTTCCTCTGAAGAATTCCAAGCCTTCCAGAGGGGTGGGAATAATTGGGATGTGATGGTGATTTCTATTGAGATGAGAACTGAGATATAGTAATGGTAAGGATATGTTAGTGATAAAAGTTTTATGATCTATCTTTCATAAATTGTGTGTATGTACCCCAACAGTTAATGTCTCAAGTAATACATGAGTAATATATCTTGTGTTATATTTGAGTAATTATTGGTTGTGATATGCAGGTTTTAGGTTTAATGAATAGTAACAATTTTATTTTATGTATTTAGTAATATATGAACCAAATGTACATCTTATAAGACAGAAGACTATAAATGTATGCTCTCTATATAAAGTGTTTTGTATAATGGAAATAATGTAATTAGAACATGATATATACATTATATATAGTTTTCTTGCTTCTGCTTTTGTTCACACAGATATTTCTGTGCTTTTTCTGTGTTCATCACATTCATAATTTCTTACTATTCTATTAAATTTTTATGTTCTATTTTATTATAATCATGTAGCACAAATTATTAGCCATTTCATAATTGATAGGTATCCAGTTCTTTGGCATCATTAAAAAAATGAGTGCTATAAGGATTTTGGTTTATGGAGATACTTTTTTTTGAATTGACAACTATATTTCAATATGTAGTTATCTTTTTCATACCATGGGAGTTAGGGGCTTGATGCTCTCATGATCTGGAAAATCAACATAAAAAATTTTGGCCCTCTTTTCGTACTAGAGAAAAAGTCTATTTTTTTTGTTTTTTTATGAGGTGTTTACAGCATCTTATAAAATTTTGGTTGATATTATTCCATAATATATATATATATATATATATTATAGTTCATATACAGTATATATATATGAACATATATTTTATGCATTTCTTAGTTTCTAAACTTGTATTGTGTCATCTGTTGGCCTTTACATGCTATCATTAGCTTCTGTAAAACCCCTAAATTCCTGTTTATTATCTTTTTTTCTTTATTAAAGTTTTTTATTTTTCTAAACACATGTGTGGACAATTCTTCAATATTAGCCTTTACAAAACCTTGTATTCCAATTACCCCCCTTCTCTCCCACCCTCCCCCAGATGGCAAGTAGTCCAATATATGTTAAACATGGTAGAAATCCATTTAATTTCTTATGCCAACCTGCAATATATTGAAATCACTATGGGGAGAATTGTAATGTGGAGGGGATAATTTATTTCCTTGCTTATCTTATATATTTGATTTTATGCATTTTAAAAAATTATTCTGAGAAAGGGTTCATAGGCTTCACTATTTTAGTACAGTGATTATTTCTGTATTTTGCTTTTTTAGATGAAAAGGCATTGAAGATGAAACAGATTAGCTTCTGAAGGTCAGTAGAGCCATCAGAGGTTCATGTGTTGGGGTCCATGCCAAAATTTTCAGGTTGCTGACTTTGTCTATTAACATAGCCTTGATGAGTGACCAGGACCTAATCCAGCAGTGGTTTGACCCCACAGCCAAAATGCTGGGTCTTACAAGCAAAAACATGATCTATCCATTGGCTATGTCAAAATTGGAAGTGAACTTAATGGAGCTAATACTTGTAGCAACTGCTTTAAATTTGAGCCAATTCTCCTCAGGGATGAAAGTGATATAGAGCAGAATGTGCTCCTGATGTTTTGTGTGTTTGTGTGTGTGTGTATGTGGTTTGTACTTCTATTCTTGTTGTATTTTTTCCATAAATATCCCTTCATTAAAGCTAATTGATAATTGAAATTGGGACCTTATTCACTGGTGATTGATAATTGGGGAGAACATGTCATAATAGGAGCTCCAGTTGGTAACACAGAGAAGAACTCCACTGCTTCTCAGGGTACCTCCTAGATCCCTGAGGGGGAGAGATATGTAGCCAGTTGTAAGCCCTGCTCTGTGGACCTGACTCATCAGTGTGAGTGTAAGTTTGGTTTAGTCCTCCCAGAGCTTATAAAGACTTTATGGTTACTTGTATTCTTTTTTTTTTAAAGAATATTTTTAATTTTATTTTTTCTAAATTACATGTAAAACAATTCTTAACATTTGTTTTTTAAAAATAATTTTTGTTCCAAATTCCCTTTATTGCTCTTTTCTGCTGATCTACTTGAGAAGATAAGCAATTTGATATTATACATGTGCAGCCATGCAAAATATATTTACGTATTAGCTGTGTTGCAAAAAAGAACACCTTCCCCCATGCCCAGAAAAATAAAATTAAAAAGCATTCCTTGGTTTATATTCAGACACCATCAGTTCTTTCTCTAGAAGTAGTTAGAATTTTTCATAAGTCCTTTGGCATTGTCTTGTACCATGTTTACTTATATTCAACTGTGAATTGTCCCTGAGTCCCATGTTCCTGACCATCTCTATTAAATAATTTTTTACCTCTTCCAAGTAAAATTCTATTTATTTAGTGGGGTTTAGTCCTCAAGGGGCTCTTTTAGCCACCGGGATAAAGTCTTTCAGTGAAAAAGAGATGAACTGAGCACGTTTGGGTGTCTTAATCTTGGTACCCGTTTCCATATTGAAAGATAAAGACTGTCAGATAACTGGTAGAGAAAAAAATAGGCAGTTTCATTAACAGATGAAGGATGGAAGGATGTGGGAATAAAGTTTATTAATTATCTCTGCCTCTTCCAGTTTCTGCAATAGATGGTGAAAGGATATGAACAAAGTCTCCTGGAAAATTCATGTGCTTAGAACAATTAATAATAACTTATAGAACAACACAATTTACATAGTACTTTTCTTATTTTCCTTTCTTTTTTCCCCCATTTTTATTATTACTCCAGTTTTACAGAGTGGAAATTAAGGCTAATTAAGTAACTTGCTCAAGATCATGCAGGTGGTAAAGTTTAAAGTAAAGATTCAAACCTAGTTATTCTCGTTAACATGCTCAGCACTCTTTCCACTCTGCCAATTAGTTTCAATAGTGGAGTCTTTTTCTTCTTTGTTGTCTCTTGTTCTCTCACGCCTCTGTCCCTTAACTTCTTAAACAAGACTTTATTTTATTTTACAGTAATTTAAACAAAACCTAAACTGTCTCCTTCACATTGATCATAGTCTAGCCTTGATGACTTTGTCTCTATTTTGCTGACAAGGCTTTTGATCCATTCATAATATTTGGGTTTATAACTCTGGGGATCCAATCCTCCTTTCGTGGCAGAATCCATGACATCCATTGTTTGCCAGTGTCCTGCTGCTTTATTGTCCCCTGCCAGTTGTTCCTGAATTCTCGTGGCAGGGTCCCTGACACATGTTATGAGAACTTCCTCACGCCAACTCCTATTTTTATAACTCCATGAACATATCTGTCCATTTGAACCTATATCAAAGGCCTGCTGATTTGGATCTTTGCCTTCCATCTTCCCATTTGAGCCTCTATCATCTTAAGGCCCATTTGGATTAGCTCTAGGGTATTTGTGCCAAACTTATGGCCCTGCACCTGGTTTACTGGCACGGTCCATAAATTTCTGCTTGCATTGATGCCCAAGGCCTCAGACTCTGTTTCAATGTTGCTATACAGTGTTGGTAACCTGCCCATTCTTTCCCCTGGAACTCATCTTCTGGTCTTGAATCTACTTTCTACAGTCATGTCTTCATGTAACTATAGCTAGGCTTACAAGTCCTCTAGATGTAATCTAATGACTTTTAGATCCTGGTCCTATTCTCCTTCAATTGGTCCCATTTTTCTGCCCCTAGCTTAATTTTCATTCTAAATGAGAGGATGGAATCAAGAACAATTCCAAAGAAGAGATATGAGAAGTAGGAGGTCCATGGGTAAGATACATTGTTCAAGGTACAAAAATACATCATATTTTTTTGGATTTATTTTGATGTATTATTCAGTTTTGCTAATTTTAATTTTAATTTTTAATTTTTTAATTTAAAAATTTTTAATTTTAATTTTTTCTTTAAAAATATCATGACAAGGGGCAGCTAGTTGGTGTAGTGGATAGAGCACCAGCCCTCAAATCAGGAGGACCTGAGTTCAAATCTGGTCTCAGACACTTAACACGTCCTAGCTATGTGACCTTGGGCAAGTCACTTAACCCCAATTGCCTCAGCAAAAAAAAAATATCATGACAAGTGGAACAAAGAAAGTTTAATGATTTAAAGTGAGAGGATGGTCACATTTATGAGGTAGGTCAATGGTGGATCATTATGATAATAGAAGATTATAGAATAGAATAGAAGATTATAGATTATAGAATAGAAATAGAAGAAAATCAGATTAGGACAGATGGGAGAGGACATATTTTAGTCTTTCTTCCCCTCTACTTTTTTCTTTTCCACCATTCTTTTCTTTCTTCTTTTCCTTTTCAAGTCCTCTATTTCTGCATTCACTTTTTTTTCTTCTATACCACTTCACTTCTTTTTCCTGCCTATGCTTCCTCTGATTTTTCTCTTTTTCTCCTCTTTCTTTTTTCCTGCCATTCTTTTCTTAGAGTCAAAAAACTTGTATTAAAGTCTCAGCTCTCTGACTTTTACTGCTGTATATTCTTAAGCAAAGTCACTTTACACATTTGGGCCTCAAGTTTCAAATTTATAAAATGGACATAAGGCTATTTGCACTATTTCCCTCAATGATTGTTGGGAGAATAAACTGAATGAACATGAAAGTATCTTGTAAATTGTAAATAGTTATACCTAAACCAGATAATATTTTTTATTAATAAACATTTTGCCTCTCTCCTCCATCTGCATTTCTTCTCTTCCTCTTTGCATTTTCTTTTCTCCTTTTCTCTCAACATCCATTACTGCAGGGATTTACTGGTAAGGGTAGCTCTGTGGCACAGCAGATAGGAGGGAGGACACGAGTTGAAATCTGACCTCAGATATGTACCTGCTGTATGATCTTGGGCAAATCTTATTTCCCTCCAAAACAAACATTTGCTATTGCAGTTTATCATTTATTTTTCCATCCTCCTCCTCTACATTTCCTTTCACTACATGATAGGACCACTATCACTTTATTTAATAGATTCTGCCTGTACTTACAAATTTACACTATAGTAATAATAGCCAGCATTTATATAGTAATTTAAAGATTGCAAAGTGTTTTACAAATATTATCTCATTTGATCCTCACAACAAACCTGGAGGTAAATGATATTATTATCCCCATTTTACAGTTGAGGAAACTGAGGCAGGCAGAGGTTAATTGAGTTGCCCAACATCAGATAGTTAGTAATTGTCAAGAGTCTTGATTTGAGCTTGATTTGACTCTAGGTCCTGGGTTCTGTTTCCTGAGCCACTCAGGCTCCTGTCTCTCTAGGTGGCAAGGTGAATGGGATTCATTTTCCCTATCTGTATAATGGGGGTAGTAATACCTGTCTCGTACTTGTCTCACAAAGCTATTATTAGGATCAAATGAGATAACATATGTAAAGTACTGCAAATTTTAAAATGGTCTATCAATGTCAGTTATTATTATCTGGAGAGGGATTATTTCTGGTTCCCATTGTTCGTTTCTTCTTACTTACATGAACAGTGTTGGTTCCTTTTAATACTATCGGGGTCTTGGTGCAGGGGCACATAATCTAACTTTATTTTTTTTTTGTAACAATAGTGTTGAAGCTATTTCACTGAGTTTTTTTGAGATTATACATAAACTTATATAAATGGTATTGCTATATGCTGAGGGGCATGCTGATAAATGTATAACAAATGACTGAAGAAAAAAAAGTCCGCAGGACACACCTTAAATTTAATCTATATTATTTTTTTGTTTTAAAATATCCATTAAAATTTTTGAGCCTCAAATTCTAATGAATTTGATTGATCTTGACTAATTCCAAGTTAATCCCATGCAAAAGAAAACACAAACATGCACAACAAAAAAAATTAAGTGGAAAAAAAGTATCCTTCAGTCTATACTCAGAGTCCATCAGTTTTCTTTCTGGAGATGGATAGTATTTTTCATCATGGAATCTTTGGAATTCTCTTGCGTCATTATTTTGATCAGATTAGCCAAGTCTTTTATTGTTGATCATTATTACAATATTGCTATTACTATATTTAGTGTTTTCCTAGTTCTGCTCACTTCACTTTGCATCACTTCATATAAATCATCCCAGGTTTTTATGAAAATTCAATCTGCATTATTGACATTTTCCCCATCACTTAAGTTTAGACAGTTAGCAAGGTTTAATAAATTAAACCTTGTTGTATAGCATTTGCTGATTTCTGAGGCATAAATGCTTTCACTAAAAATTTAGCAATTGATTCTTGAGAGTCAGTAGGAACTGACTCCAGTTTATCATTGTATCTGCCTTAGTAATTACTTTCAACCTGAAAATAATTTTTAGAGAAACTGTGTTAAATGCAGAAAGGGACAAAAATGCAAAGCAGAGATCTTGTATGACTATTGAGTCAGGAAGCAATGGTTTCCAAAGAACTCTGATCTACATTTTTTTTTCTCTATGGTATGATTTAAAAAAACCCCTTCACTTTTTACATTTTCAGAAATCCCATGAATTAGGATTCATTTTGGAATGATAAACTTTTCTTTTTAAAAGATGTAAGCATTTCTGAGAGGGTTATGGTATATCATTCATTCTTTCATTTATTAAGGGCTTACTCTGGGCCTAGAACTGTGCTAGGGTTAAAGATGTCCCTGGCTTCAAAAAACTTAAATTCCATTGGGAAAGATAATATGTGTATATATATATATATATATATATATATATATATATATATATATACACTATATTTCTATATTTATGTAAGTATACACATATATGCATTATATGTATACATATAGAACTTTTTTTGTAGATAGAAGATACTAAGAGCTAAGAGGGGCCAGGATTCAGGAAAAGTTTCATGTAAAATGTGCTGTTTGAGCTAAATATTGAAGGAAACAAGGGATTCTAAAAGGTAAAGGGAAGGAGGGGGACATGCTTCTAAGAGGCAGATTTATAGCATAGAGACTGAAGATGGGCTGTTGTGTGGAAGTTACATCAACAAGGTCAATTTGATCATACCATGGAGTACATGAAATAAAGCATTGCATAATAAGGCTGCATTTTGTATATAATATAATATATATAATCTTGACATATTATTCATGGAAGACATTTTATTGGAGAGCACATTTAAGGCTTTTTTTTTACTTTACTTAAATCAAATGCTTTTATATCATCAACAAACAATAAATATGTGCAATTTCTTCCCTTTTGAGTCAATTATATGACAGTAAATATTTGGTTTCCTGTAGAATATAGTTAATGAAAAGAGAACAGGAAAGAATTCACATTTTTATGTGAATTTTGAATCATCTATGTCTCATTCTCAAAAATTTTATAGGAATAAAAATATATAGAGATTGTTAGTTACTGATGTTATTTTAATTACTTCTTGTTTGTTTGTAGAAATAATACTAATGTTTTTTTGCAATCTTTGATGTCTTCCCTCTTTTAGATGTTTTGAGAAGTTACTCCTATTGTTAAAATTGTACCATTGCCAAGATTTCCTTTGTCAAGATTCTTAACTAGAAGTCCTAGTATCCCCAAGGGATTGGTGGATAGATTTCAGAGAATTTGTGAACAAGAATGGAAAAAATATTGAACTTTTATTTTCACTAACTTCTAATTTAGCACTTTCTTCCATTATGGATTAAAAGAAATTATTTTAAGAAAGGATACATAGGTTTCACTAGACTGCCAAAGAGGTCCATAGTACACAAAAAGGTTAAGAAATTCTGATCTATATGCTCTTGCTTTTGTACAGCTGTTCTTCCTGACTCTGTCTTCTTTAGAAGCATCTCTTCTCTTTCATAAAGCAAACCATTGATGAAGATGTTCCACCTAAATAAAATGGATCTGTGTTAATTGATGAGGAAAATAGTTTTAAATAGAAATAATAACAATTCTTTTCATTTTCCCATTTTTTATACTTTTTCTAGTTTTAGCTTTAAATGGTCTTGGGATAATCTGGATTACTTGATATTTATACTAAGATTTTTGCTGATTTGTTTTTACTTTCTCCCCTTCTTAGTGTTTTAAGGGGTAAAATTGTTCATAATCCTTTAAAATATTTTTATTTAATCTGCTATTTTCCAATCACATAAAAATTTTTTAAACATTCATTAAAATTTTTTTTTGAGCTCCAAATTCTCTCATTCCTTAAGAAGGCAAGCAATATGGTCTCATAATCTTCCTATCCTCCAAACAACTATAATTTTTGACCACCATGTTACTCTCCTTCACAAGGAACTTCCTGAGGCAGCTTCTGGGTTCTTGGGTTTCCTAGCTTGTAGTGATCATCTATATTATTTAAATTTCTGAAGAAAATGCTAATAGTCTTTTGATGTTTTTTCCTTTTTTTCCCTCCCTTTTCAGCTTTAATAAATTATTTGAATAGATTGGGTTGTAACTGTACATTGCATCCTCTCACCTTTATCCTTTCTTCTGTGATCCAAAGAACTTGGATGAAAAGGAAAGAGATTTCTGAAAGATCTGTGATCTTGAAAACCAATCAGGGACCACAAAAGCCCCTAACTGGCAAAGACAAAGCTTTCCCACAAGGCGTCAAAGCCATCTGTAGAACACTTTACTTCTCTGCTCCTGCCCAGTTTCAACTTCCTTTATTTCCACTAAAAACATAAAAGCCTTTTCTGTCCTTGTTGAAAACCACTCCTACTCAACAACTTTGAAGTTACAAGTGGTTATTAATTAACACCAGATTTTAATGCAGTTCTTGAGGATTTAAATAATGACTTTGCCTGAGTGCTGAGAATGAATCATGATCATATTAGGCACAGATTCTAGGAGCTTAGAATCCATTTCCGACCAATTTTAAAGAACTTTATAATCTTCAATAACAAGTTGCTTTTATCTTTCAAATCAGGCACAGACTACTTAATACCCATTAAAAAGGACAATGTCAAGTGATTTTAAAGGAGTCTTTCATTCCATTTTATATCTTTTCCACATCCTGAAAATAAGCCCCAAATATTTTCTGATTAATTTGTTTTCAAGTAACAAATGTTCCTGTTTGCCTTGACTATTAGGAGACATTTTAAAAATTACTAAGCAGTGTGGTATTTAGAAAGGCTTAAGAGACAATTTCTGGGTAATTTAATCATCTTATTAACATAGCTGACATTTTAGTAAAATGTCCATCTCTCTCTTACATTAAGACAATCACAGTGTTCCTGAGGGTAGCAATCAACTCTGATGGGTTAACAATTAATGAGAGAATGAATATTACAATGAAGGCCTGGACTTGGATTATGTCATTTTCTTCTCAAGTTAACCCTAACTCGATTGATTAAAAAAATTTATCCCCACCCAAATCTGAGCAGAACACAATGATTTCACCAGGATGAGGTCTGGATAGAAGAGAAAGTTAACTCAATCTTTAGAGGCTGAAGTCTTGAAATGAAAATAAACAAAAAAGGAAGAAATTGGAATTTCCCCAAATCATTGGTTATTAACAATCATTTCTCTCAGCAGAACACAACCAGGTTTCTCTGACCTCTGAATGCTGAAGTCCCTTGACTTCACAAACCCAAGAGAATAGGAAAGGGCTCAGAAGCTGGTGTCAAGGATGCAGCTGTGTTTGGCCTTGTGATATAAGGTTATTGTCAACCAGCTGTCCCGTGTTCTCTGGGTCCAAGATACTAGGGAATGCGCCACTCTTCTGAGTCAAAAAGTATCTCTGGAACTTTAGGGGCTGTCTCAGTGTCTCCTTATCAAACATTTGCAGCCTCTTCTTCTGATGAGGTTTCTTCCTTTTTCTTCCTTCCTTTTTCTTCCCTTCCTTCCTTTCTCTCTCCCTCCCTCCCTTCCTTTTCTCTCCTTCTTTTTCTTTCTCTCTCATTCCCTCCTTCCCTTCCCTCCTTCCTAACTTAAATACAAAACAAGAAAAGAAAAAAAGTTGTCATGTGTACAACAGACCATAAGAAAGGATTCAAAATACAAAGCAATAATTTCCATTTCAATAAGAAATACTACACCTTGTGTTCAGATCTGTTCATATTTTATTTGCTTCCTTGAAGGTTTTCCTTCCTTCTTTGCTATGCACTTTTTAACTTTATTCTTTTTATCCCCCAGAAGGTTACAATAAAATCTATATGTATATACATATATAGATAAATATATGCATACACATATATACATAGATATTTATAATATTTTTCTATTCATATTTTTCTAACTCCACAAACTCATTTCCTATTTTGTAGCAATATTCCAATCTTATACTGCCCAGTTATTTTAAATAGTTTAAAACTGTATTAATTAATGTGGCTGACATATAGTATAGCTTCCCTATTTTCTCTTTTTTATAAAATCTATTTTAGCTTTAATTTTGTCTGAGATCATGATTAATAACCCTACATTTTTTACCTGTTGTTCAATCAAATTCTATTCCTGATCTTATTTTATATTTATATATATCTCATTTCCTACCCCTAAGTCTTCTCCTTTATTTCTATCTGGTCATCTTCTCTTTCTTTTTTAATCTACTCCTCCTTCTCCCAGGATCCTTTTCTGGTCCTCTTTAACTTTCCCACTCCTCCAATGATCCCTCTCTTATCCTCTTCCCCCTCCAACTTATCCCATATTGATTAATCTACACATCCTTCTGCTATGCCCCCCTATGTATTCCCTCACTCTTTTATTTCTTTATAAATTTAGAAGACTTTCATTCCCTTTGAAATGTATATCTTGTTCTCTCTTTAAATGAGATCTGATATGAGAAAAATTCCTTCTAAAAATCCCTCCCTTATCCTCTCTCTCTTTCACTATCTTCTTAGGCTATTAGTTTTTTCTGAATTTAGAAGACATTTATTCCCATAACCACACATACATATTTGTATTGTTTCCTCTCCAACCCATTCTTGATGAGAGGAGGGTTCTAGAACTATCAGCTCTCCTCCCCACTCCAATTCTTCTGTCAGTTTTTTCTTTTGAACCTCACTTGTATAAGATAATTATTGTTTTTACCTTTTGCTACATAGTTTTGCTTTTTAAAATCACATCATACTCAGTTCTAGGCCAATTTTTCTTCCAAATCATTTAATTACTAATAACAACCTTAGATATTTGGTTTATATTTCCCTGTATAAAAAAAGTTTGACCTTATTGATTCTTTTGCAATTAGTCTTTGGTGTTTGTCATATTTCTCTTGGATCTTGTATGTCAAATTTTCTATTAAGTTCCATTTTCTTTGCAACAAAATGTTGAAAGTTTGGCAACTCATTAAATATCTTTTTTAAGTTGTTCAGGATTATGCTTAAACTTGCTGATATTTTCATATGCAATCCCAGTTCTTTTACTCTTCAACATAGTGTTCCAAGTCCTGAGGACTTTTAATGTAGCTGCTACTAGGTCTTGCATGATTCTTATTGTGGCTTCACTGTATTTGAATTTTTTTTCTTGTTGCTCATAATATTTTCTCCTTGAGATAGGAATTTTAGAATTTGGTTATGATATTCTCATAGGTTTTCCTTATAGGATCTCTTTCAAGTGGTTATCTGGCTTTTTTTTTTTTAAATTTCTACTTTCTCCTCTTGTTTTAACACTTCAGGAAAATTTTCTTAAATTATTTCTTGTATTGCCATATCAAATCTTAGTTTTCAGTAGTTTATTCTTAGGGTTTTTCTACATAATGATCTGTGCTCCAGATGAGTTATGTTTCTTATGAGATGTTTACTATTCTCTTTAATTTTTTCATTCTTTATATTTTATTATTTCTTGTTCTCTTATAACTGTGTTGTCTTTCCCTTGCCTAATTCTAGTTTTCAAGGAGTCATTTTCTGCCTTAAGATTCTGGATCTCCATTTCTAGTTGGTTGATTTTCATTTTTTCCTTTTTGATCTGATTTTTCTTATGTAGCATGATAATTGTGGAACTATGTGTAGAAGAATTGCACATATTTAACAACACTGAATTACTTGCCATCTAGGGGAGGAGGTAGAGGTAAGGGACAGAAAAAAATTTCAGAACATAAGATTTTAAAGGGTGAATGTTAAAAATTATCTATGCATATTCTTTGAAAATAAAAAGCTTTAATAAAAATTTCCCCCCTCAATCTCATTCATTTGATTTTTGTTACTTTTTTTTAGTTCTTCTATGAATTTTTTTTGGACAGGTGACTATTTGGCCTTACTCTTTAGAATAGGAAAGTTTTTTGTTTGTTTGTTTAATTTTTTTTTATGTTTCAGTATCTTCTTCTGAAACTGGACCCTACTCTTCTTTATTTCTAGAGTAATATTTTATGGTTATGATGATAGTAATTCTTAATTCAAAATAAACACATGACAAATTCACAATGGTCATTATTTTTGGCAAAAAGTAGGTTTATTTAGGGAAAGAAGTCATAGACAAAATAAGAAGTAAAATAGGCACCAGGAGTGGTAGATATGAAATAGAATTAGGAGAGAAAATTATCAAGAGAAGAATTTGGAAGAATCCATTATAGAAATATGCCACGAGACCTAAGCATGCCATTAACTGGCAAGTTAAATTCAGAGAGGGGTATAGCAGACTAACCAGAGTTAGCTATATTAAAAAGAAAGATGCCATTAAGGAAAAGACATTTGAGGAGGAGGAGAGAGAGTACCTCATAGAGGGCTTAGTCCTGAAAAGAATTTAGCAATGACCTTCATCATGAGAAGATCTTTTATAAGGAAAATATAGCCTTGGGGGTTTCTCAGGGAAACCAGGAAAGTAAAGGCAGGAATTCAGGGGAAGGAATCAAGAAGACAGATGGAATGACCTGATAGATAGGGGCCCAGAGCTGTGTAAAGACATGCTAATCACTATCTCAAAGGTTGTTTAAAGATGCTATGGAGAGCTTAGAGTTTTCTGATCTACTCCACCATTTTTCAGAATCCTTTCCAACTAGGTTTTCCTCTTAAATACCTTGATTGTTGTTCACTCAAATCTGATCCTTTGTGACCCCATTTGGGATTTTCTTGGCAAAGATACTGGAGTAATTTGCCTTTTCTTTCTTCCAACTTATTTTACAGATAAGGAGGACAGGGTTAATTTAATGACACACCATGTTATACAATAAGTGTCTGAGGCTGAATTTGAACTCAGGTCCTCCGCAGAGAAATTTCTTAACATTCATTGAAATTACAAGTCCAAACAAAGCAAAAAAAAAAAAAAAAATCCAAAGCCTTCAGGATTCTTATATGTATCTTTTATTTTTAATGTTCTATGCATGTGAAGATGTGGTCTAATATGTATAGCAATATCAGCCTAGCATCCAGAGACTCAGAAATCTTGGAATCACATTTAATTATTTAATTAACAATCTAAAATTTACTTCTAAAACTCTGGTTGTAACCCCATATGGAGTCTTGCAACTAAATGTGGGGATTGTGAAATTGTGATTTATTTTCAGTAAATGTTTGATTTGTATACTTACATCTCTGCAGTCACATAAAAATTCCTTGGGTGAAAAGGGGTCATAAGTGGGAAAAGTTTAAGAAGCCCTATTCTAAAGAACCTTATAGTAGCAACATCAGAAACAATTTCTTATTAAAGAAGCTTTATTTATTTTTTTTAAAAGAAGCTTTATTTATTGTTGTCTGCTGGTGTTGTCTGAGAACATATGGAACATTTAGATATGTTAATGATTCCTTCTTCTGGGAGAAGAAAAGTCTGGATATTGATTTTAAAAGAATTGATATTTTTTTTCTTTCTTAGTGGCCTAATTAAGTCTATCATGTTTTATGTAATAGATGTGCTCCTGAAAAGTTAGAAGGACTACCTTTATTCCTTCCAAGTTTGAAATTCTATGAAAAATGCTTCTGTAAAGTGAATATTTATTTGATGTTTTACTTTTTATTGTGGAACTAGCTTTTAATATATATCAGTTTTGCTTAAATTGGTGTCTATACTTGTATATTTTATTCCTTACTCAACTCATCTCTAGTGACCATTTTCCCCTCAAATATGGTCAGTTTTTAAAACATAATGTTCTCATCCTTTTCTTAATAAATTCTTATTTTCTTTGTGACTATGCATTCTTTTTGACATTATTCTTAGTTAAATATATTAGTTAAACAGTGCTCCTCTGAATAAATAATGGTGACAGTACTGTTTATTGCATAACTATCAGTTCAAGTGTTTTTGAGCTCATATAACAATAGCAATTAATAAGGGAGTAAAGATACATGTGCCTGGGAGAAGATTTTATGCCCAGCAGTTGCCAGAGAACAAGAACTAAATAAAAATATTCCAGAAAGTAATTGTAGAGGTCATTATGTGTTTTAAATCTATAATCATGTTTCATTACCATGCTATTGTGGTTTGCACTGAAATATTGCTTTGGAGTGATAGGTAGATGTAGATAAAGGTATCTCAGATTATAAAACATTTCTAAAAAGTTCTGTTTAAAGCAAAAATTAATATGACAATTTAATTACACTATAAAGATAGAGATAGGTTCAATTCAATTCCACAAATTATTATTCAGCTTCTACTAGGCAGAGCCATAACTAGAATGAAGTAATCAGGACTTTACCACAAGGTGCTGAATTTAGAGGATGCTGATAGAACTTTTAGTCTAGCATAGAAACAATAGGGCTTATTCTTTAGCAAAAGTAGTTAAAACAGGAAGCTAACAGAAGGAACTGAAGTGATCTCTTCCCCTACCCTTACCATCAATAGCAGCCTCCTCACCAAGGCTTCATGCTGATTCCTGAGGTCTTTGTCATTCTGCATTCCTCCAATTTCAATCGAGGTTGTACTTTATACCGTTTACCCTGATTTGTGGCACTTTCTTGGATGCAAAATCCCTAGCTGTAATTCTGCCATTATGTATAAGGCTCAATGATGGGTAATAGGTCATTACCCCACAATGAGCTGACTTGGAAAATTTGGGGAAGAAAGGAATTATGCTTGGTTCTAAGGCAATCTTCTTAACAGCATTTTACAAAAGTTTGATTAGAGTTGTTTCCAATAGTAATTAACTCTTGGGCATGATGGAAACTCAAAAATATAGGCCTAGGAAGAGGCTTTAAAGGTTGTTTAGTTAAATGCTATCATTTTAAAGACAAGTAAACTGAGACTAGCAAAGACAGCAAGACTTTTCCCCAAAACTTATTTATTTGTTTAAAACATTATTTCATTAAAAAATTGAATTCCAATTTTTCTTCCTTCCTTACTTCTTACCACTGAGAGGCAAACAATATATCAATTATACATGTAAAACAATGAAAAATTATTTTATATTAGCCTTGTTGTTCCCTCAGAGCAAGAAAAATAAAGTGAAAAAATTATACTTCATTTTGCACTCAGAGTTCATTAGTTCTCTCTCTGAAGGTGGATAGTATCTTTCATTTTGAGTCTTTTGGAATTATTTTGGATCATTGTATTGATCAAAGTAGCTAAATCTTTCATAATTGGTTATTGTTACCATATTGCTGTTATTATATATAATGATCTGATTCTGTTTCCCTTATTCAGCATCAATTCACAAAAATCTTCCCAGATTTTTCTGAAACAATCCTGGGAGCAAGTCTTTACTAAGTGATTTGCCCAAGGCTATTTAATGGCACAGGTCAAGATCTCAGGGTTATTTAAAATGTAATAAAATCCAAATTGAAACCCAGTAAATCAGTTCTGTTCATCCTAAGCAAAGCAATCCTGCCATCTTACCCCTTCAATCTTACCCTAGATCACAATAAAACATACCTAAAAATCATAAGTCTCATTGATCTATCTCTGAATAGAAATTTCTATCCATTACATTTTGGACTGGGTCAAAGGCCAAAGTAAAATGGAAATTCTTGTCATTGTTCTCCAAATTCTAGTCATTGGGACAGTGGCAGGGGCAAGATAGCATCAAAATAGATAGATTGAGAATTGGAGGGAATGAAAAGTCTTTCATGAGAAAACTTAACTTCCTTAGAGGTTAAAATTACTTTTCCAAGGTCACAAGTTGGCAAAGCCAGGATCCTTCAAATGTAAATCTAACACTCACTTCACTATATCCCATTACCATCCTTCTAAAATATTTTCAAAAAATACTGTAAAGTATTAAGATAATAGATTTTCTATCTACTTAATAAATATTATGTAAGTGAAAATCCTCTTATTAAGCTTATTTATAAGGGCTGCCTGCAAATCTTTATGTTTATATACTTTTATGTATATTGATGACATGTAAAGAGAATAATTACATGTATACATGAAGAAAGTAAAAACAGCTTGTAAAAAGTTCTTTCTTTTTAGACAAAGGATCTCTGATAAAATGAAGACATAGAGTCCATTGGTAAATAGTTAAGAAAAAGGTGACTAACATGCTGTGATATACTATCAGTATACTATAAGTAAGTAGTATCTCTGATATACTATAAATATCATTGGGCTGGGAGTTAGTAAAAGGAAGTTTTTCATTCTGATTCACTCACTAGCTGTGCAACTCACTTTATCTCCCAGTCTAGTTTTCTCTTATGCAAAATGAAAAAGCTACATTAGGTCCCTAAGGTTTTCAGTTCTAAAATTTAATGATTCTGTTGTTGCTAAAAGGCAACAAAATATCACAGGAAGAAGACTGGTTTTGTAGTCAAAAGATATAAACTTTTGTCTCAACTGTGCTATGTGATTTTGAGCAAGTTATCTGATTTCTCTGAAGCTCAGTATTCTCATCTGTCAAATGGAAGTAATAATACCCACACTATTTATTTCTCAGGGTGGCTATGAAGGGAAATACAGAGAGATAAATAAATGTCAGTTGTGGTTATTTCAATATATAAATGAATAGAAATCTTTATCCAATAGTAGCAGGAGGAAATATAACTAAGTTTCTCCACTTATCATTTCTACATAGAACTAGAAAACACAGAAGATCAAATCTTAATCTGAAAATTGAAGGGAAAAAATAAGTTACTTTTCTATTCCACTGAGCATAAAGAGACAAATATCAAAGATGTTGGGGATGAGATATGATCAGAGACTGCCATGCAGAGTATTCAAGTATAAGAAGACTGTGCACTAGAGCAAAGAGTTTCCAAATCTAGCAAAAAGGATCTGGGAGCAGTTCAGTTATGTTTTGATGATTTTTAATAAATAATAAAAAGGATGGCAAAAGGAAAACAGAAGGAAGAGGGGAAGAGAAGATAGAGGAAATTATCTTATAATCTGGATACACAAGTGGGAATCTATAAAAACAAGAAGGAAAGATGGGGGGGGGGAGTAGTGACTATTTGAATCTTTCTCTAATCTGAACTGATGAAAGGACAAAAATATACTTTCTTTGTATTTCCAGAATTTGGCACAGTGCCTGGCACATAGTATGAGTTTAATTAATGCTTATTGGCTGGCTGACTGACACACATGGTTACTTGCAGAAATACCTTTCACTTAATAGGGAAATCGAAGGAAAAGAGGAGAAAGAAGAGTAAGAGAGAAGGTAGATTAGGGGAGGAAGTTATGCTAAGCAAAAGAATCTCTAGTTATAGATGCACAAAAAATATTTAGAGTAGCTCTTTTTGATATGACAAAACCCTGGAAACTGAGGAGGTCCCCACCTATTGTAGTACAAATATGGTGGAATATAATTGAGCTGTAAGAAAAGATGAAAGTAATGGTTTCAAGGAAGCCAGGAAGACTTGTATGAGTTGAGCAGAATGAAGTGAGAAGAATCAAGAGAATGATTTATAGAATAAAAGCAAAATTATAAAGATAAGCAACTTTTGAAGACTCAGAAATGCTGATGAATGGAAAGGTCAACCATAATTCTAGAGTATTCATGATGAAACATGTCACTCACCTCCTGTCAGAGAGGTGATTGAATCAAAATGCAAATGGAGCCTTTTTTTGGACCTTGCCAATGAGAAAATTACTTTCACTTATAACTGGGGTTCTATTTTCTTTCTCAAATGGAGGAAGATGGGAGAAAGAGAAGACAGATTTTTGTTTATTGAAAAAAATTAATTTTGTTTTAGAAAGAGCTAAACATTTTGGCACAGGATGATCAGGCCCTGCTTCTGACATATCCTGCTTATGTTGCCTTGGACAAGTAAAGTAAATTTATTTCTTCAGCTCTCTAGACCAAAGCTTCTTAAACTGTGAGTTGTGATCCCATATGAGGTTACATAATTGAATGTGGGCATTGTGAAGATATAATTTATTATTAGCAAATATCTGATTTTATATAACTATATACCTGATTTTATATAACTATACTATATACATATGTATAATTTTATAGTATTATAAATACATACATAAATAAATTTTATGTATATAAATTATATATAGGTATATTTTTTTTGAGTGAAAAGGAGTCATCAGTGGCAAAAGTTTAAGAAGTCCTGCTTTAGACAAATATAAGTTGCCATCCTATTATGGTCAAAGGAGTCTCCTTATCTGTGAGTTCCCTATACCAAAAGTCAGAGGTCTAGTCCTCAATTCCTAATAAAGTTCAGAGGATTTCAGATTTTGTCCTCTATAAATGTATTCCAGTACTGGCTATGATTATAAGGATTAATTCAAGTAGAATTTGACTAATTTCTTAGGTGGAATTAACAAAAAGAGACCCCTTCTCTTTTTCAGGATTCTATTATTCTCTGAGTCTGACAAGCATAGAAGGGTGTTTAAATCACAGGGTTGAGCTACCAAGGAGGATTAGGAAAGCTTTATCCCTGGAAATCATCAAGATTTGGAAAGGTAGCCATCAATTCTGGTTGGATTAGCCACAGTCTTAATCCTGCCAAGGGCAAGGAGCTGGGCAAGATGGTCCCTTGAGTATTCTTATAACTGAATCAATACACTAACATTAATATCTGTAAAAATCTTTCCAATGGCAGACAAAGCTCACATGCAAAATATAAACTATCTCATGGAAGATTATTTACTTTATCCTCCTGATTCCTCTTTTGAATAACTCTAGTGTTTATGTGTCCTAAAGGCATTATTTGGGATTCACTGATTGCTTGTGATAATTAAAAAAACTGGCTGTTATGGACTTTGCTAAATAACCTGACAAGTTCACACACACATACACACACCCACACCCAGCCATTAAAAAACAGAAATCAACAGAAAACTCACTTTGGGCAATGTTGGAGAAATGTATCTCCTGCCTCTTTCCTTTTGATTAATTCAGCACTTCAAAAATATCCTTTTCCAACATAGATATTTCATTTTCTTTACTCTTGGCATGATGTCGGTAGAGCATGAGTTATCACCAGCTCAATGGAGAAGTGCCTTTTTATGAACACATCTCATTTTCACTCCATGGCTGTGCCTCCAGCAGAATATACTGGGTGAAAGGAAATCATTGCCCAGGAATCCCCTTGTGTTCTTGCCTCTCCTGGCCATTTCTTTCCTAGCAAGTTTGCCATGCAATTGATTTTTATTCTCTTCTCAATGGAAAGATAAATGAGTTTTTATTTCCTGTGCAAAGTTTGCTCTGCAGGGTCCAAGTGCCCCTTGAGAAGGACTGGTATTTCTGGCTTCTCCCCTCTATCGATTTTTCCTTCAAACACTTTATTAACTTCATGTCATATTTGTACCACAAATTATTGTTGTTGTTTTCCAAAAGTACCAAACAACTTTCCTGGGGTTGCTGGGAGATAATGGTTACAATAATTGCCAATTGAGGACAAGTCATTTTGTGGGCATTTCCTCCAATGTTGATAACAAGTAGAGTGGCAGAGCTTCCAAGCTCCAGCTTTACTGATGGAATCCTTAGCTCTCTCGTTCACGTCCTCTTAAATTGCTTCTTTCTTTTTCCTTGCATTAAGTTCCTTCTCCACAATATAAACACCACTAGTGGAAAGTCTCTCAGTGTGGCAGAATGTCCACAGGCAATTTTAAAAAATCACTCAGAAAAGGAAAATTCACTGTAGTGGGAAAATGGATTTGCCTTTAAAATGAAAACATTCAAAGTGGAAAATATGCAGCTATAATAATATGAAGAGCAAAGTGCCCTTTAAATGGTCTTGAGGACTTGCAATTTTTTGCATTCAACTTTCTTCTGTGTTTTCCACAGGAAGCCCAAGCATATCTCCCAACTCAATATAGTAACCTGTCAATTAAAAAAATGTTTATTAAATACCTACTATATATAAACTTCTGTGCTCAGTGCTGGGGATATAAAAATGAACTGGGACTCAGAAAGAAGAGAGTTTCAAGGAAGAGAAAGTAAAAGCACCTATAGTAGTGAGGAGTTTAGCTACAAAGGACAAATAAAGGATTATTACTGGTAATGGATAGATCAAGTGAGAAATTTTTTCCGAATGTGTGGATATTGTAGGCTATAGAAAAAGAGTCATTAGAGAGCAGACATTAAAAATAGGCAAAAAAGTGGAGATCACAGAGGAGGTAATCTATTAGAAGATGGATAGGAATCATTTGAACAAATGAAGGGATTAACAGTGATGAAGGAGGAAAAACTGACAGAAGGCATCTGAATGATGAGATTAATAAGAGGGGAAAACTGGGAGTTCATGGTGAATGTCCTTAATTTTTTTTTAGTAAAATATAAAGTTCTGAGGTGAGCAAGTGGGAAAAAAGAGAACCAAGGGAGGTTTGAGAAGGATGAAAAGATTAGGAAGAACTACTGTAGAGAGTGGGATATTGCTGCTATTTGGTCTTTTCCAGCCATGTCTGATTCTTTGTGACCCCTTTTGGGGTTTTCTTGGCAGAGATACTGGAACAGTTTGTTATTTCCTCCTCCAGTTCATTTTGCAGATGAGGAAACTGAGACAAACAATGACTTGTCTAGAGTCATACAGCTAGCAAGTGTGTCAGGTCAGATTTGCACTCAGGTCTTCCTGATTCCAAACCTGGCTCTCTCTCCACTCAGCCACTCACTTGCTCTGGAGAATGGGGTAATGAGTTGATAAGGGAGAATATAGTAAGATTGCCTAGCAGCAGTGAAGGCCCAGTTGAGATTACTTAATAGAAATTTGTAGTGAATTTAGTTAGAAAGGTGGTATGATTTTCTCTACCTTTATTCAGTAGCACATTTGTAGCAATAAAGATTATGAATGGTGAAAGTGATCTGAGGCTGAAGCTTGTTATAAATAGTATGTTAAAGGAGGTAGGAATTCAAGGAGGACAGAATGGAGTTGAATTGGTTCATCAGAATCAAGACTGGGAGAAGAGGAGGTAGTGGTTAATGCTAGGGGAATAGTCTGAGAAAGCAAGGTATTAGATCATGGTGTGAATGGAGAATAGGGCTATGAAGGGAGGGTATGGGGAGAGATGAAGATTCAATTAAAGTCAGATAGGGCATTTCAGAATTCTTGAATGTGGAAGCACTATGTTTGGGGGTGACAGTAAGCTCAAGGGTATGACTATCTTTGTGTTTGGTAGGAGAGTAGCTCCTAGGAGGTGAGTTGGCTGAGGAACTCAGTAACTGAGGGAAAATCAGTATTTATTCTTAAGTTCCCTAATATTAGGGCAAGAGTTGGAGAGGACATAACAATTTTAAGGCAGGTATTAAATTGAGAAAGGAAGTCAATGATTTGAAGGGTGGAATCTATAGACAGATGCTAAAAGGGTTTTGATTAGGTGATAAATATGAATTAGCATGGATCTCAAAGGAAGAGAGGCTACTAAGTGATTCAAGGAAGGGTGAGAACGATCTGGAAGGAGCAGTAGGGAGCAAGGAGTATTCCAATTCTCTTACTTCAACCAGTGAGCTGAGGAGAGTGAATAAAGATGCACTCATTTCTGGAAAGAGTGGCCAAGGAAGCTGGGTCGTCAGGGGAAATCAGATTTCAGTAAGAGTAGATAGAAGGAGCCAGAAAGGAAAAGACTTAAGATGAAAATAAGTTTGTTGGCTCTGGAATAGTCATTTCAGAGAGCATAGTGAAAGGACTGGGTGGAATCAAAATAAAATTTTGGGGTGGGAGATTTGAGGGGGAATGGGAATGAGGAAATGAGTGGAAAGGGGTGAGGATGAGGTTTGGATGATGATCTACAAGAGATCAGAGTGACTGGGATGTGTAGAGTACAAGAACAAGTGTGTGAACATCCATGAATGCAAAATGCTCTATCCTCAAAGCACCTACATAGCAGCGGAGAGGAGATCTGAAGTCAAAGTGAGGGGTGCTTTTCTTTGCACTGGAGGTTTTCTATATCCCTGCTGAGATATTGGGCTGGCAGCAGGAAGCGGAAGAGGCTTTGTGCTGGAACAGATGTTTGAATACCTTTAGTGGTAGGGAAATCACTACTTTCCAAGGCAGCCTATGCCACTTTAGGATAGTTATGATTTTGAAGAAGTAATTTTTTTCCAGAAAATATTGCAATTGATTAATTGCTTAACCATCTTAGGCAGGGGAGAGAAGAGGGAGGGAGGGAGAAAATCTGGAATTAAAATTTTTATTTAAAAAATGAGTATTAAAATAGTTTTTAAATGTATCTGGAAAGAAGTAAAATAATATTAAAAAAGAAAAACATGTGATCCTATTATCAAAGGATCATAAAGTTGGAAGTGCAAGAAATCTTAAAAGCTATCTCATCCTATCCCCTCATTTTACAGACGATGAAGCTGATGTTGTGGGAAGTTAAACTGTCTTGCCCAAGATCATGCAATTGGTAAATAGTAGAGTCAAGATCTGAATACAGGTACTCAGACACCAATTCCAGGTCCTTTTATGCTGTTCCATGTTTTCTTTTTGATCAATAATTTTTGGAAAGATAAAGATTTAGCTACCAATTTAAACTGATTTAATATGTGTGTGTATATGTGTATGAGGATATAGAATTGATTTTTTGTCAGTCAACTATTAAGAATTTTTAAGTAATTAAGTATTACTAAATTCTTAATATGTGCCAGATACTATGTTACATATTAAGAAAGGCAAAAAAATTATGGTTTCTAACTTTAAGGTATGCAAACAACTATATAATATAAGATATCCATAGTTTACATGGCGGGTAATCTCAGAGGAAGGGAAAGGAGGATAGAGAAAGAGATCAGGAAAATCTTGTAGAAGGTTAGATTTGAGCCAAGTCTTGATGATATTGCCTTCTGATGTGGCAACTGTCTCTACCATTACAATTCTAATGTGAAGAAACAAAAGAACTATCTGGGAATTTGGGAAATTAAGTAACTTACCCCCACGGCTAGTATGTTCCAGAAGCAAACCTCCAATCCTTGGCTTTTTTGGTACAAGACAGACTCTTCCTTTATTCATTACACTATGATGCCTCTCATGGAATTGATAATCTATTCCAATATATCATAATGGATCTTAAAAACATCTTTAAGAAAATTAGTGAAAGATGAAAGAATGAAAATTTTATTCACTAACTCTTCAAATACTTGAAAATATCTTTATGTATCATGTTATGGCAATTAAATAAAATATTTCTTATTAATAAAAACATGTAATTTGTTGAAATTAGGAAACCTTCATCTTTTCCCCACCTATTTGATTTAGACCTCATCTTTGTGAAGTCTAATTATGAGCTTATCTGACTTTGCACTCAGTTTTTTTGGCAGTTGGAATATGAGTTGACTTGTCTCTCATTGAATTTATATGAAATACTCATTTGTAGGCTTATTTTCAGCAATAACTCAGAGAGAGAGTGAGCAGTCTGCTTCAGTGGCTGAAATGTTACATTTGGCATTAGGGAGATCTGGATTCAGATCCTTGCTGTGTCACAAACTGACATTCATTAGTTTAACTCCTCTGAGAGTCTTCAGTAACATTCTGAGACTTAGGCACACAGTTCTAGATGTGTTGTGATCTGTATTGGTGTTTCACTAATGAAATCACATATGCTTGATGTGTTGATGTAACTCAGATTACTTATTAAGAAACATTGCTTATGGAAAAATAAATTAACTTGCATATGAAAAAGGGAATGTTCCAGAAACTGAAATTTCTTCTCTAATGTACACATATCTATTGCCATGTTGGAGAGAAATTGCCAATTTTGCCACTGACAATATATTCTCTGGGGAGGTCCCAATGGATGGTATGTGATATGAATTTTTTTTCTACTCATGACCCTTTCTCATCCAAAACGTTTTTACATGATCCTGGGTATATAGATATAAAAAATAGGTATAAAAATCAATCATTTACTGATAATAAATGTAATTTCACAATCCCCACATTTAGTTACAAGATCCCAAATGGGGTTACGAACCAAAGTTTAAGCAGCTGGGTGATAGAGCAGAGGTATTTATTAAGTCAGAGCTCTGTGAATGTAAAAATGCCTTTATCACTCTCAGTAGATTGAGTTTTTTTTAAATATAAATACTCAATCGTATAGCTCTATATGTGCTAAAGACCTAAAAGTAGGAGCTAAAGGAAATTAGGCAGAAGGTCTCAGATTTATTGGATTTCAGAATTAGAAACAATTCCCACTTCTAGAAAATTTTAAGGTTTAAAAAATTCTTGAGTCACAACAACCCTGGGAAGTAGTAGTTCTCAACTCTCATTTCATGGATAAGGAAAATGAAGCCAAAATCCATATAGGTAAGGGGAATTGATAAAAATCACATGGCTAGTTAATGGCAGAATTGGGACTAGACCCCAGATGAGACTTTCATCTCAAGTCCAAATTCTTTTCATTATTATTTGTAATTTTACCTTCATTAACTCAAATGCTGAACCCAATCCTTATCCATGAAATGAGAGTTGAGGACTACTACTTCCCAGGGTTGTTGTGACTCAAGAAATTTTTTTTTTATTATAACTTTTTATTGACAGAATGTTTTTCCAACATTATCCCTTGCACTCACTTCTGTTCCGACTTTTCCCTTCCCTCCCTTCACCCCCTCCCCTAGATGGCAAGCAGTGCTATATATATTAAATATGCTACAGCATATCCTAGATACAATATAGTGTGCAGAACCGAACAGTTCTCTTGTTGCACAGGAAGAATTGGATTCAGAAGGTAAAAATAACCTGGGAAGAAAAACAAAAATGCAAACAGTTTACATTCATTTCCCAATGTTCCTTCTCTGGGTATAGCTGATTCTGTCCATCATTGATATCAATTGGAACTGAATTAGATCTTCTCTTTGTCGAAGATATCCACTTCCATAAGAATACATCCTCATCGTTGTTGAAGTATATAATGATCTCCTGGTTCTGCTCATTTCACTTAGCATCAGTTCATGTAAATCTTTCCAAGCCTCTCTGTATTCATCCTGCTGGTCATTTCTTACAGAACAATAATATTCCATAACATTCATATACCACAATTTACCCAACCATTCTCCAATTAATGGGCAGCCATTCATTTTCTAGTTTCTGGCCACTACAAACAAGGCTGCCACAAACATTTTGGCACATACAGGTCCCTTTCCCTTCTTTAGTATCTCTTTGGGGTATAAGCCCAGTAGTAACACTGCTGGGTCAAAGGATATGCACAGTGATTCAAGAATTTTTTAAACTTAAAATTTTCTAGAAGTGGGAATTGTTTCTAATTTTGAAATCTAATGAATCTGAGACCTGCTTAATTTCCTTTAAGTCCTTCCTTTACATTTTTATTTTCTTGTGACTTAATCTATGATTATCTTTGCTATGTATCAACAGTTGTTCATTATTTTGACTTAGTGGGAAGTAGCATAATAGAATGGAAAGGGTACAGGGTCTGAAATCAGGAGACCTTGTTGCAATTTCTTGTCAATTATTAATTTTGTGGATTGGGGCCACAAATTTCTCCTCTCTAGACTTAATTTTCTCATTTGTAAAATGAAGAGGTTTGATTAGATAGTCTCCAAATTCCATTCCAGTTGTAAATAATCATAATAGCAATATGTATCATAATAACATGATATAATATAATATGAAATGACATGATATAATAATGTACTGTAATATAACACAATATATAATGCTATATATATTATATTTATGCTCCTAGATATTGTAAGAAAAAGAGTTGTTATCAGTTTATAATATAATATGAAATGACATGATATAATAATGTACTGTAATATAACACAATATATAATGCTATATATATTATATTTATGCTCCTGGATATTGTAAGAAAAAGAGTTGTTATCAGTTTAAGAAAAGTGGGATAAGAAGAAGGTGAATTCTGTGGGTGGCAGAAAATTTTTCTTTTCGGCTAAATTTTGAAAGCCACTGGAAAGGTTAATATACAGTATTTGCAGAGTATTAATTAAAGTTGCATTTAAAATGAGTCCCTGTACTTTGGTAGAAGATGTCTTCCATATTAATTAGGTGAGTCATGAAATATTATTAATGCTTTTTTTTTATTAAAGGCACGGTGACCTAAGAGCAATTGCACTTTAATGTCAAGCATTCTTTTAGGGAAGAACGGTATTTATTTTAATATGCAGTGTCACTGGTAGGCATTCTTCACTGGGTTCAAAATAAGGTTCTGCTGTATCAGTTCATACAGAGTCAAAGGCTGCTGTTCAGATTCTGAAATCACACTAATGAGGTCAAGGGGACAAACTTAGCACAGCAGTACTTTTGATAAGATCTGGTATGTGTAGTTAAAATTATAAAAATCATAAAAGAGCACAATGTCTCACTGGTTATCTTGATACTGACCATGATCTAATTATTGAAAAAGACTTCCCATATGGGTGTATAGAATAGAAGTAGTCTTAAATACTTTTATTTGTGGTAAAATGAGTATCAATCTCTGTCTGTTTGTCTTTCTCTTAATGTTGCTCATTAGAGTGATTCATGTTTCATTTGTACCACAGAAGAAAGGACTTTCTTTTTTAAAAAATTTTTAATAGCTTTTTCTTTACAAGTTATATGCATGGGTAATTTTACAGCATTGACAATTGCCAAACCTTTTGTTCCAATTTTTCCCCTCCTTCCCCCTACCTCCTCCCTAGATGGCAGCATGACCAATACATGTTAAATATTTTAAAGTATAAATGAAAGGACTTTCTTAATAGAAAATCCAGGTGTCTCCCTAGAAGGACAAGAAGGAAGTGCTAGGGCGTCAGGATTGAAAGAAAGAATTTGTGATGCTAATTGCATATAGGTTTTGGAGGATCTTAGTGGAGTCAATTATGGGATAATACAAAGAAAAATTAATGGGATCTTGGGATGCATTAAGAGAGGCAGAGCATCTAAGAATAAAAAAGTGACAGTTTTACTGAACTCTGCCCTAATTAGGAAACATCTGTAATAGTGTGTTAAATTCTGGGTACTATAGTTTAGAAAAGATGTTAATAAGCTGGATAGTATTCAGAAATTATCTAGGAAAGTAAAGGACCTGGAGTCCACCTCATAGGCACAGGATTCCCATAGGAAAACCAACTGAAAGACCTACAATTGCCTAGTTTGGGAAGAAGATTCAGGGAGGACTTGATAGCTTGTTTAATTATTTGAAGGGTTGTCATGGTAGAGTGATTAGGCTTGTTCTTATTCACCTTTCAAGGCAGAACCAGGAAGTGGATGGAAGTTGAATATTTTGGCTTCACACTAAGAAGAACTTGCAATATTTATAAGTGGAATGGGCTACTTTGAAAGTCGAAGATAGTGGGTTTCCACATCCTTGGATTCTTCAATCAGAAACTAGATGATTACCTGTTGTGTGTGTGCATTTTCAGATGAAATTTAAACTATATACTGAGGTCCTTTTCAACTCTAAAAAAATTCTATAATTATATCTCAGCTTGAGCATGATGAATCTTAAAGGTCTATGACTGTTTCCCTCTGTCTGAAGTTCTGAGGGTAGAATGTGAGGAAGACATAAAGTACCACATTCATGTCATGGTCTGTTATGTCTTAGTTGAAGCATAAAATCTCAGTTTCTTCCAAATGAGATGAAGACAATTCATTGTTCTAATATCCTTACTGCCATTCATTAAGCAATTAGAGGAATTTTCTGAAAATCTATAAAAATTCATCCAAGGAGAGTAAAACTATTATTCATGGCATAGAAGAGTCAGCTTTGGTCTGAAGATAATGAGGTCTCTTCTGCATGAGATCAGCTGCTTAATCAGCACATGGCTGGTCTCACAAGAGTTTTGCTGACACATGTTTTTCCCCCAAGTGATTTTAATCAAGCTTTCTGTTATTAGTTGAGAAAATGAGAAAAGAACACTTCCCTGCAATCATTCAACTTGGTTAACTCTGGTTCTGGTACGGGTAGAACATAAACAAAGTATTTAACATTTCTGGGTCTTGGTTTCTTTATCTGTAAAAATGAGGGTATTGATCTGGATAGTCCCTAAGGTCCCTTTCATCTTGAGATTTATGATCCTGTGAATATATTAGGAGAGGATATTGATAAATCACATCATTTACTATTAAAAAAACCATGAATGAAAACAATTTAGGGGAAAAAGAACTAGATCCCAGATACTTTAATTTATATTTGATCCAAGAAGTTCCCAGCCCTTCACCCCAGGATAATATGGTTTAGAATATAGTATTTTTATAGTTAATCAAAATATTCATTTGTTGAATTTAAAAAATGCCCATGACATGATCGTGTTTGACAATAGAGAATATACACAATTAAATAGGTTTAGGCTGCTTTGTTTTTGCTCTTTGTTAATATAGTAGATATCACATTGATTGAATTCCCACATAGCTTATATATTTTAATCCTGAGCAAAGCCTTTCAAACCTATTGACTAACCTTCCCATATACTAACCAATCCTAGCCAGTTTTCCTGGAAAAATATACCAGTGATCCCAAGAGAGACTTGGATATCAGTCAGCTGGGAAAGAGCAGTTGCTTTCAACTGTATTTTTTTGAATAAAGTACTGAGTTTAATGAGATTTGACTGTGCTTTAGGTCATATTCTTGATTAGAACCTATTAACAACCACTGAGTTTTATTAATATCACCAAGCTAGAGCTTGAAGGAGGGCAAAGGTTAATTTTCTGCTATGAAGATGCCCCTCTAGTTTACACAGGGAGCAAGCATCCAGATTGTTTCTCTGAGTTTGGCTAGTCTTAGATTTGATCTTTGAATCGTACTCACAGAAAAAAATCTATTGATTGATTGCATCCTGATACACAGAAACAGCACAGATATTGCTGAGCACATGGAGGAGCCGAGAATGCTGATCTCTAGCTAGGAGCACATCACAGAAAATCAATATTTAGAACATGGCACCAAAGTTTGGCAGGGATCCTTCACCACGGGAGCAAGATGTACATTTTTAACTCTCTTCTCTGGTAGAAGAGTTGGTGTAGCTTTATTAAATGTGCACTGGGTTATTGCCAGAGAGAACAGGGTTGTCAAACAGAAGGCCTTAATAGATTGCCATATGAACTGCTGACTACAGAACATTGCTTTGAGTTTTGGCCAATGCACTATGAAAGATGATTTTTTAAAAAATTATATTGTATACATAAGCAATAGAGTAGAATAATAACAAAAGCTGATATTTCTATAACTTATTAAGGTTCCCATAGTACTTCTCAAATATACATTATCTCATTTGATTTTCACATCAACCTTAAAATTAAAATAAATAAAAAAAGAAATGATCCTTCTTCTATATGTTCAAATTCTTTAAACTGCATACCATCTATTGTGCAAATAGGCAAGGATTAAGAAGGGTGAATAGTCAATGCTGAAAGGTTGTGGAATGATAGGGATACTAATATTATTGGTGGAGTTGGGAAATGGCACTGCTAATTTGGATCTCCATTTTACATATTAGGAAGCAGATTAGAAAGATTAAGTGATTTGTTCATGGTCACAGTAGGTAAAATGCTGGATGAAGGACTTGAAAAATTATTGTTCTAGTATATTATTGTGAAACTCAGATGTAAATGAGTCCCTGAAGGCCACATACTGACTTAGAAATATATAGATTAACATTTATGTCAATTTTATTTTTATTAATTTTGTTAAATACTTCCCAGATGCATTTTAATCTGGTTGGGGCATTATTCAGGGTATGTCTGACTCTTTTCTAAGTGATGGGGAAAAAGTGACCACCCCTCTTTTCCTCCCCCCCAAAAAGAGACAAAAACCAATCAAAATAGTTCTGCCTTCAAAGAGCTTCAGTTCTACTGGGGGAAGATAAAATATTCATAAAAGAAATAATATGAGGAGAGAAAAAGAGTATTAACTACCAAGGAAATCAGGAGAAGTTCTTCTCATATAGCAGATGAGTTTAGAGATGGGTCCTATGAGAGACAGAATGCTGCTTCATGGAAAATGAAGGATAGTATTTTCATAGTCATTATTGAATATCAGAATTCAGGTATCATTATCAGAGGAATGAGGGCAGGAAAAGAACACCTCCTAGTTCTAGAACTGATTGAATTTTACAAAGCCTCAAAACCCTGAGGAAGTAGGTAGTGTAAGTATTATCATTCCCATTTAGTTGTTAGGATACTAAGGATATATTAAAGTAGTTCTAAGTCACACAGCTACTGTCAAAGCTAGAATTTAAATGCAGATTTCTGCCTACTCTAACTTCACTTCTCCACTCCACCATTTTGCTTCTTCAAGTGGGAAGAAAAAGAACTTGATTCAATAAATATTTTTAAAAGTACTTATTATGCAAAGAAGAAGAATTAGAAAGGATGCCATAAAATATCTGACTGAAAACAAAGATGTATTAATCATGGCAGCCCACCTGCTCCAATAGCTTCCATGAAACCTCATGAGATTTAGAAGGCTCTCAGCAGATTGGGTGGAACCTCTGTGGAAAGTTTAGGAGAGGACATAAATGAGAATTGCACAGCATAAGAACATGCTGAGCTGCAACCAGCATTGTTGGAAAAGTAAGAGTGATCATCCTGGAGTCAGGGGACCAGGGAACATCTTGCCTCTGATACTTTAGTAACCTTGGACAAATCACTTAAATACCTGTCCTGTCCCCCTCCCTCAAATGTCAAATGAGGTGATTGCTCTTGGTGGCCTTTTAGATTTTTCTTATTCTAAATTTTAAGTATTGACATCTCTGGGACAAAAGATCCACTTAAATATGTACAATGTTAGGCCTTGGCAACAAGGTGACTAATTTCTTAAGCTCTTATTTTATTCAAGACACTGTGTTTAGTGCTGGTGATATAAATATAATCTGAGACCCAAAGCCTTTGGGTATGGGACTTTCTCTTTACTGGTGGGAATCTAAGCCTAGTGTTTGCATGAAGGTTTGGTGGTATTGATTAGAGTGAGAAAAATACTCCAGATTCTTCTGCTTTGGTGGCCTTTTTTAGGGCACTTTTGGCTTTTAACTTTTCGGAGAGAAAGTAGATGATGTCAACACTCCTTAAAGTTGCTGAAGGGAGAATAAGATTGGGAAGAGATTAACATGAGATTAACCTTCCTATCTCCAATTTGTTCATTGTGAAACTATTATTTGGTGAAATGGGAGTTACATCTTAGATACAAAGCTTGAGTCCTGCTTCTCTCATAATGAATAGTGATTAGAAATTTAAATTAAACTGGAAAATCACATACCCTAAATTAATAATATTTATGGGAGTAGATGGATATCATTCTAGCCCTGTACCCTTTCTCTCTGAAGACAGCAAAGTGACCAAGCTTCTCACCTTAATCTCCTGCTTCTTCCCCTCCTGTCAGGAAGTAAAGTCTCCCTTGAGGAGAGTTGAGGAGAAGCTAAAAACTAGAGACATCCAGTCTGCTTCCCTTTGAGCCACACAATAAATGTTTTTTAAATTGCAGTATAAAAAAACCAACACAACACAACACACACAAACCCATATAAATTGTTAAAAAGGAAGAAGTTTTCAGAACTTATTTTTTGGGGAAGAAAAACAAAAAGAAAAATGAAAATTGGTATATTTTAAGGTATTGTTCCATGTTATAAAAGTTTTAAGGAAAGAAGTAATAGAGGGAAAGAAGGGGTCCTCAAAATGCGGCCCGGAGGAAATGGAATTGGGAAGGTGTATAAAGAGGGATGTTCCAGGATGAGGGGTGGGGGTTAGAGAGTTTTTGTAAAGAAGGTTGTGAGGGAGTTTTGGCAAAGTTTTAAAAAAAAAGAATATTGTTTTTGGTTTATGTTATTTGTTTTACATGGGAAAGTAAATAAAGGGAGGAGAAGGAAAGAGATAGAGAAGGGAAGAGATATGAGGTAAAATTTTAAGGGGGAGAGTCTGAGTTAAGACTAGAAAGAAAGTAAAGATTCTTTGAGGAGAGAAGCATGGAGAGCCTATGCAATGGAAGGAAAGAAGGGAGGGGTATATAGAAAGTTTAAAGAGAAAAAAGGTTTTTAATTTAAATTGTTGAAAAAATCCCTTTTCAAATTAGTAGGGGGATTCAGTTTTTGTTTAAAGTGTGTAGGGTGGGAATACTAATTTGTATTGTTCTTTTGTTAGTTTAATTGAAATTTCTTTTTTAAACAAATTTTTTTCTGAATTTTTGTTTTACTGTCCTTTTGCATCACTTTTAAATTCTTTTTATATAAATTTGTATTGTAATTTGCATTTTTTTATATGGGTTTTCAAGTATAATGGCAAGGAAGTTTATTTTTGGTATTGTTTTTCGATATGCCTTTGTAATTATAAGGCCTTTTTGGTTTCTGATTAAATTGAATTGAGGGAATGAAATTTGATTTTTCTTTTGAGAGTTTTTAAATATTAAATTTAGGGTTTTTTTTTTGAGTTTTTAGGAAAATATTAGTTTTTTATTTTTTTGAATAACGAGGAAGTTGTTTTTTTTTTTTTTTTTGGTAAAGGGAAATTACAGATTGATTGCAAATTTTCTTGAGGGTTTGTTAAGGAGGGGGATGGGAAGAAAAGTATGATGAATGTATGATGTTTTATTTTGGGAGAAAAAATAATTTGAAAGGGAAAATTTTTTAAATTTTGGTTTACATTCTTTTTTCAAAATTTTTTTTTTTTTTTTTAAATGTTTTTATATTAAAAATTTTAGTTTTTTTGGGGGGTTGGGTTGGCTTTTTTCTTTTTCTTTTTTTCCCTTTTTTTTTTTTTCCCCTTTTTCCTTTTTCTTTCTTTTTCTTTTTTCCTTTTTCTTTTTTTTTTTTTTTTTTTTTTTTTTTTTTTTTTTTTTTTTTTTTTTTTTTTTTTTTTTTTTTTTTTTTTTTTTTTTTTTTTTTTTTTTTTTTTTTTTTTTTTTTTTTTTTTTTTTTTTTTTTTTTTTTTTTCCCCCCCCTTTTTTTTTTTATTTTTAAATTTTAAAATTGTTTTTATTTACTTTAAAAGGGCCCCTAAAAAAATTTTTTATACTAAATCCCTCCTTCATATTTTTTTCTCACAACAAACACACAACAACAAATAAACAATTACTTGGAGTAATACTAACAATTTATAGAAAATGAGAAGATTTCCAAATGAGAGGTCTACAGAGGGAAGAGAGGAGAGTCTGCAACAGAGCCTTGGAGGACACATATTTAGGGAGTGCGGCATGAATGGCAGTTTAATAAAAGAGACTGAAAGGGAAAATGTTAGGCAGATAGAATGAGTTTCAGGAGTGAAACTGAAGCCAAGGTAGGCAAGAGTGTCCATGAATAGAAAGTGGGCTATGTTGTGACACTACAATGTTAAACACTACTAAAAAGTCAAGAAAGAGAGGTACTAGAATTAGAATTGAGCAACTAAGAGATTATTAGAAATCTTGGAGAAAATAGTTTTGAGCCAGATTGCAAGGGATTGAAAAGTGAGTGGGAGGTAGGGTGAATGTTATGAATAGTCAGCTTTTTCCAAGAAAGGAAGGAGAGATAAATAATAATGGCTTGTGGGAAAGAAAGGGTAAAACTTAGAGTTTTTTAAAATATAAAGATGGGAGAGGGGTGAATATGATTGAGAGCTATGGAGGAGGAGTAACCAGATAAGGTAAGATTATAGATGAGATAGAGGGAATGAATGAAGGGATTCTTAAAGGTAATAAAAGGAAATGGGGTCAGAAGAATAAATAGAATGATTGACCTTACCAAGAAGAAGGGTCTTGTTTCCCTCAGAGACTAGAACAAAGGAAGAGAATGGAGAGATACATTGTGAAAGGTTTTTGAGAAGAGAAATAGGGAGTTCATAATAGTGTTGCAGATATCATTAAGATCCTCTTCTGAGAGAGAAGGTGAAGGCAGTTGGAGAAGAGCAGATTTTTAACAACTGATGGAGTAAGCTTGAAAGAAAATCATTTAGGGGAAAATAAAATAGTTGCCTTGGGGCAATGAAGGCCTGGTTGAGATTAGATAATAGGAATGTGTAGATAATGTAAATTTACCAGACCAAGCCAGGAGACACAATCATTTAGCTAACTAAATCAGTACAGTTGTGTGATTTCATGCAGCAGTAAGGATCTGGTTGAGATTAGATCATAGGGTCATATTTTAGAGCAGGAATGGATCATCAAGTCCATTCATTTCATAGATGAGGAAACTGAAGCACCAAGTGGTTTATTGGCATTCTCAGGGTTGCACAGCTAATGAACATCTGTGGTGGGATAGTAGGAATGTGCAGATAAACTGAATTTACCCAATCAAACCAGAAGACACATTCTCCTAATCAGTGCAGTTATGTGACTTCTTGTAGCAGTGGTAAGCAATGCTTAAAAAGGAGCAGAGCATTTGGTGGATGGGGATAATCCAAGATTGGAATATATTAAGGCATAGATGGTGATAGAATGAGTTAGGAAAGAATTTCTGGGTAGAGGATAGTGAATTGTTGAACTGGTTAAATCTAAGTTCAAAATTGTGAAAGGAAAAAAGAGACCAGAGCAGGAGTGAAGAACCAATAAAGCAGGGAGAAGTATAGGACTGAGAGTTGTAGTTAGTGTAAAGAACAGGTTCAGGAAGGAGAGGAGAAGGAAAATATGAAACACAAGGTTATGATTAAAGAGGAGCTTTTCAGAGTTTTTGATCACAGGTGCTGTCCCAATCTAATCTCTGCCTGAAGGGATCTTCACCCTGTGGAGCCTTCCTATGTCGGTGGCCACTATACCTGATATAGGCTCTTACTGGTCCTGGTATTCCTGGTAATTCAAACAGCTTTTCCTCCTAACAAATGAACTCAATCAAAGAGATAGGAATTTGAGATTCAAGTGGAAACACTTACTGGACTCTGGATGGGAAGATGGCAAGGTTGGCATCAAAGGGTTCAAACCTGTACCAAAGGACCTGGATCACAGTGGTCATGAAGAAACCCCTCACCAAGATGAATTTTGCTTCCGACACCAGAATTGTCAGTTGGGTGAAGCCCACACCTCAAAATGCAGAGGAGCCACTTTGAGGACAGAGCCAAGATGGTGGAGAGAATACGTGCTTCTTTCTGAGCTTTCTTAGTACCCTCACACTAATTATGAAATTCAGCTTCTGAATTAGTGCTTGACGGGCAGAATCCACGAATATTGAGAGTACAGCAAATTACCAGTAGAAGATAATCCCAAAGATCACCAGAAAAGGTCTGTTTTGATCGTGCTTGGTCATGGGAGGAGGTCAGACATAGACAGGAAGCCAGAGCATGGAGGCCAGTCCGTGCGAGCAGACCAGGGACAGAGGAAGGTCTCTACCAGGTGGAGAATCTACGGGGAGGACTCTACCACAGTGTTGGCCACTCTGCCCTGGTTGCAAGCCAGGAGATCAGCAGAGAAGTTATAAAACATCCAACACAAACACAAAAGGTAAAGAGTGAACCCCCAAATGCCAGAGTCTCAAGGAACCTGTTCATACCCACCCAACTCTGGGAGTGACTCGGCAGGATCCCAGCGCAGCTGTTACCACTTCTGGGTATCTGCACCAGAAGCTTAGTACCTCCTTGCCCTAAAAGAAGATCCCAACTTTTTTTTTTTAATGAGTGAAAGGGCAAAGCAGGCTCTAACTATAGACAATTTTTATAGTGAAAGAGGAGAACAGATTTCAAACTCTGAGGAGACTAAAAGCAGATTGTCTCCATATGAAGCCCCAAAGGATGATATAACCTGACCCCCACCACACAAGGCTCTCATAGAAGAGATGGGAGAAAGGAAGGGAAATGTTGAAACAGAAGGTTTTGCAAGGATCAGTGTTGAAAAATTACCAATGCATGTGTTTTGTAAATTTAAAAAATGCAGAGGAGCCCAAAAAAGCAGAAATTTTTTTATTAGGAGGTAAGTCAGACAGTAGTGCCAGGTATTCTAATATAAAGTACAAGAGACCACAGACTAGGAGACGCAAGAGTAATTTATGCTAGAAAAACTACAAAAGGAAGGTTTGGGGAAAAGAATGGACAACCTTTCCCAGGAAAAGGTAGAAAACAGAAGCATATGTTTTGTAGGAACAGTTGACTGCAAGCCTGGTCTAGGCTGCTTTGGAGTGCACAGCTCAGCAGGGTAATCCAGGAAACACCATCAAAGGCTTCTGGGAGTGAGCAAGACTTTGTCTCAATGCAGGTTCCCAACTGTCTCCTTTCACCAAACAGACTTACTCTGTGTCCAGTGTATCTGCCCAGTAAGGTAATTCATAAAAAACAGATATATTAATCTCATGGGTACTCTCAGAGTGTTAAATAGTTAAGGATGATGGTGACATCAAGGGTATGACCATAAATATGGATGATTGAAATGAAGATTTAAATCATGGGCATCTGGGAGGCTAATAAAGTAGCAGGGCTGATAAAGTAGCAGGTAGGGGTGTAAGATCATACACCAAGTTAGTGTCAGAATTGGGTAGTGAAGCCATCTCTGACAATCCCAGAGCCACTATTTTCCCCTCTGATTCCACTAGAACATACAGTCTCTGCTTTCTATGTATAAAAAGTGGTTTAGGGGATATGGAAGATGAAAAAAGGTATAAACTGGGACTTTTCTTCTTAATGATTGTATGCACTAATTTGGGATGTGAAAAGATGGATGTGAGTAGTTAGGTGGCCCAGTGGATGGAGTACGGGGCCTGGAATCAGGGAGACATCTTCCTGGGTTCGAATCCAGCCTCTTTCTAATTGTATGACCCTGGACAAGTCACTTAACCCTGTTTGCCTCAGTTTCCTCACCTGCAAAATGATCTGGCAAAGAAAATGGCAAACCACTTCAGGAAATGGGGTCATGAAGAATCAGACTCAATTGAAAATGACTGAATAACAATAAGGACTTATATGAAAAAAACCACCAACGTGAGGAGGAAAGTGACAATTAGATTAGTCTTGTAGTGAAGAGCTGATAAAGAGGAATAGTAGTGATAAGGGTGGAAAGGAAAATTGAGATCAGATTGGGGAGGGTTTTGAATGTTAGCTTAATGACTAGGTTTCATACTGTAGGATAATGGGAAATCACTAATGATTTTTAAAAAAATTACTTAGATAACCATGGATTAGAGTTAGGAATATTAGGTACAGCATGGACCCTAAGGAGATGGAAGAGTTCTCCTAAGGCAGGAGTTTGACATCTCATTTTTATAGAATTTTGGTTAACAGTCTTAACTCTTGCCCCCTTGAGGTTAGTTCATGAACATATCTTTATCACCTCAAAGTTATCAATAAAACTTTAAAGTCAACACATCTATGTCATCTCCAAGTCATCAACACCTTTTTGATGGAATTTGTCCAGAATTTATGGGTTATAGGACCAAAAAACTTGACAGTGGTGCCTAGATGGCTTCCGTTGATTCAGCATATATTATCAGAATATAAATTATGGTTAATTTAAGATAGAATTGATAAATTCTACTCCTTTGATCTTTGGGACAGTTTGTATGTTACTTCTAGGTTTCCCTTTGTAATTTTATTTCTTGCTGTTTCCCCTTTAAACTGGATACTGACTAGAAATGGTGATGACCATGCTCAAGGGAACCAGAACAAGATTTGATTTTTAACACATTGATCATTCCAGATTGCACAAAGACTTTAATGTTGTCAAACATTTCTGTTAGAATGAAGTTATAGAAAAATAGACCAATTTTCCTTGAAATATCCTGACAACTATAAATCAATTCAACAAACATTTTTTAAATGCTTACTATATGAAGAATGTTCTGCTAGGTACCAGGGAGTGATACAAGTTTTAGCTACCCCAGGCTCTTGCCTTCAAACAGTTTATGCTCTTATAGCAAGTTATGATACATGCATGAATGACTAGAAATTCAAAATAGCAAATGAGAAAGTGTATAATCTCACATTAAAGTCTTGGGTCAAAGCTTCTTGTTGACATCAAGATGAACCTTTGTTTTTAAAGACAATGTCAATAGAGTAAAAATAAGTTCTACCTACCAAACTAGAACATTTTTGAGTATGGACCAGTTACAGACAGGATGGATACTTGTTGGAGGATGAGCTTAACAATGCTGGGAAAGATTCATCACCAGAAGAATGTTCAATAGGGGAGACCAGACTCTTTCTGATCTGCTTAGGAGAATAGGGCACCTATACCTACGAAATCTCAGATCTTTTGAAGTTATTGAGGGGGACAAAGCATTATGTGAAATTGGAGAGGTAGGAGGAAGAAAGATTATTTCAAAATAGTGGGGGGAATCAGGAAAGGTTTCTTGGAAGAAGTCGATTTTGACTTGGACTTTAAGTATAGGAAGGGATTCAACAATCAGAGAGGAAAAGGGGGCATTCCAGGTACAGCAACTTATCAGGCATAAAATAGTTTTCATATTATTGGAAATATGTAAATGCTGTCAAATATCTCTATTAGAATGACATAAAAATAGATTAATATCCTTGAAATGAACACAGTTATAAATCAATGGAAAGAGGGAGATAGAGATAAAAATAATAACTGACATTTATATAACCCTTTAATATTTACAAAAAAACTTTATATACATTATTTTAGTTCAGCCTCACAAAACCCCCATGAGTTAGATCCTATAGACTTTGTTATTTCTGTTTTTCAGATGAGGAAAATGAGCTCGGAGGCATAAGTGACTCCAGGGCAACTCAACTAAGAAAATGTCAAAGGTAGGATTTGAATCTAGGTCTACTTGATTTCATGCCTGTCTGTGAAGCTGTTACAACATATTATTTCTCCATAGGCATTTAGGATTTAAATAAATATAGGATTTTGAAAAGTTCCCAGAGTCTGGAAAAAGCACAGTTTGATGACTTCCCCATGCTCAGCTTATTGCTATGTCTATGAGAACCAAGGCAAACCGAATTTTGGTGGAAAATCAGTTTACTGTGTAGGCGTATACCTGCAAAATTTGGCACAGGTAGCTATGGCACCTCTACAGACAAATAATTCACTTTTAGATTCTTTGTCATATAAAATCAACAGCCCAGCTTTTAGAAATTCAGCCATGGATATCTGCTGAAGTGTCAGGTGAATTTTTTCACTATTTTTAGTTCCATTTCATTGTTAGTTTCAAGAGAAATCCCATGTGGCTAATAGTGGGAGGATAGATTGTGGATTTTATCACCTTTGAAAATTGAATGGTAGGCTATGACTAAAGATGGAAGTCTAATTTTCCTCAGAGCAGATTCCCTCTCAGGCTATACTTAATTGAGTTACAGTCATTTGCCAAATTACTTTGAAGAAGCATAACACATATTTCACCCATTTGATTTAGCTTGCAAATGTATGATCTTCACATTTAATGGTATTAAGTGTTGACTTGGTCCCCAAATAGTATCCTGCCCTCCTAGGCTCTCTAGGATCTAATTAACTTTTTTCTTTTCTCTCTGGAAAATTAAAAAAAAATCTACAGGAATATATTTGCATGTTAAAAGAAATGCTGAACATTTACAGCTTTTCCAAATACCTTGATGGTAACATGTAAATAGGAACCTATTTTAAAAATGCCCAATAAATAAAGTTAACTGCAACCAATAATAAGTGAAATGATTAGTAATGAAGAAATTTTTGCTGTTTTGTTTAGAGATGATGTTCTTTATATAAAGTAAAACTCATGATCACAGGTAAAGTTTGGTGCGTTATTGAGTTGATATGTCCAATGGACACTAACAAAAGCCCCCTCGCTTTTAGAAAGTGATTACCATGTGATGGGCACTCTCATATTTACTTTCTAAGGGCAATCAGTCAGCAAGCTGTAATACTGAAACTATCATTCGATGAAAACTCTGCTTTTGGTTTGATTTCCTTCGACCCAACTCCCATATTTGTATGGGTCCCCATGTAAATGACACATTTGTACCTCAACTCTGGCAATAATCCTCTGATTACTGTCCTTGGTCATTGTGTCTCAGCTTAATTATTTCCTGGTCTGATTCTTTGGCATCATTAGCATTCTCTCTGTGTGTCTCTCTATATCTCTCTGTGTCTCACTCTATTTCTCTGCCTCTGTGTCTCTTGTTTTGCTGTCTCTGTCTCTCTCTCTTGTTTTGCTGTCTCTCTCTCCCTCTCTCCTCCTCTCTCTCTCCCCCCCTCTCTCTCTCCCCCCCCCCCACCTCTCTCTCTCTCTCTCTTTCTCCTTCCCTCCTTCCTCCCCCTCTTGTTTTGCTGTCTCTGTCTTTCTTTCTGTCTGTTTCTCTCCTTGTCTCTCTGTCTCATTTTGCTGTCTCTGTCTCTCATTTCGCTGTCTCTGTCTTTCAGTCTCTCTCTGTCTCTTTGTCTCTGTCTCTCTCTTTGTTCTCTTTCCCCATAGATTTCATAGAATAGTAGACACATAAAGCTGGCCTTTAACTGCTATTTTTTTGGCATCGAGTTCCAGATTTAAGCTTTGTAACTAACCGGTTGCTATTTGATCTTGAGGAGTTACCTGGCACAATGAGAAATTATTGCATGTAAATTCAGAAAGCCTGGCTTGCACTTTATAAACACTATCTTAATACTGGTGTTACTTTGAAGAAGGGCCCCCAAAACTCTAAAACTCCTTGAAGGAGAAATTCTCCTTGGACTCTGCCTCAGTGAGGGATCCCACCCAAGGGAAACAAGACACAGCTTCATTCTGTTATCTAGATGGGATTGGTTCAGTCCAGAGCAAAAGAATTCCAACCCTATTCAATTAAAGATACTCATTCAATTCTATTCAAACCCGGCTTGTAGCCAAAGCTCCTATTATAAAAGAGCCAATAAAATCCTCTCTTTGCAGAGGTTCTAAACATGCCATGCTATGCCATGCTATGCCAAGGAAGCCTCTATCCACTGGAATAATATTCTTTTCCAGTGCTACCCTCTCTTTATCCTCACCTATTTTCCTAATGAGACTTTATGCCTCTCTGTTGGGATTTCTAACCTTACTTCCCAGTCCCTATAATAAACCTCTTTTTATCAATCTAGGTTTTGGGGTTTGTAAATTCCTTTACAGAGAATCTCTGTGCCTCTAGAAGGGGGTTCCTCAAAACTCCCTACCCTTGCGCCAAATCCCAAGGGGGTGCAGGGGAGCCAAATCTCTCCATTTGGTTCCCTGAACCCCAAACCTGTCACTAGATCTTATCATTTTAACTCCCTGACCTTGAGAAACCCTAATCTCATTTTGGTTCCCTAAATCTAGACCTTATCATTTGGTTCCCTATGAAAGGGAACCCCAAAACCTAAACCTCATCATATTTTTGGTTCCCTGACCAGAACTCCCCAAACTAGATGACCTCATCATAATTTTGGTTCCCTAACTAGACTTCACTTCATCAACTTGGGTCAAGAAATATAACCTCTCTGAACCTCAATTTCTTTATCTGTAAAATCAGGGAACTGAACAAAATCATCTCTATGGATTCTTCTTATTCAGCCTCTCTGAGCCTAGTTTTTCATCTGTAAAATGTAGTTAGTCTAGATGATCTTCTAGTTTCCTTTCAATTCTAAATCCTATAACTTTCCAAAGGCTATACTAAACTTCTCTTAGACCCATACTTTTTCAGTTCTTAAGCTCATATTAATAAAGACTCTCTCTCTACTAAATCATTGTTCCCTGTCATCGGAGAACAAGTTTATTTGTTAACTTGAAGAAGACTTCATCCAGAGGATGTAATCATACACACCAACAAGGTAGACAAGACAATAATTATTCTATTCTGGATTCTCCATTCTGTTGCATTTATTAAGCACCTCCTTCAGAATCTTCTTAAGAAGTGATTCAGCTTTTTGGCATGTCTAGGTTTCACAAACATGCAACAATGAGGTCAGCAGAATGACTGTTAGATACCTCTTCTCTTCCATACTTTCCTTTGGAGCCTCCCAAACACTGATCTAGTAATGTGTGTGTGTCAATCTCCTTATCAATGTGGAAATCCCTGGAAAGTTTACTACCAAAGTAAGTGAATTTATCTACAGCATTCAGAACTCCATTTGCTGTAACTGATGGTTCCACATATGGATGATGTGATGCTGGCTGATGGAGTACCTGTGTTTTCTTGAGGTTAATTGGAAGGCCAAAATAAGCACAAGCAGCGGGAAATCAATCCATACTTTGTTGCATCTCAGTGCACAGTTATCTGTGAACAAAAATCATCCATCAATCCTCCATCCACTTTAGATTTGGCTTGTAGCCTTTTTGAGTTGAAGATTAGTGCAGTAGCTGATCTGGACACCATGCTGATCCTCATTAAAAGTGTTTGGCAACTTGGGAGCAAGCACACAGCTTCATTTCACTCCATTGGTGGCTGGAAGAGCAAAAGAGCATTGTACATTATTCAAAAGCTGGGCCAGCATGCTGTCATGAAATTGATGTACTTTTCCAGGCAACCAAATTTTGACATAATTTTTCATAAGTACTCATGACTGACAATATGAAAAGCCTTGGTCAGATCTACAAATATTGTGTACAGACCCCTGTTCTGCTCCTGGCATTTCTCCTGGATTTGTTGAGTAAACACCTTATCAACTATTCCTTGGTCCCTTCTGAAGCCACATTGATGCTCAGGTAGATGACCATCTTTTGGGTGAAAGATCACCTGGTAGGATAAGATACCAGATACGAAGGTTCTTGTTTGAACTAAACTGCCAAGCATTCAAACTCTACTACAGAGAGTGCAACTCATTGTATTGGCTATATTATTCAAATGCCAAATGAATACCTACTAAAAAGGCTATTTTATGGAGAACTCACATTGGACTAGAGCTCAGGCAGTAGTCAGGGAAAAAAACATTACAACAAAAATCTCAAGGTTTTTCATAAGAACTTTACAAATTGTCATATGACATGGGAGATCCTGGCACAGGACCAGTCAACATGGTGGGCTCTTAACAGAAAAGATGCTGTTCTCTCTAAGCAGTAAATAGCTCAAAATAATGGGATCCTGATTGTTGTGCCCAATCTATCCCAGACCAAACCTGCCCTCATCCCTGAGGCCTACCAAAATCATTGATCATGGTTCTCAGTAGAAAAATGGCAGCATTTTCTGTATCTGGGTTACTAGGTTACCATGTGATGGTTATTAACATAACACAGAAATCAGGAAGTAGTACCAACAGGATGCAGAACAGATAATAGGACTCCAAACCTCAATAAATCTTTTCCCCAATATGATACCCCTTCTTTGCTATCCATTGGGTGAACCTCTGCTAGTTATAACATCATCACCAAATATTAATACTCCCTTAAGTGAGGTTTTTCTGTATGCATTTTGGGTAATCACATGCCTAGTTCCACCAAACTTTTAGGACCTCCCCATGTTAGCAAAGTCCTCCCATAACCTTAAAATTGACATATCTTGTGATGTAATCAATACCATTTATTCTATGAAAATCTTTGTCTTTCTTTGCTGGAATGCTGACTCCTTTAGGGAACTTGGCCCATCCACGGGTATGTAAATCTCATATTGGGTTGGAGACTGTCTGAGCCTGGATTCTTTTGGAGGCTACTCCATGACACATCTCTGATACTTCAACAAAAAGAAATGTGAGACTCACAGTTAGAGAATCCACCCCAAATGTTCATAAGGACTACTAGTGTCCAATCTGTGGTAGAGCTTTCTGAGCTCATATTGGTCTGATCAGCCACAGTAGGGAGGCTTTATAACTTGACTCTAACTTGATGTCATTTTGGCCCTCTTCAAGAATGAAGTCAATAACCACCCATCATTAAGCATTTACTTTGTGCTAGGGAGCTAGACTCTTAAGCCTTTAAAGAGCTAATCCCTTTAAAGAATTTACATTCTAGCAGCAGGAGTTAGGGAAAGGGGTAGAATAACATTACACAGATTAAGGACAGCATATATAGAAAACAAATGCAAAGTAATTCAATGTCCATCTTGGGTTTCTTGGGAAAGTAGAATGTTGACAATGAAAGAAATAAGGAAAGATCTTGCATAGGGAGAGAGGTCACTGGAAATAAGCCTCATAGGGAGCTGGGGTTCCCAAGAAGCAAGAGGTCAAGAGGGAATATTTTTGTGTTAAGAACAAGGAGAGACATTTTCCTTTGTAGAATGACTCTGACTGGGCCACTTGTTGGTGCTAAAATGAAGTAGGGGAAGTGGAAATAAAAGGAATCAGAACAAAGAGATTACCTGTATTTCTTTTTATCATCTGCAGAGAAGAACAAGGGCATCTTTAGAATAGTAGAAAAAAGAATATTGGTGTAGGTCAAAGGATCATCAATTAATAAACATTTATTTTGTCCCTATTATATGCCAGGCACTGAAGATATAAATATAACAGTGAGACAGTTCTTGCCTCCAGGGAGTTTATGTTCTATGTTCAGCCATATTTGGACTTAAATCTGGGAAGGGACCTGAGGTTATCTAGCTCAACTCTCATTTTTACAGATGAGTAAACTGAGGCTGGGGTGGGGTATTAAGTGACTTGGTAGTTCTGTGGGTAGTTAGTGGTAGAAGTGAGATCTGCACTTAGTTCCTCAGACTCTTGCTTACAAGTTTGCTCCAACATAGGAAACGATTGATTCAGTCCCGCTCCCCATTTAGTTCCATGGAAGTTTTGGTAAGACCCTTTGTTATATTATAACAACAACAATAAAAAAGTTCCTAAGGCAAGGTGGATGAAAATCTGGGCTTGGAAAGAAAGAAATATTTATTAAACTCCTACTGTGTACCAGGCACTGTGCTAAGCCCTTTACACATATTAAATCCTTTAATCCAAACAACAACCCTGGAAAGTAGGTGCTGTTATGATCTCTATTTGAGTTGAGGAAACTGAGGCAAGCAACAATTATGTGACTTTTCCAAGATCACTTAGCTAGTATTAATCATAATAATTTCCAACATGTATATAGTACTTATTGTGTGCAAGACACTACACTGAACTCTTTATAAATACTTTCTCATTTAATTTTCACAATAATCCTGGGAAGTAGACGCTATCATGATCTCCAATTTTACCTTTGAGGAAAAAGGCAGACAGAGGTTAATTGACTTGCCTAGGGTCACACAACTCATAAGTTTATGAGTTCATGTTGGAACTCAGCTTTTCCTGACACCAGGCCCATTTCTCTATCCACTGTGCCTACTTCTTGCCCTCTAAGTACTTTAAACAATTTCCCAGGACTTTTGTCTATATTGGTGGAAGGAATTCTCCATGCTGGGGAAAGCCTGTATTCTCCAGGAGTTCCCACACTAGGAATTCCTTTTGCTAACAAAATTGAAGATCCCTCCATATTTGTTTAAGAAATATAAATACATTTTGTGCTTTCCCCATCATTTTCTGTTTTCCCTGAAAACTGGAAATCTGGACTGTTTAGAAACTATTCCTATTCTCAGATTACTTCTTTTTCTCCCATTTGACTCCACTGACACTTAGAGGTACCACTTCATTCTTTCACTATCACCCTAATTCAAGCCTCATTTCTATAGCATTTTAAGGATTACTAAATCCTTTCGTTAAGTTTTGCCAGTGAAGAGAATAGACTTATTCATATTCAGAAACCTGTCAGAACTTCAAAGAAAGTAATAGTTGTGTGGGAAGAAAGAAAGGAATGTGACTGATCTTTCTGCTAAATCTACAAGAGGTAGAAATTTAATATAAAAAAGATGAAGAACAATGATGATAATCATTTAGATACACCTGCTCTTAGGTGTTTGGGGAGAAAACCAGGACCAAAAAAACTTTGATGTCCAGGGTTTCTATTTAGGTATCCTAAGAATCATCTTCAAACAAGCAAGTACAACAGGTGTTATAAAACAAATAACTTCCTTTGCAGTGAGATCAAAGTTGGGGAAATACAACAGAAACAAAATTACTTCCTCTTCTGCTGAGCTAGTCTTACCTACTGGTTCTTTATCTAGTTCTTAGCTTCCATCAAATGGTATGGTATTATCCGAATCATAGTTCAACTGAGCTTGCTACCTATTTACACTTCTCAGATACTTTGTAATAGAGCAAGTTTTATATGGGGCATGGTGTGGAAGTTTCAGCATCTGATAGTTGCCTTTTTAAGAAACAAAAGGAGCAGTGACCAGCATTTAGACACCTTCCTGAAAGGACAAAAGATGTCCATCAGTGAATCTTTAGTTTGACTTTCCTTACTTAAAGGATATTCAAGAGTTTGTAATTAGGAAATCAGGGAAACCAGTAGATGGAAAAGAAGATGAGAGCAATACAGAAATGGGGACACTCAGAGAAAATGCCTAGAACCCAGAGATGGTAGCTTTTGTTTATTACAGAGCAGCCCAGAGTCCAGTGCCAGTGGATCTAAGTTGATGTGGAAGAAAGAAATGAGTGAGAAGATTGGAAAGGTGGAAAGGGGATAGATTATAAAGGCTTTGAACATCAAAAAAAAAATTATGTTTTTGATCCGAGAGACAATAAGATCCATTGGAGTTTATTGAATAGGGAGGGTGATGTGGCCAGTCCTTGACTATAGGAACATCATGTTAGTGATTGTATCCACATATGAATTCTAGTATATGTATCATGATGTAATAGTGTGTGAGTCTATCTATAATAGCATATTCACATGTTCAGTGAAAATTATAAAACAAACCAAGGAATAGCGAATTGGTCAGTCTGATCCAGCAGTGGAGAAAGTGCCTGGCTCCTGAGAGGAAGATAATGGACTGGAGATGATGGGAACTAGTTTTCACACTTCAAAAGTGGAAAAGGATTTTTCCCCCTCTCTTGTCATTAGTCATATAACTTTGAAGAAGAGTTTTTCACCAGAAGAGACTCCACAGGGGTGTGTTGGTAAAACCAACTGGTTCTCTGAAAAAAAAAGGTTACATAAGACACATTTTAAAATTTAATATTTATTACTTTCCTTATTATTACTTTCTCTAGAAATAAAAGAAACAAGAAAACAACCTCTGATTTGTAGAATCTGCCCATTTCTGGGGCTTAAATGATTACATTAAAAATTTCACAACCTGCTTTGCAGAGCCAGTTCAGGTCATTCCAGAACACTACTACTAGTGAGAAGCTAAAACACAAGCACTAGAAAGACCTGGACAAATGGAGACAGACACTGGAAAGTGGAAGCACTTCCAAGGAGCATGACTCAATGGCAATCAGTTCTAAAGTTCTTAAGAGAGACCTTGAGATTGTGCTTATATATCTTTTTCTGATCATCTTGTGAGCACAATCAAGACCAAAACAAAAATAGTATTAATACTATTGGCCTATTATTTCATTTGATGCTTAAAACAACTCTGAAAAATAGGTATTATTTTTACACCCATTTTATAGGAAAGGACACTGAAACTAAGAGAAGCAAAATGACCTGTCTGGGTTCATATAGGTAAATGTCTGAGTCTGAATTTGAGCTCACATCTTTATAATTTTGGATCCAGGAATTTATCTGTTATACCATCTGGCTATATCATTATGTATGTAGATGATTCTTATAAAGAGTTTTATAAAGAAAAGAAAGTAGGCACATGGTTGATATTTACTGATGTCCTCTGAGAGATTTTTGCTAGTAATATTTTCATGATTATTTGTATTCCTTTGGTATCTGAGATATCTTATTAAATGATCCCTCAGTTTGAGATTGTATCACTTCTTCTGTAGCTGTTCTGATGCAGCTATTCTTTCCAACTCTACCTTCTTAACTACCATTTCTACTTCCTTTTATAGCATGTTGTGGTTAGATGTATTATAGTCTAAATAGCGTTGATGATGAAAATTGGTCTTTACAGGAATGGAATCTGTTCCATGTCCCATTTATTTGATGTCCTCTGGGTTGTTTCATATAAGAAGGTTCTTGCTTTTTTGTACCTTAATTGCATCTCATGCCAAACTCTATAGAATTGTTTTTGTCTCAACTCTTTTCTGCCTCTATTTAGGAAGTGATAATGCTAATCCTTCTTCATTCTTCATAGTGTTTTGCAAATAGTCTAATTACCCTAAAAAGTCCAAGGTTTAACACTTATTTTGGGTAGATATTTATTCAAAATCACTCCTCATAATCTTTCATTTGATCTTTTTTCTTTCTTTTTAATCAGACAAAATAAAAGATTTAGTAAATAAAAACAAAAAAGACAAAGAAAATCGCAAATTAAAAAAATGAAAAACAACTGTAGCTCACCCTCAGTTTATACTGGGGCATACTCTTATACTGATATCTATGTTGTGAATGGGAGGAGGAACATGAAATTGTCTCCACAGTTCATACTACTAAAACTGTCTCTCTACTGGCACCCATCTCTATTTTTGAGTTTGCCACTTGTTGCATTCTTGAGTTCCGATTAATGTTAATCAATGAGTCACCAAAATTTATTAATAAGCATTTTCTATATGCCAGGCATAATACCAACTGCTGGGAATGCAAAGAAGACAAAATGTTTCTGTCCTTAAGGAGCTTGCATTCTAATGAAGGATACAACATGCAAATAATTATGTTTATGTAAAGTTCATGCATTATAAATAGGAGATAATATCATAGGGAAAATATTAATTATGGGAGGAGATGGGAAAAGCCTTTTGAAGAATTTAGGATTTGATATGAATCTTGCAGGAAGCTATGAGACAGAGTTGAGGAGGGAGTGTATATCAGGTACAGGAGACAACTATTACAAAAGGCTAGAGTTAGTATGTGGAGAGAATAAAGTAAAAAAAAAAAAGACTGATTAGCTTTGAAAGCTTTATGCCAGATAGAAGATTTTATATTTGGTCCTAGTGTTAATTGATTTACTATGAGGATAATATGGTTAGACCTGCATTTATATTTGAATAAGGAGAAAGTTGAAGCAGGTAAACCAACCAAAAAGCTGTTGCAAAAATCTATTGCAAGAAGATACGGGAGTTTGTGAGTGGAGATGTTGTGATGATAGAAATGACAAGAAGGACAACAGTTTGGATAGATGGGGTGAGTGTGAATAAAAGATCTAGGATGAAACTAAGGTTCTATGCCTGGCTGACTGGAAGAATAGTGTCTTTGATCAGAATGAAAAGGTTGTGAAGGCAAGTTGTGAAAGCAGTAATTCAGAGGTTTTTGGGGAAAGATAATGAGTTCTCTTGTACTACTATTTTCTAGTTCTCTAACTACAGCTAGTATATGGCTTTGTTTCTCAAAGACTCTGGTAGTTCTTTTGTGAGGATAAGTCTCAGAGCTATTTTAGTTCTTTTATGAGTCATACCCAAAACATAATCAGCCAGCATTGTGAGAGTTTCCTAGGAAAAATACATTAAAAAAACCCCACAGCACATTAATTTGCTTCCTCTTCATTAACAATTTCCCCCCAGGCCCACCTGATTTTAGGGTTGGGATGAATAAATTCTTTTCAAACCCCCCATTTGCCTGGAAGTTTACACTAAACTAAGAAGGTTATCCTGGAGCTTTACTTAGTAAGAATGAACAAGCAAGGCAGAGCTCATAACCTTTGCCTTGATCTTCTTCAGCTGAACTGATGCTGATTTATAAGATATAAGTAAGTTTGTACTCTAAATGATATTGCTCTCAGTTGCCATGTCTCTCTTCTTGGCCAAGATGCCAAGTGTTTGTTAGCTACAGTTCTTGATTCTTTTAGTTTTCTTCTCACAGTTCTTAGCAAACTGCCTTACATTAGGAAGCTTCTTCAGAAAATGATGATGATAAAAATCAATACTTTTAGGTGTCCACTTTATACTTTTTAGCTTTGGTGGTTTGTTTGACTAAATCAAATGGAAACTATTGCAATTTTGTATGTTTTCTCATCTATCTCAATAAATTTTTTTTGTTCCAAGCAATGATCTTTTACATAGATAACTGATTACAATATGATTCTCACATCAATAATCAATTGTTTCAATTCTTCTCTAGTCTTTTAAATAGTAGCAAATTTAATTTCTTATTGCTGTTCAGTACTTACCATCTCCAGTATTGTGAATCAGTTCTTGGAGGAAACATTCAGACCTCTGAAATTTCTGAGTAGCACAAAAGTCACTGGCCTCTTCCATTTCTTGAATTACATATTCCATCTACATCCCTGTTCTACTTTTACATTGAAGTCATTATAAAAATATATGTTGTCTTGGGTACTTTGTGAGATTTCTCTGCCTTTTCATCCAATGAATATGTTGCTTCATAAATAGCATTTGTTCTCATGGTTGTCATTTGTTTATGTTCATCATGAATGTTGTTCATCATGAAACAGCAAGATAACAAAGTATTCTGAGAAATAATATATCTTATTGCCTTTTGGCCCAAAATATCAATAATTTCATTGTTTCTTCAAGGAGAATCTCTGAATCATCCTTCTATTTTTATCTGCAACTTTCCTGTCTTTTGATTTCATTTGTCATGAGAATGTCAATATTGATATTCTCCAATAAAAATAATATTCCAATAAAGTAATAGTTTAGATGGTCTAAAAATGAATTGTTTTAGCACTCACCATCTTTCTACTACTCTATTGCTGTTACTATGGAAGTACTAGGAACCTGTACAGGACTGAGGTTTGCTTTTATTTTTCTTTGTTCTGTAGGTTGCCATGGACAAAGAATCATTGCCTAGTGGCCAATCTCTTGGTGATAAACTCATCCTTACTTATTTTATCTTCACTCAGCAGACTGTCCACACTCACAGCCTTTTCAGTTTGCTATAAACTGCATGAGCTTGTTCTTTACTGATACAGCTTTTGAGAACTCAGCATTACCTCCAGCCAGGATAAAATATCAGAGTTGGACATTGTGGATGGTAGTTTGCTTTGGGAGAAGTAATTAATTTTCAATGGATGCTCCTTTTAGTCTTAAAAGGGACCTCACCTGAGATTTGGGTCAATATATTTTGCCTTCATTCCTTTATAAAATGTGGTTAAAGGGAAGTAGAACAATGTTAGCATACTTATTTTACAGGTGATAAAAATCAAGATATACAGGAAACAATAAAAACTTGTGCTAGTTATATGAGTCAGTAATGGTTGTCTCTAAGAAGGATGAACCAGGAGTCTTAACTATATGATACTTCCAAAGAATATTTTGGAATCACTTCAAGACCTGGACTGCCTTCTCTAAGTGCCTTCTCTATTTCCTTTTTTCTTAGAAAAAAATAATTTATTGTAGCCAAAGTTTACTGTATGGTTGCTAACTGCTTCAGAGGTAAGAGGGATCTAAATCCCTGGGCTCTGCTATCTAATCACCAGTTTCTTTTTTAGAAACCAAATCACTGGAGAATCTGGAAACCTGCTCTTTGTTTTGCTCCTCTCTCCATACTAATGCTTTGTATGAAGTCTGGCAGCCCCTTGGCATACACTGAATGCTCAGTTTTTTGGACCTAGCCTGTCAATAAATAATATAACACAGATGTTGCCGAATATTTTATGATCATCTTGTCCCAGGAGTCCCTCAATGTTTTACCGTTTCTGGGCAAGGAAAGAAAGGATCTATAGCTGTTAACTTTTAGCATTAGTTCAAAAATCTGTGGAATTCAGGGTAGGAGGAATTCTGAGTCACATTTAAAAAAACATTTTAGCAGTGATTTTTAATTTGATTTCTTTTTCTTTCCAGGAAAAATATGTGTTTTACAGTACCTGTAAACATATCACTATGTTTACACTGATTTGTAAACTCAGTACATTTTGAAATGTTTGAGTACTCATCAAACCTAATGTAATATGCAACAACAGCAAAAGAGAGAGGCATCTCTCTCTTTCTAATCTAAACATTAGATTAGAACATTTTATGGTTAAAATTACTCATAGCAGTAGCTTTTGAGAGATGATTTTGCTAAATCAAGCCATTGCACATTTTATTGCTATGGCAAAACATGGCCATTTTATCATTCTAACACCTTTCATTTCTACTTTTAACTGATTCTTATTGTGCTCACCCATTGTAAGTTTTCATAAGGACACAATGTTTAAAAATAATTTGGAGCACATTTCTCTATGCTATGATCACAGTGAGAAATATAGAAGATAAATTTCTATGACATCTGAGTCACGTTTTAAAAACTTCTATAATGAAAAGGTCAGGATTGCAATAAAGTTCTGATAATGAAAGGAAACACCAGAATAGATTCACTTCTATTTAATTTAATTCATTTCAATTCAATCAACAAGCATTTATTAAATGCATACTATGTGACAGGAGCTGTGCTAAGTGCTAGAGAAACAAGTATAAGGATCGGAAAAAAAATACCAATTTGCAATTCAATTCAATTAAACTCAACATACATTTATTAGGTGTCTGTGATAGGTAAATCTCTATCTAGGTTCTTGGTATGCTTGGGGAAAAAAAAGGAAAATGGCTTCTGCCTTTAAACACATTATATTACACGGAACATTAGAGAGTCCTGTCCTTGAATAAGATCATGGTCACCTGAAAAAGGTTTGATTGATCTTAGTAATGCCCTCCATTTTCAAACCATTTCACCTGTGCTCTTAACATCATCCCCATCTGCTTCCCTTTGCAATCTTGGGCTCTGCTCATGGAAGCACTTTTGCTTTTTATGGGTGGAATTTTGCTTTAATTTGTCTAGAACAAGAATTCCATATCACTTTCCAGCCACTATTTCCAAGGGATATTACTTGCACAGGAAGAATTCAGAGTTTTTTTTTTAATGGCAGTTTACTTCTTGAAAAAGCTGATTGGAGGCAAAGTTGTTTGGAAGAGATAAGTAAAGTGGGAATGTTCTATTTTTACCTTTCTATGCACTGATGCCTACTGCCTCAGAGATGGAAGCCTTTCAGAAAGCAGGCAAGAGAGCCTACCTGAAAAAGCTCTGTAGATCCCACAATTAGGGGGACTGCTTTTGCTAGAGCTTAACACACTTTTGGCATCCAGAAAGTGGGGGTAGCAGCCAGAAGGGAAGTGGCCCTTCCAAATTGGAGAGTAATGAAGTGCACATGAGGAGTGACTTATGGTCTGTCTTTGAAAGGCACCAAAGATATCAAGGCCAGGAGTTCAGGGCAAATGTTTCCTCTAAGCACCTCCATGCTGTGATTCTAAGTTTATGTTGACTCTTCTCCATGAACACTGTGTACATCGGTGAGAGGGTGTGTTGTAGGTTTATACATGGAATGTCATGTTTTAATTATGTTTGTTTGTTTTCTGTTTTAGTAAATGTTTCTGATTAAGATATCAGAACCAATATATTTTGTCAACAAAATTACAAAATGTGATTGAAAGGAAGTAGGAGAATGTTAGCACAGTTATTTCACATTTGAGGAAAATAGATACTTAAGCATCAATAAACAATTTGCTCAGAGTTTCATTATTTGACATTGCTTTTCTGTAAGAAAGAGAACCTGGAGATCTTGCTTATATCAATCCAACCATGCTGCTTTCAAAGAATATGTTGGTGTACAGAGTAATTACAAGGTTATATGATGATCAGCTGTGATAGAATTGGCTCTTTTCAACAATGAAGTAATTTAAGGCAATTCCAATATACTTGTCCATTGGAAAGTGACATTCATATCTAGAGAGAGAACTATGGTGACTGAATGTGGATCAAAGCATAGTATTTTCACCTTTGTTGTTATTTGTTTGCTGGGATTTTTTTCTTTCTCATATTTTTTCCCCTTTTGATCCAATTTTTCTTGTTCAGCATGATGAATATGGAGATATGCTTAGAGTAATTGTACCTATTTAACCTATATTAGATTGCTTGCTGTCTTGAGCATAGGGAGGGAAGGGGAGGGGAGAAAAATTTGGGAGACAAGATTTTGCAAAAATGGATGCTGAAAACTGTTTTTGCATTTATTTCGAAAAATAGAATACTACTAAGAAACAATAAGCAAAAAGTCCACCTTTCCCCCCAAATACAACAAAGAATATGTTGGAATAATTTCAGAATCCACTCATTCCTCAAAGTACTCTTTATTCCTTCTTTTTTTTTTTAAAGAAAAAGAAATTAATCACAGTTGAAGTTTACTAATGGTAAACATCATGGCTGACTTGTTAAATAGAAACAGTGGTGAGGGCTCAGCAAACACAATTGTGAGTACTAGGCATATACATACATACCTACATACATATATATTATATATATCAATGTGAATACTTTGTGTTGAAAAATCCTCTTCCTTGCCATGTATGTTGGATATATGAACCAGTGTGGAATAAACAAAAAAAGAAGTGAAGGTTGTATTCTATACCCATGCACTATACAAAAATAACAAAAATAAATACAATAAAATATATTGTAGAGCTCCTTGGGTAGAGGTCAGAGAAGGGAGACTGGATTGGATTTTCAGGAGTTGGTAGCATCATTTTGCAATGGTAAAGTATTAGGCGTTCCTATAGGAGCACATGGCAGAAAGAGGCATGTTCTTGCCCATCTAGCCTAAGGGAGGAGTTCATGGATCGAATAGCAACATAATGAACAGAGGAAAGGTGTCTAAATTTGCTTGGCATTGTGATCCTGGAATCTAAGCCTCTATTAGGGAAGGGGAATTTATTTGAGGGCTGCCTTGAAAGTCATCTTAGGTCCAGAAGTTTGGAGATTAGACCTCGTCAGGAAAGTAGAGTTACTGAATAGTGTATGTTTTAGAAAAGAAAAGGACTGCTTATGTAGTCCCTGCAGTTTGGAGGATGAGGAAAAGACCCAAGTCCAAGAAAAAAGAACAGAAAGAAAAGATAGTAGTAATAAGGATGTTCTGCTATTGTTAATAATAATTCCACTTATATAGTGCTTTAGGTTTGCAAAACATTTTACATCTTTTATCTCATCTATCCCTATAACCACCTGTGAAGCAGGAACTATTATTATCATCATTATACAGATGAGGAAGTTGAGGCTAAGAGACAAGGGTTACACAGTTAATAAATTTCTGAAGTGAAATTTGAATTCAGGTCTTCCTAACTCTAAGTTTATCACTCTTACTACACCACCTAACTGCCAAGTACAGAATATACTTTGCTCCTAAATATTCCTTCCTTCCTTCCTTCCTTCCTTCCCTCCTTCCCTCCCTCCTTCCCTCCCTCCTTCCTTCCTTCCCTCCTTCCCTCCCTCCTTCCCTCCCTCCTTCCCTCCTTCCTTCCTTCCCTCCTTCCTTCCTTCCCTTCCTTCCTTCCTCCCTCCTTCCTTCCCTCCTTCCTTCCTTCCCTCCTTCCTTCCTTCCCTTCCTTCCTTCCTCCCTCCTTCCTTCCCTCCTTCCTTCCTTCCTCCCTCCTTCCTCCCTCCTTCCTTCCTTCCTTCCTTCCCTCCTTCCTTCCCTCCTTCCTTCCTTCCCTCCCTCCTTCCCTCCCTCCTTCCTTCCTTCCCTTCCTTCCCTTCCTTCCTTCCTTCCCTTCCTTCCCTTCCTTCCTTCCTTCCTTCCCTTCCTTCCCTTCCTTCCCTTCCTTCCCTTCCTTCCCTTCCTTCCCTTCCTTCCCTTCCTTCCCTTCCTTCCCTTCCTTCCTTTCCCTCCCTTAAAGTCAAATAGAACCTTCTATTCCACTTCACTGCCACCCTTACATTCCCCATTGATTTAGAAAACAACATATTAACAGTATCCATATTTTATTGTATTTTAATTTATTTTTATTAGACATTTCCCAATGACATTTTAGTTTTGTTTAGGGCTTGCATTGAATATTGTGGGCCAGGAGCCATGTATTTGACATCTTTGTCCTAGATCAAGGCTTCTTAAACTTTTTCTTTTGTGACCCATTTTTTTCCAAGATATTTTTATATGATCTCTTGTATATACGTATACAAGTCAAACATTTACTGATAACAAATCATAATTTTGCAACCCCTATATTCAGTTATGAAATTCTATATGGGATCGTGAATCATAGTTTAAGAAGTTGTGCTCTAGACAATAAATTTCCTTTCAGCTCTAAGACCTTTCATCCCTGGGGAACATCCTTTCATTCTTTCCAAATAACTTTCTTGACTTAATAGTTGAGTTCTTTGAAAACTGTTACTATGCAGAAGTAGTTAACAAGTGGGAGGATTATAATTTATTCTTCAAAACATTCTAAATAAGACATTTACCCATTACATTAAATAAATGACAATGACAATCTATCTCGCTTGGTGCTTTGCACATTCTTAAAATTCCCCAAATATGCAGTTCTTTGGCAATTTAATTTCAGCTGCAGCTGCCCATCCAATTTATTTGTGAACGATCAGAGGTTTTCTATTATAATGAAAGTGCTGAGCCACATTTACAAAAAGATAACAAGGAATTTTTTTTTCTTTCGCCTTTTTCAGTTGTAATGAATGGTTAGTATTTCCAATCATTGTTCATTTACCTTTGCATTTTAATGAACTGAAAAAGGCACAAGGTTTCCTAAAGTTCTCTTCCAGCTGTCATCTAGAATGGAGACATTTCTAAAATCTTGGTGTGCTAGTATTGATGTATGAGCATGTGCATATATGTGTATAAATATACCAACCCAATATACATACATGTATATATTTCAGTAAAAATATGTGTGTTTCAAGATTGAAACCTCTAAGTTTAAAATGACTCAAGCATAGTGTCAGGTTGATTGAATTTGTTGAATTGTGATTTTTCCCCCGTACAATAGTGGAGCTGAAAGTAAGTGAGTGTGTGTGTGTATGTGTGTGTGTGTGTGTGTGTGTGTGTGTGTGTGTTTGTGTGTGTCTAAAAAGAGATCTGGTCTCAGAGACCTGGAGTTTGACTCTTACTTCTTCTGTGGGTTACCTTTTTGATCTTGGAGGAGAAATATAACTCTTTGGGTTGTAGTTTCTTTCTTTACCAGTAAAATGAGTAGATTGGAGTGGTCCCTTCTAGGTCTAAATCCTATGATTTTATAAATAAATAAAATTAATAATAAATAAATAAAATTAATCCCAAAGTAGTGAAGAGATGACCCACGCTCACATATCAGTCAGTAATAAAATCCAGGACTCCTGCACCTCAAGACCCTCAGGTAGGAGGAGTTAGATGAATGGAAACAAGAACTGATATTCAGCCTTAAAGAGATTTTCATACACTACACCATGGCAGACTTGAGGCGAAAAGCCTAACAGTCCTAAATACGCTATCTAAAGTCTCAAATCTGGTAGCAGAGATGCTCCACTCTCAAGTACCCAGTGGAGCGTGGTTGACAGAAATTACAAATTATGTGATACCAGTGGGATGCCTTCCCAATAGTGCATGATGACACAGCTAAATGACAGAGGAAGCAATTCTTTAGCAGAATTCACCAGAGATCTGAGCTTTTCATCTGCCTTAGACATACATGTTCTCCTGTTTGTGCCTCATCACAATGCACTCACACTTTAAAAATCACAAAGCACTCTGTAATACTGTGAGTTTTTTTCAGGTCTCATTTGACCTGACCTCTCAGATTTTGGACACATTACACGCCCATCTCCATGGACACTCTTCTCCCTAGGCTTCCATGCTACTGCTCTCTCTTGGTTTGTCTCCTCCTCCCATTCCTTCTCAATCCCCTTTGCTGGATCATCATCTTTCTATTGGCAGATTCTATGATCCTATGACAGCTCTTAATGCTCCATTCTGACCCTTCTCTTTTCTTGATCTTATCCACTCTCATGGATTTAATGATCATTTCTATGAAGATTATTCTCATATCAACATCTTTGAGCCTCGTTTCCTCTTCTGAACTCCAATTCCACATTAAAGACTAGCTACTGAACATCTCTTAAGGGCAGCTAGGTGCGCAGGGGAGAGCACTTGGATTTTGTGAGTTCAAATCTGGCCCCAGATGCTTAATTAGCTGTGTGGCCCTGGGCAAATCACTTAACTCTATTTGCTTCAGTTTCCTCATTTATAAAATGATTTGGAGAAAGAAATGGCTAACCATTCCAGCATCTTTGCCAAGAAAATCCCAAGGAGGACATGAAGAGCTAGAAACTTAGAGAATGAACAACTAAACATTTCTACTTGAATATTCTATATATGTCACAAATTCAATAGATTGACTACCAATTTCCTTTTGTTTTCTTCAAAACCTGTCTTTTTCTTCCAAACTTTTTCTGTTGGGTATAATGCAATTTTTCTAGTCAATTGTATTCCCATCTTTGGCAATGTCCATGACATTTCCTTCTCCATGTCCCTTATTCAACCCATTGCCAAATCTTGTTTATCTCTATAATATATTCATCCCCTGCTCTTTACTTGACATAGCTTCTATCTTGGTTTATGCCAGGGCATGCTGATCATTGTTTAACAACTCATTATCTGGAAAAAATGTACATGATATACTTTTAAATTTTGTCTTCATTGTCACCATTTCTCCATCATTTTAAATCTAAATCAACGAACAATAAATCAAACACTGATTTGTAGCAGTCCATGCTTTTTAAGTTGTAATGTACACATCAATAATTTAATAATCAGCTTTTGTGAACCAGTTTGAGTTGGTGCCAATACACCTTTGATTTAGGCTTCATTTTAAATTATTGCAATAACCTCTACATTGATATTTTTACTTTCATTCTTCACTCTTTTTAATCCATATTCCTTAAAGTTGAGAAATTGTTATTTCAAAACACAAATTTGACTTTGTCACTTCTCTACTCAAAAATCTTCAGTAGTTCCTTGTAAATTCTGGAATTTAATACAAATTCCTAATCTTGGCATTTAATGCCCTTCACAGTATAGCTTCACATACCTTTTCAGCTGCATTTCATGTTTTCCTTCAATCATTCTATACTTCATTCTAATTGGCCTAATCGTTGTTGCCTATATTTGACATTCTATCTGCCACTTGTGTGCCTTTCACACAGCAAGCTGGGTCTACCCTATTTAGAATTTATTTCCTCCTTGTCACCATCTCTTAGATTCTTTAGCTTCCTTCAAAGCTCTGATGCCATCTCATACGTGAATTCTTTCTTAATTACTTGCAGCTGTTAGTTCTACCTACCTTTAGAAATTAATTTGACTTTATATATACACATATATATATATATATATATATATATATATATAATTTACTTATCTTGGTACATGTTGAATATTTCTAATAGAATTATTTTACAGTGGCAGGGACTGTTTTAGTTTCTAACATAGTACCTTACATGTAGCATATATAACCTTAATAAATGCTTAATAAATTGAATGGAATTGGTATTTATTATTATTACTATACCTCAGATAGGGTTTGAATTCCTAAAGGTTTTGAAGTCCTATGGTTTTGGATTTCCTAAAGGAAGAAACATGAACTAAGTGACCCTCAAGATTTCTCAGCATGAGGATTCTTTGATTCTTGCTCTCGAGGTTTACTTAAAGGGGAAAAAAATTTGCTCTTTTGCTATACATAAAGACATTCACAGTTTAACCAAATTAGAGGTTACATTAACCTCATGAAGACATTAATATTAGAGAAAGAGAATGAGAATACCTCCAAGCATTTCATTAGATCTAATTAAGGGAATGTTAGCAGTACAAATGAGATGATCTGCCTGCATGTTGGATGTGTGGGTAGCACCTGACTTTATCCAGAACTAGAGTTACCATGAATCGTTGGCTTAAGATTCCTTTACACTAGGGACTCTAATTTATTATAGAGCTCCTTAGTTAGTATCTTTTTAAAAGTTAAAGTTGCTAAATACAAGTGGAAATATGAAACAAAGAATGAATGATAAATTCAACTTATGATAAAACATAAGAATTAATTTTAAAAATAAGTGTGATCCTTGTCTTGATACAGAAGCTATATAAGCTCTGAGAACTTCAAAGGAGGTAAATGGTAGGGGTTTGTCCATGACCTATAAAGGCATCACTCAAAATGGTTCCTCAAGGGATAATGGAACTCTGGGTATATGGTATTCATGCTTCTGATCCACAGTTAAGGAATGGAACTCTCCCTTTTTAGATTTTCCTAAGGCACTTTGTGTAACTCCATCCTTTGTCTCAATTATATTTTAACTTACTCTATATTTATTTGGGCATATGTTGTATTCAAGAGTGTTGTGAAGCTCAAATGAAATAAATGGAGAGAAAGTATTTTGCAAACTTTAAAGCATCATATAAATGATAGTTGTTGTTATTGCTGTTATTGTCATTAATCTACCATCATCAGGTCTCTGAAACTCCTCCTATACATCTTCTGAGCTCAAACAATATTTATAGAATAATATAGGGGGGACTGGTAAATGTTTCTAACAACTGGGTTGGAGGTAAGAGGAGGATGACATATGCATGTACACCTTTAAGTTCAATCTGTATTATTAACACTTTAAATCTTCAAAATCAGCAAAACAATAAACCAAGCCCAGATTTACAGGATTATTGTTTTTAAGGTGTAACTGATCACAGTGAAAATTTAATAGGTGATCAACTAATCCTTGAGCTGGCTTCAGTTTATCCTTGATTGTATCCTTCTTAAGAAACTATTATGTGCTTAAGGAAAGGGACTGTGTCATTTGGATTTGTATCCAGACAGTTAGATTCAAAGCCATAGACATATAATTACAAAGACAAGGTAAGATATTTGTTGCTATTAAAAATTCTCTTTCTTAAACTAATAATAATAATTATTATCCTAAATGATAAGTGCATAAGGTCAACAACTGTCTTCTTCATTTTTGTATTTTTAGCACTTAGTACAGTGCCTGATGATGGCAGATTCTCAATAAATGTTTCTCCACTGAATGCTCATCAGCAGAATGTTAATGAGGGACAACATGATATGTTAGATAAAGAGCTGACCACTGAATCATGAAGACCTGAGTTTTAGTCCTATCTCTGACACAGACAAGTCTCTTCTTGGGCAAGTCACTGACGTCTGAGTCACAAGCCTCTGAGATGGATGAGTTGTTGATCTGCTTTGAAAGAAGGAGCTCTCTTGCTAAGAATTCCATATAATAACGAAATCACAGGTCTAAACCAGAACAGAAATATTCTTTCTGTGGCTAATAACAATATTTAAACCTATAAGATTTTTGGGCCTGTCTGATATTGCCTTTTTTTTCTCCCTTTAGAACATATTTAGAACTGTGTTTTCCCTATAAAAGGCACCCAATACATATTTATGGAAGGAAGTAAATGGTTCTCTATATTTGTACTTCTTTATTATTCTTTGAGAATTTTGAGTGATAAGCTGTCACCATTCCCATTTTGCAGATGACAGAATCAAAATTTGGATATTAAAATCTTTGTAGGGTAGTTCATAAGCCAGTTTTGTGTCTAACAAAGAACTGACATCACACCCAGAGCTAAAATTCAGATTCCTAGAATTTTAACTCTAAACCACCTTATTGCAAAAAGGAACTTTTTATTTTAAATAGCTGTGGAACACATGTTAATTGGCTTTTCAAGGTAGCTGGCTTTTCAAACCTTTGGCTTTCTTATTAGCACATTGCAGGAAGCAAAGGCATTACTTAGGAGATGCTGCAGTGTTCTCCTGATAGCATCTCCCAGGAGCGGATGGTTTGCTGTTTCCTGTAAGGGAATAGAATTATCCCAGTGAGGCTGAATAATTTTTAAAAAGTCTTTTAACTGTAGTGACTCAATCAGAGTGCATTTATTTTGCATAATCCTCAGAGACCCCTTTTTCCTGTAAAGCGAGAAATTGGGGTAATAAACAAAAAAAAAAAGGAAAAGTGATAGAGTTAACCTGTTAGGACCTCTGCTATGAATTGCACAACAGTAAGATACATTGGTAGCCTCTTGCATCATTCTTTGCCATACTGGTGTAACACTGGGTATTGTAACTAGGTATAGTAACAATTCTGTCTTTGGATATTTAGGAAACATGAATGACTCATGATTGTACATCTACTGGGAGAGAGAAAGTTCTTTAACCATGACCTGGGGGATCCCAGCCCTGTTGAGGAAAGATTACTCCCCTCTGTGGCTTCCAGAGCTATCCTTAGCCTCCATGACATAAGCAAAGAATCATAATAAAAGGCAAAGAATAGAATCAACCACAAGTGTTTATGAAAAACAAGATCACGTCAGTTAAATCAAATCTTTAATGGAATAAGAGAATATTCTTAGACATGGGTGCCAGTCACAGCCAGATGAATTAAAGCCTGGGAGAAGGATAAGGACATTTCTATAGTTTTTCTTAAGTGCTTCAGCCAGCCTAACGAATGCTCATGGTTTAAAGAACAAAACAAAACAGTCTAATATCACACTTCTTTCTTCTTTATCTTTTGCCTGTTCCTTCTCCATGTTCTCTTAAGAACTTAAAAAAAAGTCCTCTATAGAATCAGGAAAATATAGTACATAGTAACAGCAGTATTATTCATTGATTGACTATGATTGACTTAGTTTTCTCAGCAGTACAAAGATCCAAGGCAATTCTAAAAGATTAATGATGGAAATTGCTATCCATATCCAGAGAAAGAAATATGGAGTTTGAAGCAGATCAAAACATGCTATTTTCACTTTTTTTGTTTTTTTGTGGCTTTTTCTTTATGTTCTGTGTCATCTTTCACAATATGACTAAGGTGGAAATATGTTTACATGATGGTATATGTATAACCTATATAATTTTGCTTGCTGTCTTAGGGAGGGAGGTGGAAGGCAGGAAAGGGGTGTGTGTGAAAATTTTTTTAGTGAGTTAGGTTCCCTAAAATTACAAGTAATTTTATCATTAAGAAATTTTCTGTGAAAATTCTTCTTACCTAAACAGATCAGCAAGTATTCTTTGACTCTTGCAGAGCTGTGTGGGGACACTGAGTCTTAGTGGCTTACCTCTAGTCATAAAAGCAGGCTTGAACCTAGGCTTCTTTGCCTCCACTCTGCTGCCTGTTGTTTAGTGCTTCTGATTGTATGAATTGCTGCATCTTGCAGCAGGAAATAGAGATTTTCTATTTACTTTGATAAGAATGCTAATGATGCCCATTCTGAAGATTCAAGTTGGAATTCTAGCCTTGCTGTTTATTTATTTATTATTTTTTGCTGAGGCAATTGGGGTTAAGTGACTTGCCCAGGGTCACACAGCTAGGAAGTATGAAGTGTCTGAGACCAGATTTGAACTCAGGTAGTTCTGACTTCAGGGCTGGTGCTCTATCCACTCACCATGTAGCTGCCCTTTGCTATTTATTTTTTAATGTGTCATTGGGCAAACGTGTTTTGTGACAATCCTCTGAATGAGGGAATGTCTCCTAGGAGGACATGGGGATCCCCACTGACTCTTACCAACATACTCACAGTGCCATATTCCCCCAGTGATGTAGCTATCAAAGGAGTTAAATCCTCATCTGGGTATCTAGTTTATGTCTAAGGAAGGGCTTATGGGCCAACAAGGAATTAAGGAAAACAATCTCTTAATGAGTTTGGTTGCTGAGAATAAGATGTACAACAATGGAAATCAGTTTAATATGAAACATTTGTAAGCAAAGGGGAAGAGAGGGAAGTGAGAAGAGAGAGGAAAGAGGATCTGAATTACTACTTAAGTATATACTCTAACAAAGATCATAGCTCTTCAAGGGGTAGTGGTGCTTTGGGGAGAACAGAGGCATGGATTCATTAAGCAGGAAACAGGTGCTCCAAAGTGCCCTTCTGAGAATAGGCTTCTTATTCTCCGATTTTATTTAGTCACTTTGAAGCTGACCAAGTTGCATATCAGGGGCCAGGACAAAATAGTATTTTGGGAGTTTGCATATCAGAAAGAAAAACAAATTAGTGATGAACAAAATGTTATTGTCAGTATTTCCCTCCATGATTATGTTCTATAATTCTTTAGCCTTCCTTGGGAGAGACTATCATGGTGATCCCAAGATCACCAGGTCCAATTTTATAACAGCAGTGATTATAAAACCATGGAACTAGAGCTGGAAGGGTCCTTAGAGGTAATTTAGCATCATCTCCCTCATTTTGTGGGTGAGGAAAACTGAGACAGGAAAGTGACTTGCCCAAGACCACACACAAGTAATAAATAGCAGAACTAGTATTTAAATTCATTTTCTTTAAAATGATCTTCTTTCCAAAGTCTCCTTCTCCAATCTGGGCCTCAGTTTATTTGTTTATCAAGAATTAGTACTAGGTTCACTTAGACTATAAGGTTATATATGAAAAGCAGAAGTGTGCTTTTCTCTGCCCATAAAGCCTTGGACTCTTGGGAGCTGGATTTGTTTAGCCTGTATGGTTTGTCTCAGTTCTAGCCTCTGGTATTTATATATATTTCTAGATATATCTAGGACTTATGACAGTTAAACACTTTTCTTGCTTCTCTTGTTTTCCAAATCACTGGGATTATTGGCTCCATCCTTCTAGCTGTTAGGTGGATATCCAAAATATTGGTCACTTGCCTGTTTGGGCCCTTAAAATCTGGTTGAAATCTATGCTTTTCCTGTTCTATTGGTTTTAGGCAGATTACAAGGTCTTGCATTTTATTGGCTAAGTGTACCTGTAGTCCTTTTGCTAATTACAGATGATTTTCATCCTACCTCATTTGTTTGTAAAGGACATAAATGGTGTTTATATGTCCTTTATTCAGATGACAGCATATTCTCTTTAAAAAGTACAATCCCTGGGGCAGCTGGAGAGCCCAGTAGATAAAGCACCAACCCTGAAGTCAGGAGGACCTGGTCTCAGACACTTAACACTTCCTAGCTGTGTGACCCTGGGCAAATCACTTAACCCCAATTTCCTCAAAAACCAAAAAAGAAAAACAAAGAAAGTACAATCCCCAGAACTCTATAAAAGTTCCAGCAGGCAATATCATCTACAAATTCATGAATGAAGTGAACAGAATGATGAAGGCTGAAGAGGAAATGGTGGGAAAAGAGTAGGAATGTGTGAAGAAAAACGGCCTGGGATCTAATATCTTTTCTTTTGGGTTATGACTTCTCCTACAAAGGTCTGCTGACAATGAGGTATTTACTTGCAATAGTTTCTAGCTGGTACTTGCAGTAGAAGTGATAAATGGTTGGAATGTTCTTCATATTCCCCTTTTCTTGTTGATTCTTCCCTTCTTTGTCTACTCATCCTTTAAATGCCAATGGAACAGCTACTTCTGCTTAAACCTTCCTCGTTCTTTCTTCCCATGCTCTGAATCTCTATGTCAGTGATGACCTTGCCTCTCTCCTGACATAGCATTTTGCGTTACAACTCTCTAATGATGAACATATCATATGTCAGGCTTCTCTGTGTGTATGTCTTATTGTCCATTGCTCCTCTCCCTAGTGGACTAATAGAGTAGGCTTCTAGTTTGTCTCCCTCCCTGTCTCAAGCTTTTCATTTTTCTAATCCATCTTCCACTCAGCAATCCACATGGTTTTTTCCTAAAATGAGGTCTGACAACGTTTCCTCTCCTTTCCAGTTGCCTCCATCCATTCCAGGATCAAATATAAGAAGTTCCAGTTGCCACTTAGGGCGCTTCACAGCCTAGCTTCTTCCTCCCTTTCCAGTATTCTTGCATTTTACTTGTCTCCCTAATCAATATGATATACTATATTGGCCTATGTGCTGTTCCTCATATATGACCACTTCATCTCTCAGCTCTATGTTTTTGCATTGGCTCTCTGTCATGTCTAGAATTCTCTTCCTCCTTTCCTTCACATCCCTGGATTTTTTTTCAAGACTCAGCTCAATGTCCATATTCTGCAAAGGACCTCTTCTGTGAGCACAATCCCATCCCCACCTTGACTTCTGTCTTTCTAGTGAAATTACTTTCCATTTATTTTTATATGTATTATATGTATAAATATATGTTTTCTCTTCTATTAGAACATAAGTTCCTTGAAGGTAGAGGCTTTTTAAAAATCTTTTATTGAGTCCTCAGCTCTTAGCACAAAGCTTGGCACTTTGTAAATTCTTCTTGACTGAGATCCATGAGGCTTTTCTAAACTTCTCCATCTTATTCAGGACATAACAAGGTTCTCTGCAAATAGTAGGTGCTAATGAATTGAAATATTATCCCTTTTTTGATGGTTCCAGGGGGAGCCATCTCATCTGTCCCCTTATTATCATATGAACTGATATAAAGTGAAAAAGAAAGAACTCTTAAAAACCCCAAATGGGAACAAAAGAGTCAAACAAAACTGAACAATAAAAGTAGGGAAAAGGGAGCAACCTTAGAAAGGAAAAGTAGAAGGCAGGATAATTGATCCATTTTTAAGTTTGTACTTAACCTCTTGGTATGTTCATTCCCATGCTGGACTATACATTTTTCAGAGTTCAGGATTCTTCCAATGTGAAACCTATTTTGGTGGAAGAAAAGGACCCCTTTGCACAGTATCTCAAATGAGTCCACTCTATTGCCTCTGGAAAGTATTATATTAAGAGACTTGGGAGGGAAGGTGATGAGAAAGGGATATCTAAAAGTGTCTTCAAGGAAAAGATAAAAGAAGTAGGATTCTAGAGATAAAGAACATTTCTAGTATCCTAGATTTTAAGAACTAATAAAAGTTCCAGAAAAACTCATCTATTCCATTGTGGAAAGCTAAAATAGGAGCAGGGCAAATATAGAAAATTTGAACGTAGTTTGTTTATTAAAACACTGCTTGCAATCAATTGAGTGGTTGTAGAAATTGTATTGGTTTATATAAATCTCCTTTATTTAAAAAACCCAACAACACCTGCAAGGATCTAATTAGATAATACCCATGAAAACTCTCTGCAATTAAAAATATATCACATGGAAGGCAGTATTGTTTTAATGTTATGAAAGCTTTCCTATTAAACAGACATATATAGTATCTACTTGTGCATTATTTTCATGATCAGGCAAATTTTACACATTTTCCTGTGTAAGAGGTAAACATTTTTCATTTTGGGATTGAGTTGAACAAGTTAAGAAATGTTACTTAACAAATGGAGTAACTGTTAATAGGTGTGCACTGCTCTTGTATCTTTTGATGGGAATATGATTGTATTCACTCTTGATTGTTTATAGATGGTATGACTATTTATGTCTTAGTGTATTTTATTCATATCTGACACAGGCTGTCATCAGATTGACATGTAGTAGTATATGCTATTTGACAAGTTATTCTCTGAGACTCAATTTTAAATTGAAAAAATATGTATCTAATAGCATTTATCAGCATGCGTTGTGAGGATCAAACAAAAGAACAATTGTAAAGGGCTTAGCACAGTGCCTGAAACATAGAAAATGTTATATAAATTTTAGCTATTATTGTTATTTCCTTTGTCACAGAGTTAATTGATGTAAACATATTCTTCTTAGTAAACTTTGACTTCAGGATGCTTGTCAGTCTTTTAACATACAGAATTTCAGCTTTCTCCTTAAAACCTTATGTTCAGTATGTTTTGCCTAGAGCAGACTGAAATATTTCTAAGTACCACCATCCATTGTTTCAAACTGACCTCTTGATTCAAATCTTCAGTAGTTTCTATTCTTTCTTAGCACACATGAAAAATTTTATCATTTTCATTGTAAAATGAAACATACTGTTGGAGATATTTCTGTTAAATGCCGTAATGTTTGAATATGCTCTTCAACCAAGCTATGTAATTTGTTGTCATCCGTGTACATTGAGTAATATGATCTTTAAGTATAACTTTTTTATAACTTGAAAGCTATACTCAATTGAATTTAGGACTACTGATAATTGATTCAAATCTAGGCAGAACGATGACAGATTTAATGACAATAAAAAGTTAACATTTATGTACCAGGCATAGTGCTAAGTATTTTATAATTATTGTTTATTTTCAAGATAGGTGCTATTATTATCACTATTTTGCAAATGAGAAAACCAAGGCAGTTTTTGTTAAATGTTAAATGACAGTCATGAATATGAACTGAGTCAAAAGCTTTGTGCCAACCAATAAGGACTATATAAATGTTATTGTGCTTTTTGGTAGATTGTTTAATAATCACCAAATTATTTGTGAGTTACTTTTTATGTCACTAATAATATTTGGTATAACCATTAGTTCTTCAAACAAGAAAGGATAAATTGCTTTTTTAAAAATAAGTGTTTATGGATTTTTATTTTTTATTAAAGCTTTTTATTTTCAAAATCTATGCACGTATAATTTTTCAACTTTGCAATATCTTGTGTTCCAAATTTTCCCCTTTTCCCCCCTACCCCCTCCCCTAGATGACAAGTAATCTAATATATGTTAAACATGTTAAAATATATGTTAAATTCAATATATGTAAACATCTATACAATTATCTTGCTACACAAGAAAAATCAGATCAAAAGAGGGAAAAAATGAGAAAGAAAACAAAATGCACACAAACAACAACAAAAAGAGTGAAAGTGCTATGTTGTGGTCTATACTCAATTCCCACAGTCCTCTCTGGTTGGAGGTGGCTCTCTTCATCACAAGATCATTAGAACTGGCCTCAATCATCTCATTATTGAAGAGATCCACAATCAACGTATAATCTTTCTGTATACAGTGATCTCCTGGTCCTTCTCATTTCACTTAGCATTAGTTCATGTAAGTCTCTCCAGGCCTTTCTGAAATCATCCTCCTGATCGTTTCTTAATAGAACAATAGTATTCCATAGCATTCATATACTAAAATTTATTCAGCCATTCTCAAATTGATGGGCATCCTCTCAGTTTCCAATTTCTAGTCACTTCAAAAAGGGCTGCCACAAAAACTATTGCACATGTGGGTCCCTTTCCCTCCTTTAAGATCTCTTTGGAACATAAGCCCAGTGTGCTTATAGATTTTTGAATGTTAATGGAGTTTGAATATTTTGGAAAATGAACAAAAGTACACAATGGCTTGCATTTAGAAAGGATCATTGGCACTCTCATTGTTTTCTGATAAATATGGTGCTTTCTTTAAATAAAAATAGGTAAGACTGATATCAGATAGGAAACTGGTAAAGTACTTTGCTAGCAATTCATGCACAACTTTGTAAAACACTTGTTCTAAATTGGAACTACTGCTAGTTTCAGATACTTCCCTTGATGGAATCATTCTAAAATGAATTATATTAAGTTTTTGAACTTTCTCTTTTGGGTTCAATTCAACTAGTGTTTTTATTGTGTTGGACTTTTTCCTAACCATATAGATGACCAGAAAATTTCCATATCCTTCTCCTTTGGAAATCATTCTTTCTTCTACTTTGTCTGCTTCTTGATTCTCTATGGTATAATTTTTATTTGATATCAAGGCATTTATTTTAATTTTTGAGTTAGCTTGCTTTTTTTTTTTTTATCATTTTAACCTTTTTGTTTTTGCTTTTAATTGTTGTTTAATGTTATCAAGAATTCCCAATATCCTTTTGTCTTTTGGATTTCAGTCCATGTGTTGAGTGCTTTTAATTTGATGATATGGTATTCAAGTTTCTGCTTTGCATAAGAATTAGATATTGATATAAGCTGATCTGTTTTGTTAGGTCTTCAATAGTTTTCTCAAGTCATTTTTGGCATGGTGGTGTTTGTTACTTATCCTAGGAATATTCCTAGATTTATATTTCTTCTTATGGTCTTTACCATGCTAATAGCTATAATTGTATTGAACTGTTATATGCAGGCCCTGAAATAATTTTTTAAAATCTTCTGTCAAATATTTTGAAAGAATGCAGAAAATTACTCAGATTTGGTATAGTTTATGATTGTTAAACATTTTTGCATGTGTATGTGTAAGTGTGTTTATGTGTGTAATGAACATGTTAGGCAGTCTGATAAAAACCTATGGATCTCTTTTCAGAATAATGTTTTATTGCTTATTAATAATTTAACAGAATGTTAAATTGCAGTTGGAGGAGAGTGAAAACAAAAATGTAATTTTTTTCTCACCCAAATTCACAGCCCTTGAAATCTATTCACATGGACCAGGTTAAGGATCTGTGGAATAATTAATTGGATTTGTACTATTAGACTTAGAAAGATTGGAATTCCATTGTAAAATTGTGCCTACCCTTTCAAAATTGTTAGTGACATTGACATTTAAAAAAACCACATCTTTCATGATTAGGTAATATTTCAGAGGTTGCCTTAAGGTTCTTCAGTTTTTATCACTTTTGTTCTCATTTTACCTAATTTTGTTTTAGAAAAAAAGTTATTTCTTACAATTGCTTTGCATGGATCTTTATTATGTCATACTCTGATTTGTGTACTCTTTGTGAGTAACATCTTCCTTCCCAAAAAGAACAGGGATGAAACATAATGATGGTGATTTGGGGTGCCTCAGACTTTGCTGGGATTGAGAAGGCATACCTATTGATCCATAGTGAGGAAATGATATCTCAGGAATTTTACAGTGGACACATTTTAAAATATTTTATTCACAATCTAAAACAAGTCTTATTTCCATTCAGCTCGGGCTCCTCCACCTCCTTTTCCCTTCCTCAAGAAAGAGAGACAAGGCATAAAGATGAAAACAAATCCTATTACTGGAGCTTCCTTGAATTTCAAAGAAAACTTGCCCAAAAGAAATTCTCAGGGTTCACTGAAGAAGATGCATTTCTGGAAAAAAAAAAACCCAGTATAATTAGAGATGTGAAACACAGTTTTTACATCTGGGGCAAGTGACAGAGGTGGAATGAAATAAAGTATGGAAGCAAAAATTATCTGAAGCACAGGGGAACAGGAGCTTAACCTGGAGTTCTTTTTGTTTTAAATTTTTTTCTAATTACATGTAAAGATAATTTTCAATATTTATTTTTTTATAAGATTTTGTGTTCCAGTTTTTTCTTCTTCTCTTTTTCCCTCCTCCTCCCCAAAGTGATAAGTAATCTGATGTAAGTTATACATGTTCAATAACGTAAAACATATTTCCACATAAGTCTGAAAGAAACAGAACAAAAGGAAAAAGTAAGCCATTGGATGCTTTGATGTGCATTCAGACTTGATCAGTTCTTTCTCTGTCTAAAATGTAGACAGTTTTTTATTATGGGTATTTTGTAATTGTCTTAGATCATTATATTGCTGAGAAGAGCTAAATAAATCATAGGTGGTCATTACACAAGGTTATTGTTACTGTGTGTTCTCCTGGTTCTACTCACTTCTCAACATCAGTTAATGTAAATTTTTCCAGGTTTTTCTAAATCTTCCTGCTCATCATTTCTGATAACACAATAGTATTCCATTACATTCATATAAAACAATTTGTTCAGCCACTCTTCAATTGATAAAGATCCCTTTGATTTCAAGTTCTTTGCTACCACAAAAAGAGGTGCTATAAATATTTGTGTACATGTAAGTCCTTTTCTCTTTTTAATGATTTCTTTGAAATACAGCTTTACTAGTGGTATTACAGGATCAAAGGGTATGTATAGGTTGATTGCCCTTTGGGTATATTAATGTGGAATTCTTAACCTGGGCTCCATAAACTTGTTTTTGTTTTTAATACTCTTTAAACTGTATTCAGTATAACTGGTTTTCTCTGTTATCTTATATACTTTATCTTAACCATTTAGAAACATTGCTAAGGAGTCCTTAGGTTTTTTAAAGTGCCAAAGAAATCCAAGACACAAAAAAGGTGAAAACCCTTGGAGGGGAGGGAGTACATTTTAGGATAGCCTGAAGTTTCTAAGTTAAGTGGAAAGAGGTCCATGCTAGAGAAAATGTTTCCCCATGGGAAGAAAATGTCTCACCATAGGGCAGAGCAGTAACTCTGAGTGATATCTCTATTATACCTATTATTGCTATAATATTTGTTATCCCACTATGCTTATTTTCATTCATCTCTCTTATTTTTTTTCAGTGCTACTTTGGACCTTTCTATAATAACTCACTGCAGTGTAGGATTTTAATGAGTTTGGTCAGTCTGAGATTGTTCAAGAGGATTTATTATCTAGAGTTGCAAAATGATTTTTTTATTCCATTTTATTTTACTTGTAACTGAGCTCCTCTGGGCAATGGTAAGATAAGCCCTAGTGTATTTTAATGCTAAATAATATCATAGAGATACATGCAGACATCAGTGGGATCTGGATTCTGAAAACTTTTTGTTTATTCTTCTTTGCATGCAGTTTTATACACATGCATGTCAGAGAGATAATTTGTCTACAAGGCAGAGAACTCAGTTATAGAGAAGTCAAGAACCAAAATTAGAGAACAGATAAAACTAATCCAATATGGTGCCATTGGAAAACTGTTGAACTTTCTGTATTTGAAGCAGTTAATTACCTTTCTTTGACTTTATTATTATTATGTGTTATTATTATGACTATTATTATTATTATGTGACCTGACAGAGTCAGGAGAAGTATTGCTCTATTACCACTATTCCTTTATCTCATTTTTGCTCCTTAGAAGCCTGAGCTCTCTTCAAGACTCGGAGGATCATATTACACATCCTTTCCTGATCCCTCACTGTTTCTTATGATCTCTTCCTCACATTGTCATAGATATTCTTATGTATATACAAGTTTCATTCTATCCTAATAGAAAATAAACTCCTTGAAAGTAGCGCTGTTTTCCATTTGTCTATATATCTCCAGTCCTCAATGTCCAGAAGGAACTGAGACTTGTTAAAGGATGGGGACAATGCCACAAATTGTATCCTGTGTATTTACTCTATGCATTTGTTTGTTCATTCCACAAGAATGCTATTAAACAAGAAAAGCAACATGATATAGTGGGAGGATTGCTGGATTTGGAGTCCCTGTATAACTTTGAGCAAGTCACTTATTCTGGCAGGGTTTTTTTTTTTTTGTTTTTTTTTTTTTTTGTTTGTTTGTTTTTTAAGCAGAGGAGGGACTTGGACTTGATGACTACAAGGGAGTAGTCCAGGGAATAGGGGTCTGGTATGACCCTGAATAGGTCATTTAACCTCAGATGTCTCAAATGCAAAATGGGGATCATCTTAATCTTACTTCCCAGGGTTGTTGTGAGAACAAAATGAGATGGTATTTATAAAGCATTTAAATGCTTAATAAATGTTTGTTCCCTTCCTTCCCTTGCCTATCTAAATCTATGATTCTAAGATCTCAACTCTTATCAAATGATAGTCACTGATTATGGATATGATGTCAAACTTTTACCATATGATAATCACCGACTATAGATAGATATGATCTCAAACTTTTACCATATGATAATCACCGACCATAGATAGATATGATCTCAAACTTTTACCAAATGATAATCACTGATTATGGTTTTGAAAGTCAAATTCAGGGTCCCTGTTCTAAGGGAACTTACACTGTATTGATAATATAAGACATGCAGGAGTTTACCCATCACAATAATGAATTGAATATATATGTTACATCTCTGAAATAAATAAATTTAAAAAACTGTTCCCTTTGTTCCCAGGCCATTATTGGAAAGTAATTTAAAGTCTACTTTAAGACCATTGTGACTATTGGCTTGGGGTTTGATATGCAAATCCATAGTCTGTATAGACTCACTGATTTTGCCTTTCTAACTTCTCAAAGCTCATTTTCAGTGTCTTTATGTTTTATAGGGCAGTGAGGTGGCATAGGAGATAGCATATTGGGTATGGGGTTAAGAAAACCTAAGGTTAACCTCAGACACTTACCAGCTGTGTGATTCTGGGCAAATCACTTTACCATGTTTGCCCCAACTTCTTCATCTATAAAATGAGCAGGAGAAAGACAAATGGCAAACCTCTTCAATATCTTTATCAAGAAAACCACAAATGAGATTACAAAGTATCAGATATGACTGAACAACCAACATGTTTTATAAGTACTCCTTGATAGATTTTTATTCACACTTACATTGCTAATAAATCTTTCTAAATGTGTTGATATTTTAGTTTGTTATGAGAGAAATTTAATATTTTTCTGAATTTGAGCAAGGAAATTTCCGTTGATTTGAAAATGATTAATTTCCTCCAAACAGGACTTTTTTTAATGAGTGAATGTAATTTGGGGTTAGAGAGTGTATATTTTCTTTGTTTTGCTTTAAAAATTTCATGCCAACATAATAATAATAACAATAATATTGTTGTTATCAAGAAAAGAAAAACAAAATTTTCTTTGGGATATTTCACCTCAACTTAATGAGTATTTAGATGATGAATGAATGATATGCTTTTTAGTGCTAAAGGTACATTGTACCAATAAGCTATATTTTGTTTCCCTTTGTCTGGATCATGGAATACCAGAGTTAGAAGGGACTTCAAAGATTTTCCAAGTTGATGATCTACAACAGGGATTCTTAATCTTGTTCTGTGTCATGGTCCTTTTTAAGTCAAGTTAAGCTTTCAAACCCCTTCTCACAATAATATTTTTTAAATGTATAAATTGAAATGCATAGGATTGCACAGGAAACTATTTTTTGAAATGATTATCAAAATACTTTAAAAAAAGTTTATGGATCTAAGGTTAAAAACTCTGCTATAATCCAATCCTTTTATTTTTACAAATGAGTGGTTTAAGGCCCAGAGATATTAAATGACTTGTCCAATGTCACATGGGCAATAAATGGTGAAACTGATATTCAGATAAAGATCTTTGGACTCCTTGAGTTCAGCACTGGAAATTGTATTTTCTTATTCTCTCTATCCAGCTGCCCCCCAAAACACATTAGTTAAAGCTAGATAGTGAAAGGTCCACATCTAGAACCCAGGTCCTTCTTACTTTTTATTATTCTGAGGGTGAAGAGCTTTGTAAGCACTTTACACAAGCTCTTTGCAGTTCCATGGCTGTAGATGCATTCCTAGCTCAAGATGACTCATGCTACATATGTAAATTGTGAGACTCAGGTGATTAAAGAAAGCATTGAGAAAAAGTCAGCTCAAATTTATGTCTACTACTTGAAAAATAAGTCTATGTGTGTCCTACCACTAATGTAATAGCATCATTGTCTATGGAGAGTAGTTTATTATCCTTATAAATTGTAAATCTATACTTGGAAAAGAAATACTAAAGAAGAGTTAGTAGCAGTAGATATTATTGTCACAATAGTTTTCAGCAATAGAAATTACAAAAAGAGAAATACTTGCTAACAATTAAAGCTATCTAATATTGAAAAAATTAGATTTTAACTGGCCAAAAAAAACCCAACCCCCAAAAGAAACAGAAAAAAACCCAACAAAAAAAGAAACAGGAATTTGTCCAAGAAAGCAAAAATATTTTCTGAACCTTCTCATACTGTGGGAACATTTTTTAAAAGCTCATTTTTAGTCACACTAGAATATTAAGAATATTAAGCTTAAAATCCTTCTCATATTTTCTCCTTTTGGAAAGTGGGAAGAACAAAAGTTAAAGTCTTCCTTTGAAATGAAGTAAGGGTGATAACCAGACATAGCTCTCCTCTAGATAAGATCATCTCCCCCTTCTAGTGACTGATGTTATGATCTAGCTAAGAACTGTGGCCCAGGGAGGATCTTCATAGTAACTATTATGGAATAGTGCTGTATTTTAATATATTGTGATCTTTTTCTTTTTAAATATTCCTATGTTGTCTGAAATCTTGGAGAGGAGTCATCTTGGAGGGAAAGGGAGAGTGATGCCAATTTGGACAGCTCTCTAAGGCAAAAATGATTTAGTTATAGACTAAATGCAATAAAAAGTTCTTCAGGCAGACAAACCTAAATCATAGAGTACATTACTAGTTTTAATATTTTTCTTTGACAGTACCCTGGATATTCATAGCTCTTTATAATTACAATGAATTTATATAAACTTCTGTAAGGAAAACATAACAGTGATTGTCCCTATTTGATGAATTATTTCCCCATGATAGATGAAGTTGAGTCTCAGAGACTGGTAATAGGTGACACAGATAGGAAAGTTAGGACATGGAGAAAACAAAGTCTCTGGTTTAGAGATCTAACCCTTCTCCTATTTTATCATACTGACCACCTTTATTTCAGTTGTGATGTTAAAAGTTTAATCTAAATTTACTTGTGGAAAGATACTATGCATGTATAAATGCAAATGGCTGGCATGAAGCAGGTGTGACCATAAAAGCTGCTTAATTTCACTAAATCTGATTACTTCTGTCAAGACTCATCCTCATTATTTATTCATTTCTTCAGTTAGCAGGTCTTTGGTGGGATTTGAAACCGACTAAGTGTGGATTATTTAGTTCTTGGGTGGAGCTAGCAGTCATAAACTGAAGCTCTACTCCATCATTAAATCAATTGAAGACAGAGAACAAGGAATTCAATGGATAAAATATTTGTCTCTTGTTCCCTAAGAGACAATTGTAAGTGACAACCTGAAAACTCTCCAAAGCATGATGACAAGAAGCAAATATAGAGTTGAATAGGTCAAGTTTATTTCCCTATGCACACACACACAATACAACACTTTCTTTCTCTCTCTCTCTCTCTCTCTCTCTCTCTCTCTCTCTCTCTCTCTCTCTGTCTCTCTCTCTCTCTGTCTCTCTGTCTCTCTCTGTCTCTCTATCTCTGTCTCTGTCTCTCTCTCTCTCTGTCTCTCTGTCTCTCTGTCTCTCTCTTTCTCTCTAAAGAGGGTATACATAAAAGATACTTCCAAATTTTTCTAGCACTATACATCTTTTTTATTGAAATGACTTCATTTTAGTAATTGTCATGGATATTTAATAGCCTTACTTCATTATTAATGTTTCTGCTATGATTCTTTTTCTACAGCAAATCTTTATATAAGGTACTAAGTATGAGTTTTATCTGTTTTCTGAATCAATTCATCAATAAATATTTATTACATATCTACTATCTGCCAGGCATTGTGCTAAGAGCTTGAGATAGAAAGAAAGATAAAAGATAGTTCCTGTTCTAGAGGAATTTACGATCTAATCCAGGAGTCCATATGCAAATAAATAAATGTGAATAAACAAGTTAAATTAATAGGTCAAAGAATCAGTTGACCTATATTCAGAGAGGCTGATCACCAGGTTGACTATAGATCCTTTGTTAAATTGTAGAAGGGTTGTGACATGGGGGAAGTAGTATGTATAACAACAAAAAATAAAAATCTTTGAAGTGTTGATGAACAAAATAAGCATGGTATCCTAACTAGTAAAAAATAATTAGTACTTATATAGTATTTTAAGAATTGCAAAACATTTTATGAACTAATTTAATTAATATTAAAATATAAAATAATAAAATAAATAAAGATCGAATAAAATAAATAAATAATGAAATAAAAAAAATAAAATTAATGCTCATGACAACCCCTGGGAGATAGAAACTTTAGGATTGTACAATTTATGTGTATGACGTATTTCAATTCAGGTTTTTAATTCAACTCCAAGTCTAGCCCTCTATACATTGTATCACTTGTCTATCTCATGAATATTTTCTCATGTCCAACTATGTACATTTCCCCTTTGAAAATTGTAGATATATCGATTCCATACAATTTTATATTTGCAGTATTACAGGGTTAGAGCTGGAAGGGACCTTAGAAAGATTAGGAATTCAAGAATGAGAAAGGTTAAAGAATATGGTCATAGGTGTGCTAAATGGCCAAACTTAAACTTGAAGCCAATTCTGTTTTTATAATAAATTCCAAAGGATCATCATAACATGAATTAAAGAATTTAGTGGTAGAAGGGATCTTAGAGACTGATAGGGAAAGTAATTTCTTCTATATCATGTAGGTATCCTGTAGCAAAACCAGAATCATAGAACTGAAGATTTAGAGCTGGAAGGTTTATTAGGAAGTCATTATTCCAATTCCTTTGTTTTAAGATAAGGAAACTAAGGACTAGAGAGATTAAGTGAGCTTTCCCAAAGTTATAAGTAGCAGAGCCAAGATTTGAACCCAGCCTTCTAATGCTAAATACATTACTTTTTCTCCTGAAGTGCTGAACTTAGTTCCAAATGCAAGACTCCCTGCCCCCCCCCCCCCCCCCATTATGTCATGTTATACTAAATTTGGCCTTTGGATTATTGATCTTGAAACCTTTTTTTGGAGTATTTTCGCAAGCTTTGAACACCAAGAATGTATAGGAATGCTATGGCTACCCATAATTCCAGGCTTCTTGGATCTTTTTTCCTTTTTTTTTTTTTTTAACGTGTCTTAAAAATCACCACTTAATGTTGGGAAAATGATTTTAGGATTCAATTAGGAAGTAACAACAACAACAACAACAACAACAACCAGAGATATATATATACCTTATGTTCCCAAGTGTTATTTTTCTCAAGGTGAAAAAAGTTGTAAAAAGACTCCAAATTAGGGAATCAGGTCATGGATAACAGAAAATAAGTCCAAGGATGATTTTCCACTGAGAGATATAAATCAAGGTTTCTTGTTAGGTTTTCCCAAGAAACAAGGAGCAATTGTCAGACTCTGTAGCTAAAATGATTCATAGAAACAGAAGTCAGAAGAATAGGGATAACACAATGAGACTCTTTCTTTTCTAATGAAAACACATTTCCCCCCATTTCTAAAGCCATTCCTATGCCTTTTTAAGTTGGAGTAGAAGTTGTTAACTTGCTAATTTAGCAGAATTATTAATGGAGTCAAGTTGAATGATTCAGCATATTTTTGGGGGATTCAAGTTATTCAGTTCAGATGAAATTAATCAAATAATTACCCTATCATATTAGAGATATGGCCATGACAACTTAACAATCATTCAATTTGACCAAACAGTAATAACTTTGGATTTGTGCCCAGTTAATTCTTTGTTGAGTTTTCAGTATAATAAAATCATGTCCTTTAAAATTAAGTAAAACTCCTGGGAACATCAACAGGAAATTGGTATGGCCTTTTGGCAAGAAGAAGAATATTTTTTAGTGCAGCCAAATCTCACTTTAAGTAATGAAATCATAATGACTTCCTTTACAAAGTGTTTCCTCCCATGACCGTAGAAACACCATGGTAATGGAGAGAATGCAGGATCTGGAGTCAGGAAGACCCAAATTTGAACATGGTCTCAGATACTTAGTATATGATCTTGAGTAAGTTTGTTTAATTTCAGTTCCCTCATCTGTAAAATAGAGATAATAACAGAATAATTATTTTTTTCAGGATTGTTATAAAGATAAAATAAAATACTATTTGTAAAGAATTTCACATATTGGCTGGCATGTAGTTGTTGTTTAATTATTTTTCAGTTGTGTCCAATACTTTGAGAGACCCGATTTTTTTCATTGGATAAGAATCTATTTTCCCCTTCCTCTTACCTCCCCTACCCATTCAAAAAAGAAGGAAAAACAAAACTTAAGTAACAAAGATGTGTAGGCCTAAAAAAGGAAATCCTATATTAACTTTGTTCAAAAAATAGATGGATGAACTGTGATTTAATTAGGAAATGGAACTCCTGATGAAGGCATGCTCTCTACCCATGCAGACCAGAGACTTTTCTGAGATATATGTCTTAAGAATATCCTACTGGACTCTGAGAAGTTGGGTAACTTTTTCAGGGTCCCATGACCAGGATGTGCTAGGGTCAGAAATTCAAGCCAGGTATTTCTGGCCTCAAGGTAGACTCATCCACTGTATCATGATTCTTTCCAGCTTTTTTGACTCCAGAAGAGTCATATGCCATTAGAACTGGAAGAGATCACCTTCCTTTTAGGGAGAATTTTAAATCCTTAAGGTAGAAACTTGAAATCTTGATAGAACAGTATTATTGTAAAGATTAGAACAGTTTTAAAATAACAGATTCTCAAGTTATGTGATTTTATATAATTGCTACTTATTTATACAGTTGCAATTTTGTGTATTCCTTGTGTTTGAAAGAGTAATTGTCAGTACTTGAAGTGGGCAATTCCAATGAATAGTATAATTTTGATTTTCATTATTTAACTTCTAGCACTCAAAGCCCTCTATCTTCTAATGCCATTCTCTCAAACTGGAATTCCACTACTTGAAATGTCTACTGGAGGCCAGTTGTTTACTTAATGTTCCCTCATTTCATCAACCTCTCAATACGAATACAGGAAGTTCCTTCCCACCTTTGTTCATTCTGTATCCTTCAACTGGAGCAGAGATTTTCTCCTTTTAACTATTTGAAAACCTCTACTTATTTCTAGCTCAAGTTGCACCATAACTGTTACAGCTGGAAGAATCCTTAGAGATGATCAAGTCCACCTTCTTTCCTTTCTAACTTTACAGTGGAGGAGCTGAGAGACACTGAGAGGAAGTGGGCTATAATACTGAGTCAGTTCTCTGGACTCTCAATCCAATGTTCTTGTATCACGGCCCATTGCCTCCCCTCTTCCAGGAAGACTTTTCTGACTATCCCATTTCATATTTCTTTCCAGTTTGTAACAATGAATTAAATGATATTAGTTCAATTCAAGAAACATTTATTAAACACTTGCTCTGTGCAAAGCACTCTGTTATAGGCTTGGGATACAAAGATAAAAACCAAACAGGTTCTTGTTCTCAAGGAACTTATATTCTACCTCATACAACAAACACAAGTAAAAACTTCTATGAGTATTATATGTGTAAAATGATACAAAATAATTTCTAAAGGGAAAGAATTAAAAGTCGCAATTCAGCACTGGATTATAGACTTTCTAGTATTGTTCTCTTGATATTTCAGGCTTGTATTGTCTCTACTAATTAGACTAAGTTTATTGAAGTTAGGGAATAGGTTCAATTAAAATCAACAATCCTTTATTATACTTTTATGATGCAAAAGGAATTGGCTGTAATTCTGGGCATATACTCAGGAAATTTTAATATTCCTTTTGATGTTGTTTTGACTTGAAAGTCACAAATAAATATAAACATTCCAGACTTCCATCATGAGTTGGCTGGGGCTATTTGTCAGTGTTGCTACTGGGAAGTAATTGAGGGTGGGTTTTGCTAGTGCATCAGAACAGCAATGAGATGCTGAGCATGTACATTTTGCTGACCAGCCTTGAGAGGTTCTTACCTGTTCAGTTCCAGTTATTTATTTATTTATTTATTTATTTTTTAGCAAAGGCTCTTTGCTCTTCCTTTTCAGAAAAACCTTGCACTTCGTTCACCTACACTTAGCACTGGCTTAGAATTCTTTACTGTGACAGCCATACCTTTCCAGAGGGCACAGAAGAATCCCAGTGCAGCACAGAGCTTTTGTCCTAGCAAGAACAAACTCTAATTAAAATATCTGTTTGTCTGTTGAAGCTGGTCATGAGTCAAAGACACAGAAATAGTCTGACTACAGCTTTCCTCCTTTCAGTTAATTAGATCAGACTTCCAGAAGTTGTGCTGGCTGAACTGAGAAGTTTTCTGGGTTCTTGGCTTTTAGTTTAGAGGTTCTTGACCTGTAAACTATAAACAGCAACAACAAACACGTATTAAGTACTTACTAGGTGCCAGGCTCTATTAAGTGTTGGGGATGAAAAAACAAGGAAAAATATAGTGTATGTTTATATCCAAGTGGAGGAAAACATCAAATAAAAGGGAGTTGACAAAGGAGGGGTAGAGATGTCCCTAGATACTTCTAGAGAGTGAGGAATAGAACTGGGAGAGTAATGAGAAAGTGAACATGAGATTGACCTGGAGACTTCCTCAAAGGGAGTTTCTGAGGG